>NW_028262340.1:7565625-7911250 GCF_047370975.1 Nipponia nippon
AGCAGAGGGGAATGCCTGTCCTGCTGGAGTCGGTGAGGTCGTGGTTGCTTGGTTTTGTCAGGGCTTTCATTGGGTAGTAACAGACTCGGGTTTTACGTGCGGTCACCCCTTTACCATCAGTTAAAAGCAGAATGATACTTTATTTAAAGTTAGAGAAGTGAGGTGATGTTAGACTAACACTGACCGAGGTGAGACTCAGTAATGGTTATCAGTTGTCTGAAGGCCTGTTAATGAAAATCTCTGCAATTCCCGTAATGTTTTATTCAAAGATGGAAGCTAACATGGCTGCTATAAAACAGGCAGGTTAGCTAGCACGTCTCTAAATTGCTCGAGTTCCTGTTGGGATCTATTGGATTTAAAGTAATCTTTAATTATAAAACGTAATTACTTTAGAATGGATTATCAATGTTGGTGTCCGTTTCTGTGGGTTGCTTGGTAACATCTTTCATGTGCTGAAGCACTATCTGTTCCGCGAGTTACAGGCTTTTAAACCCGGGAAGTAAAAGCCTGTGGATATTCGTGTCTGCCTAAATGGAACCTTTCAATCAACTGGAGTTAACATGCAGCTTTTTTGTTATTACTTTGCTATTAGATAAAAACATTTCTAAGGACAGTGTCCCAAAGAAGGAGCCCGAGAAGTTGCTCAGCTTTATATTAAAGATTTTCAAATAAATTCTGGCCTTTTTATATATAACATTCTGCCATGTCGTTTGTATGGATATTTATATCTCTGTGTGATAATATTAAAAACAGCAACAGATAATAAACATGGTACTGTTTCATTACCTTTCCCGCAGTCAATCCTGAATTTTACAAGTGTATGCAAGTCTGATTAGAAATACCATCCATTATTCCAAATATAAATGGCTTATCCTGGTATGTTCAGGCAGACTATTTCTTCTGTCTGCAAGACTGGCAGTCGGTTCCTTTTTTTTCTCTGCATCTTGTCATCTGGCAAATTATTTTTTACACAGCTGGGGAAAATATATGACACTGTATTGCAGGTTAAAAATCCAAACTAGAAGAGGGCTATTTTGGGGTAGGAAGAAGGTTAGAGATGGGAAAGAGCAGGTCCTAGTTTTGAAACTGATGTGCCAACTAATCTTCCTCCAACCGCACAGAAAGGAAGAGAAACCTGTCTGGTGATGTGAGTGGGAAAGACCAAGTGAGAAATACAATAGGGAAAGGAATATTTAAAAGTACACTCACCACCACCTTTTTTTTTTTTTTTGGTTGGTTTGGTTTTTTTTGAAAACCCAACCCAGGAATTTCTTAGATAGCTTAATAGTTAGATATTTGAAGGGGAGTTGAAGAAGGGAGGCTAAAGAGTCACAAAAGTGGTTATCTTGTGAAGAGAATGGCTTTGTGTAATGTTCCTTGGAAGTTCTTGAAAGGGGCTGATTGGTTGGTATATTTAGATTTCATCTTTTAAGCATTTACTAATTATCCCAGCCTAGATGGATAAAACTAATCAAATAGCTGTTTGGGAATGCTCTGCATTTTGAAATCTTCCCTGGTAACAAAAGGAGGGCAAGTGATAGCGCGGGGGATTTTTTTTTTTTTTTCTCTCATCTCTCTGCTTTTTGCAAGTACATAAACCCAGGGATTTTCAGCCGTTTAGTTATTACATATGTTAAAGAACATCAGATTTGCACATCTCTTCAGAGTGAAAACTCTCCCTTGGTCAAGTTTTTATCCTGAGCCCTGTTTCTTCATTCAGAAGATCGCAGAACTCACTAAATGCCTTTTTGTTCTGAATTCTTCCCGACTGCCTTTCCACTGGAGTCTGTTTTTTTCCATAACCTCAGGTTCCCTGAAAATCAGTAAAGTGGTGGCGCTCTGAAAACCAAGACCGTAGTACACGCGGGCAGGAATTGTAAGTCCCAGTAGCTCCCATGTTACAGCCTGGGCGGCACCGCAGAAGCGCTGCCGGACCGAGGAGCGGCGGCGCGCTCCTGTAGCATGGCGCGTAGTGTGTGCGGAGAGGAGCGTCATCAACTTTGTTGATGCTTTTATTTACTGAGTCTGGAGCGGTGATTTTTATTGTGTTATTTGGCATATTTGCTCTCAGAAAATGTAAGCGTTCTTGCTGAGTTAAGACGTGTCAAGAGCAAGCAGAAATGAGAGAATGGGCAGAGCTGCGGTAGCAGTGTAGGTGCTGTTGTGGTGCGCTTGCTAGGCTTAGCAGATGGAGAAGGCTGGGGTATCAGTGAAAACATTAAATACTTGTATCGTTCCCTGCTGTAGGATTTAAAGGGACACAAGCACTTAGTGTTTGGCCCAGTATTTTAAAGGAGGGTATTTATAAAGCTGACTTCTAAATAAAAATATTTCTATACATTAAATAAAGTACTGAAAGCAATTTTAGCCCAGCCTTGTTCCGCAGTGGTTTTGTGTTCTCTAAATACTGCAGTGCTGTGAACCTGCAAAGTTGTAGACAGAAACCCTGAACCAGCAAACCCTGGCTCTGCGTGGCTGCAGGCTGCTGCCCCGTAGGAAATACACGGGGGCTTGAGAGCAAGATCTTTTTCGGGTTTGGATGGAGCAAAGCACAAGAAAAGGTAATGGCTTAAATGATGAAAGGGATAGTGCGGGTCTTCAGAATTCAGTTTAGTTACTTGTAGTTGATTTGAATATATAATCACATAGCTGGGTAGCTGAAACTCTCGAAAGTAAAAAAGTGACTTCCAGATTATAGAAAAGAAAGAGCAATCTGACAGACTTGATTATAAATTTGGAAGTCTCTGCTATAACTCAGCTGAAAGCCAGAATTAGAATTTCATGGCCAAATAGATAATTGTCTATTAGATGGCAGACGGCGCACTGGTAAGAGCAAAATCTAAAATTATGGATCTATTTCCATAATTTTTGTGGTTCTGGTGCCATTTTTCAAATCTACAATGGCATAATGTTAATGCTGACATACTGTGATCTGTCATGACTAGAATGGCATAAAATACTCACTTCTAACCTTGGTGTCTCATCAGACAGTGGACTTAACCACCTCACTATGCGATTTCCATTTTGCACCTCTTGGCTCCATCCCCTTCTGTTTGAACCCAGCGTTTGGCACCTCTGTCAAAGAAAGCTCCTGACAGCTCCATCGCAGTCCTCCGTACGGTATATAAACGTGGAGTCCCCACTTTTAGAAACCTGATGAATCTCTTCAGTGGTTTGGACGTTGCACTGCTAAATTTGGATCGGAAAAACAGCTGCAGAGAGCCAGAATGGGCAGAATGGTGCAGATGCTTTTGGCTTTTAAACTTTTCCAGTTGCTGCTTTTGGACCCATCGTTAGAGAGAGGAAGGCTTGATCTTGGGAAATGAAAGGCTACCACATTATGCATCTTGCCTCCCAAATCTAGAGGGTTTAAAAGCAGTGAGCAGAATTTTGTTCACGTAAAGGAAAACTGACAACCCTTTAGTATGACGAGGGAGCATATCCAATCCGTCCATCCTCTGTCTGCCTGATTATCAGCTCAGGACAGAACAGAAACGGAGAGTTTAAGACACTGCAGCCAGCACAGCCCAAAAAATCATTTGGCAGTGGAACTTTTCGCAACACCGTGACAAATGCAGCTTAAATGGTTGAACAGGCAAATTAAGAATAAACGTATTTATTCAAGTAGCACTTGGGAGTCCTGTGTGAAGTGGGTCTCTTTGGGGTGTCTGTCAGCAGGCCTCGTGCCGTCCCTCCTCGCCTGAGAAGACAGAAGGAGAGGAGGAGGTTTCCCGTGTAGGATGCAAGCGGTGCTGAAGGGAAGCCTGGGGTGGTTTTCTTGCCTGCGACGGAGGCGCCAGCGAACTCCGCATCCCAGGGAGCCACCTGCGCCAGCGTGGCAGAGATGCCTAGGTTTCTCGCGTGCTTTGAAGAAGAGACTTCAGACCTTCTGGAACAGAGGGGTTAAAAAAGTTGAGGGAAGGCAATAACTTTAAATTTCATACTCAGCTTAAAATGAGGCTGATTCAGAACTACAACGTTAGGAGTTTTCTGCAACAAAACAGAGTCATTTCCACATCCTCTCCACGTCCAGGCTCCGTATGTGCCAGAAGGGCGGGTCCTCCTTCCTCAGCTCTGATTTAGAAGAGAAATGAAGCGAACAGATTGCCTAGCTGTTTCCTTTCTGGTGCGGGAGCCCTGTCACTCACTGTGGGAAAGCTGTCTTTATGGAAACACCATCCTTCCTGCAGTAAACTTCAGGACCAAGCTCTGAGACATAAAAGCAGTCGCTTGGTACTGTCAGAGTCCGGAGTTCCTCAAAGATTTGCCCTGTTACGTTAATGAAGAATGAGAACTTCCCATTTAGAATAATGCTGCCACTGAAGAAAACCCAGAGATCTAGCGAAAATAAAATGAACACCCTGAGTCATATGGTTGAGGCATGTTTGAGTGAGTTTTGTGGAGGGTTTCTTCCCCCCCACCCCTGGTCATTCTTTAGTTTCCTCGGAGCAGAGCACTCCAGTGACTAATTCATCCCATACTGAGTTTTTAAAACCCAAGTTGACTTTATTTGTTTGTCCAACATTCCTTTGCCTGGTGGTGTTGGAGTCCGAATGTTATCAATCTGTTCAGCAAATGTTTATCCTCATCCATATGACCAACTCTGTGAAACTTTACTTTGGAAGCTTGATGTTTAAAAAGTAGAGGGGGTGGAAATCTGGTGATGTGGCTTTTTGTGCATGCGTGCTAATTAAGGAGGATACTGCCCGAGGCTCGCAATGTTGGGTTTGTGAAACGCAGAGCTGGAGGGAAGGACAAAAATAAGAACTGAAATGACAGTGGGAATTTCATACCAAAGTAACCTGCATATTCTGATCCTGAAATAGAGCAGTAAATGCTGTTGCAGACACTAGACGGGGCACTCTGCGGAGGAATGATTTGTTTTAAACTGTCATTTTCTCTCACATGTCTTGTTTGAGTGAAGCATTTTAGAGGACTCTTATCTTTGTTGAGCAGCAGTGGAGAATATTGTCGATTTTCTGAAGCCGCCTTCTTTTCCTTTGTTACCCGAGTTTTTTTCCAAGGATTGAATCAAAGAATGTACAGGTCACTGCGATGCTGGGGCTGAAACTGCTCAGAGCCAGGCTGTGTGGATTATAAAAGGGAGCTTTATTTAAGGCACTCCTTAGAAGCTGACAAGTCCTAGTCTCTCCTAGCTGCAGAGGGGATACTGGTAGGTTTAATTTTTCCTGCCAGCTGGAGCCAAAGGGGCAGGAGGACAGAAGAAGCTGTGCTGGGGTGTGTGGGTTGGAACTTGCACAAACCCGCTGCCTTGCAGTCCTCAGGGAAAGGTTAATGTGCTGAGCCCGGGCAGGACAGTTCAAATGTCCCAAAAGGAATTGTTTGAGTTGGAAGGGGTTTCTCAGAAATCGCCCAGCCCATCTGCAGGACTCTCTTAAGAAAGCACTTTGAGTTTTGATAGGAAGATATCAAAATGTCATGGATCTCCCCTTTCTCCTTTATGAAGGTATTCTGTTAATAAATAGAAAGAAAACTTCTGTGCAGTCCTTAAACAAAGACCAATTTCTTCCTTTGCTCACCACCGTATTAAGTGCGTTGTGTACTTCGGTGGTGCCGCTTTGCCAAAGTTGCGTGTGTAACCGCTGCAAGGTGGGCAGATGGTGGGCGGTTTAGCAGTTTAATCAAGTTTCATTGTTGCTATCATAAAGAAATGCAAAAACTCAGAAGGTAACATCCCTATACTTAGGGATATACCAGCTTTGGCCTTACATTTTTAGCCCATTTTAATTACCATTCTGAAATACCGATACTCCTTGAAAAAGATGAGGAATTCAGAGATGGAGGCATCTTTCTAAAATTCCCACTTGGTTTGCACAGCATGGGAAAAGTGGACTCTCAGTGTTCTGGATACTGTGGTACTTCTGAAATGTGCCGGTCCTGAGCTCTGCACCGGGAGTGACGAGTTTGAGACTTCAGCAGGCTGCTGAATGCAGCCCCATTCATACGTGTTCAGTGCGAATTAAGATTTTATCATTAATGGACCATTGGTTGCCGGGTTTAGCAGTGAATGGGAAACTCCCATTCGTTCCCAGAGCTGAAGTTCAGAAAACTGGCAGTTCTGTTAATCGCTTTCATTCAATTTTTCTTTTTACAGATGATGAAATTCGCTTGGGATAACTACAAACAATATGCACTTGGAAAAAATGAACTGCGACCGCTGACTAAGAACGGCCACATCGGTAACATGTTTGGTGAGTTCTGAATCAATTTTAGTGCAATTTCGTTGCGTTTTTTTTAAAGGTCACGTGTCCACGTCAGTTCCTTTCTCTGCAATGCAGTGAGGTATCTGTAACAGCTTTGGGCTCTTTCCATTTTTATGAAGTGAGACTTTCAACGCAGCTCCTAGGGGTTACCTACTCATTTTCCATTGCTGGGAATCTCATTCCTGCAGGCATCTCTCAATGCCCAGCCTGTATCACCTCTGTGTACAGATCTAGCACCAAACCTGCCTGAGAACAGTGCTAAAACCAACCAGTGTCTTTATTAAAACATGAAATCAGTCCAAACCTGACAATGCTGCTATTTGTCTAAGCTTGTAGACATCAGGACCTGACCAAACTGAGCATTTTCTCTCTCGTTTCTCCACTGTTGAGCAAGATGTGAATTCCATGAAATATTGAGTGAGTGAATCAATATTAAAGGCTCTTTATACTATGTGCTTACTGGCTTGTATAATTTTACTCTTTAGAAGATTACTTTTTTTTATGTGAGCCACTTACTTACATAATTTCAGTGCTATTCCCCTGCTTGTTCCGGTGGGATACTTGTTGACTTTCTGGGATATAAAACGTCTTTTTTTCCTCATTGGCACTGAAAGCATTTCCCTGCTCTGCTGACTCTGGCCTAGCTTGGCCTTGCCTGCACAGGTTGTGCCATGGTGAGAAGGTGCAGAAGCTGGAGGAAGGCCAGCAGAATCTGCTTTAGCTGCCCTTTCCCACCCCTCCTTGGGGAAGACTTGCTGTACAGAGGTGTCTCAGCTTCTTTCCACAGGACTCTGTTTTGCAGAGATTATTTCTCAGAGTCCCGTGTCCAGATTAGGGTAGAATAGAGCTCCTTAGTGGGCAAATTAGCTGTGAGCTTTATTTCCTCAGGGCAAAGGGATTGGACTAATACAGTATGAAGAAACGCTCCCATTCCTGGTTTTGCACTCTCTAGGTGTCCCAGCCCTTCTCCACATCAGGTACATGATGTGGGTATGATCTTTCAGACAGTAGATGGGGAGATCTACTGCTTTGTGTGGACAGGCCTCATTAGCTTTGGGGAGCTGCGAGATGTGTGTGCAAGTGAAGGTTTGAAGGTGGAAATGGCATCACGTGTCTTCTAGGATGGCCAAAACCTTGAGCAGCAGCCCTGTTTGGCCGCTGTACTGCAAGGGCAGGTGGCCCTGATGGAGGGGGCAGAGGAGGGGCTGGCTTTTAGTTTGTGTTCCCCTTGTGGTGCCACCATCAAGTCCTTTTATTGCCCCAGATGAGGCACGAGTCTCTTTAGCTCCTGCAGAAGTACCAGGAGAGTTACCTCCGGTCTGGTTGTGCTATACTATAAGTTGCATGGAAGCCGCGTTGGCGATTGCTGGGGTATCCGGAGGAAGCAGTTGTGGGAGCGTGCCTTGCAGTAGCACAGGCTGTGTGTGACCAGCCACTGCTTTGCCCAGTCTCACTTTGTCAGGAGCAGTGATTTGGGTTGGTTTGTCCTCTGCCGTCCTCTTTCACTGCCCCAGGAATACCCAGGTGTCTTACTTCAGAGTTTGCATTAACTTCAGCACTAAGTTAAGCATTTTGCAACTTTTGCATTCTGGGAAGCTTGTCAAAGTTCCTCAAGGAACGTGCCTGTAAACAGACAAAAATATTGGAAGCTTTTAAATGCATTTATCATGCTAAAACCATTGGCAGTGCTTATGCTTGTTTGTAGCGTGTCTGTGAGCACTCTCAAGGAAAATGCTTTGGAGCACAAGGATTTGCAGACTATTGCAGAAAAGAAGCTACACGGTACATTTCAGCCTCTTAATAGGCTTTTCCTCCTTTTAACTGTGGCTGGTAAAGAACGGCGGCATTAGGCAATCTGTTGCTGCGGCCCTCTATCCCTCTTGTCGGCAGAGACTTTTAGAAATTAGGACAGGGCACTGTTTGCCTTCTTCATTGTTGCCCGTTCCCGCTCCTGTCACATCATGCATCTTTCTATTCCAAACTACAGATGTAATGGAGGCAAATCGGGTACTCTTCAGGCTGGAGGTGTCAATATTAAGCTGAGATTTCTCTGCAGCTGCTTCCATGTGGGAGGGAAGGAACCTCTTTCGGGCTATTTTCAAGTATGTTTGTGTGCGTGAGAAGCAATCAAGTTCTTGAAGGGTGATACATTTTGCTGTTGTGGATGTGATGCTCACTTGTAGCCTAGCCTTCAGTTTAGCAGCCTCACCCTGGGGGAAGCGGGGGAGCTGCTCTTTATCAAATATTCTCTCTAATCAAAGTAGAAATACAAAATAAACATTCACCTTCTGCTCCTACATAGCATTCTGCTTCTCTTAACAGCCATGAGCATCCCTCCCCAGCGTCTGCCCCAACGGCAGGGAAATCGCAGGCAGAAAAAACTCTTGTATCTCCACCTGAGTTAATCTCCTTTCTCCTCTGCCTTGGAAAGCGGCAGCTCACATCTGGGAGCGTATCTGTCCCGTTCCCATGCTTCTTCATACCCAGAGAGCAGACTTGCCCCCTACCCAAGTGCTAGGCTGGAAGGCAGCGCTCCCACTCACTTGGACTTTGATCTGGTGACTTGGTCTTGCATTCCTGCTTGTCACTGATGCTCTCCAGATCCTATTCCTAGGGCATCAATTTTCATCAAGATTCTCCCGTGTTCTAGACATGATTTATTTGTACAGAAGTCTTCTGATTGCTGTAATTTATAATCATTGCAACTTGAAAGCCCTTTCCTTGAACCCACTAGCTGTGGTTCTTTCATAAGCATTATTTATTCATCTGTGACGCTTGTGATAAGATGTACCATGCCAAACATCCCATCCCACGCCCTCCAGTGGGGTAAACATGTTTTAGACTTGCAGCCATTTCAGATGCGTGATGATTTCCCTGGAAATTATGCCATGGAAATGGGCAAAGCACTCTACTAGGGTGGAAGGATGATCTCTGTTAGAATTAAACCTGCACCACAAGGTTCCAGTGTGGATGACTGCACAGCTGCGGGGCTTTCAGAACTATCTGCAAAATTTCTCTTTGCACTTAAGCTAGCTCTCAAGAAGACCTGCAGAGTATCTGGCCGATGTTAGAATCAGGCCCAAAACATGCTTGTTTAGGAGAACTATTTAAGAAAAATGGCACAGCTGGGCTTGTGGCTAAGGGTGAAGGCTAGAGATCCGCAGGTATGTATTCTGTTCCCAGTGCTGATCTAGTTATTTTAACCCTTCTTACCCCAGCATCTCAGCATTCCTGTCTTCGGTGGTGTGAGCATGAAATTAATCGATGTTTGCAAAGCATGTTGAATTCCTTGGAGTGAGGCTGCTGGAGAGGGCAAGCGTATTATGTAGCGCAGCACTTGAAATGCACCTGTCACTGTGATATCCAGCATTAGATAGCTGAATTATTATTCTGCCCGCTCCCTGGGTCTGTCATAGCCACTTATTTTTCTGACAAAATGTTTTTAAAATCCTGTTAGCTTTACAGAGTTTCTCTAGCTATGGGAGAGTGAGCTGGCATCTATTTCTGCTCATGCATCAGCTGAATTGTCAGTTACATTTTGATTGCACAGTCTTTTAACAATGATAAGGTAAGAAGCCTGATTTTCAGATATCTCTTGAAGTGTGCAGTGTTGGCAGCAGAAAAATCCTTCTTTGACTTATAACCTGAGCCAATTTGCTCTGAAATCAGTGACAGCAAGTAAATATGGGACCTTGCTGTGCTGTTAGACAGTCATTTTTCACCACCTAACTGCACATTAGTGTATTAATTTTAGGATAAAAATAGCAATCCTTAACTAGGCTTCCCCCCTTTTTTCCTCTCTCCCCACTTGAAATCACACCTAAAATTATGAGTTGCCTTCTCACAGCCATTGCTTCTCTCAGCATATGCTGAATTTGTGCCTCATTGTGAGGCTCTGTAGCTTTATCTGATGTGAATCCATGTGACAACTGTCACATCTAGGACACAGCCGGGTCACCAGAACTGGATGGCAGAGATCTGACAGCAGCTGGATCTGAAAGATATGAGGCGTTTAGAGTTCGTCCTCATGTAGGGCCCTCGATGTTGTTCTGCGATTGCTTGGTGACAGAGTACACAGGGCTATCTGCGCAGGCTGGATAACTGTTCTTGGAAAATCAGCGGCTGCTCAGGCCCTGTTTGTGTACTCGGCTCAGACTTTGGCCTGAACTGTCCTGACTGTTTTGAAGACAGGAGGTCATTGGTCTCAGTTGCCTGGAAATGGTGCTATTTTGGCTCTCCAGGATAAAAAAAGGGTTTGAAGTGGCTGGGGAAGAAAAGTGGTGGCCACATGAATATATACAGAGAGGCCTCTAGAAAGTACCAAGTTGATTATCGTGAGATTCAGAAACCAGAATTCAGAATCGGAACCAGATCAGAATCAGAAAACCAGAATCAGAATTCAGTTTGTTTCTCCCTGGCAAATGCAGTGCAATCCTGCTGGACTTCCTCACGGCACTGTGACGCTGTGGCCTGCCCAGTCTCTGATCTGGATGGAGACTCAAGTAACATCTCTCCACTGGACTTAACACCACCAAGCTCTTTTCACAGCAACTTTTGACAGCGGCTGGAGTGCTCCTTGACCGCCACCTCAGCTGCTGGGCCCAACAAAAGGCTCCCCGTCCCAGAGCCCGTCCCTTCAACCATCCAGTCTTGCCTGTTCAGCCAGACATTTTCCAAATCGCTGCTTCCTTCGTCAGTGATTTAGCTAGGAAACCACGAAGCAGGCAGGAAATGTGCCCACCTCAATTAGAAGCAACAGGAGTTGATGTATGAATATTTAACATGGGAAAGGTAGTTGGATGAAAATATTAATTTAGCAACATTCTACCTACCAGAAGAGAAATGGTAACCTCCAATTGTGCAGTCACTCGGTGCAGCTTTTCTGTTCTGCCTATGAGTCTCTTTCCCTGTGATCACAAAATTACAAAACCCTGGAGTGTCCTTTTATGTGATTAAAATAATAATAATAACAATAATAATTGCTCTCTGAATTTGTATGCTGGATTATTCCTGCTGCCTATTGCACATGACATTACACGGCTGGCTCCATGGGCTCTTTAAAGAGAAAGATATATCGTAATGAAGATGTTGCTGGAACACTGTTGCACCCTGGCATCATCATCTTTTTTTTATGCATATCGTTACCCAGTTGAGTGTTATTTTCAGGAAGGGCATTCTGAGTTGTCGTTGGCTTTTGCTGTCACTGAAATCTGTAACAACAAACTTATTTCCTGTCAGCAGGAAGCAGTGAATCAGGATATCCTCCAAATATCAAACTCGTTGGAGATGGATTGCATGATTCATGTTAGAGCTGACATTTATCCCTGTTACATGTTTTTCCCCTGCTTTCCACCTGCCAAAGATCACTCCTTCCAGGCACCAAGGTTGTCATTAGTACTGCAAGAGATCCGTTCCCGCTCTGCTCTCCCCTTGGGTCATGCTGAGAATGGTGGCTTCCCTCAAATGTGCTGTTTCAAGCATTAGCTCAAACATCAGGGCTCCACTGAACCCTAAACCTCACACAGAGAGATTTAAGCTTATTATAGTGGCTCAACTGACAGTTAGTAACTTGTCAGCTTGAAATACTAATTTAAAAAGTTTAAACAGAAAAAACCTGTTAATGTCACATACAGTGGCCTAGGGCCTTCTTCAAACACCTTTGCTATCAAAGCCCTTATTCTGGGGCTGACCCAGACCCGGTCAGCTCTGTCGTGGCAGCAATTCGTGAAAAAAAGTGGATTTGAACCAAATAGATTCATCTCCCCTCAGCTGAGATTTACATCTTAGAAAACAAAAACCAAACTCGGAAAATTCAGTGGAGAGCAGCCTTGGCCTAAGGTGCAAAGCACAGATGCGTGTTCCAGTGTCTCTCCGTTTGTGTTCAGCCCTGTAGATAGGAGGACAGCTGCCAAGACTGGACAGCGAGGGTTTGGACTGGGCCTGTCTTTAGCAGGAAACCGGGCAAACTTCACATTATCTCAGTGTAAAACCATTAATCATCCCAGGCTTCCTCATGAGTTCCATGAACTTTCCATTGACCCTGAACAGAGTTTTGAGTTTAATGAGGCCTAGAAGTAGAAGAGTGTCTTGGGATTTGTCAGAACTGCTTTGCACAGCAAAATGGAGGAGAAGGAAACAAAAAAAATAGAAAAACAGCCATTAAAATAGCAAATTAAAGCAGAGAAAGAAAGAAAATCGTGTTGAGATGTTGTGACTAGAGAGCGTTCTTTGGGACCTCTTTTCAAGATGCTGAGGAGTAGAACATAGAGCGGGTGTGGAGGAAGCAAGCCACGCATGAGCAGCCCCGTTACCATGTAGACAGGGGAACAATCCAGGCTGCAACTATATTTTTTTCCTTTTTTCAGACTCTGGGGACTGTATTTCAAAATACGGCGAGCTTGTCTTGAAGCTTTTTTTCTTCTTTTTTTTTATTTTGTTTTAATCACCCCGTTACGGATGTTGTTTGTGCCTCATTCCGGACACTAATTATGCGGAAATAATTGTCTAATCTTCAGAGATATTGAGCGTGTGATTAAAAGGCAGCCAACTGAGAGTAGGTGTAGTTGGACTGCTCACCGATTCTTCTCTGGATTATGGAGGCGTTGGTGGCAACTCCACAGCAAAAGCTGAGTTGGAGGTTTGGCACTTCCAGCTGGCTTGAACATCCAGCATCCACTCCAAGAATCTTAATGGCACCTCTCTGTGTCGACTTGATAATAACACAGAGTGTACAGAGGTGAATTCCAGACTTGAGGCTCCTGACTACGCAGGTAGCTCGGCTTTGGTCAGAACATACCCTCCAGAAATGCCGAGGGCCCTTTGTCTTCTAGCCGCCATTTGCAGTCAGATGCTTTACGTAATTGCTGCTGCAGACGCAATCCCACCTGCTGACAGGCGCTACCAGAAACTGCGGAAAAAAGCAGAGCAAGTGAAGAATATTTAAAAGATGTACTTTTAGCCATGCCTTTTTGTGTTGGAAATGCCTTGAGAACTTCTGGTTTTCTTATCTTTATCCCTCTGTATTTAGCGTTTCCTCATTTCTTCAGAGGAGATGGGTAGCTATAAACTGTATAGCAAACCCCCCACTTATCTTCTTTGTTTTTAATTCACTCCTTTTCCACTCTTGAAACTTCTGAAGAGATTAGGCAGGTTCAGAACTGGCTTTGCTGTGTTAGATTTCACATTTAGAACTTAACTGCTTTATCATATCTTTTTTTGTGCTACTGCTGAAGTTTCTTGCCGCCTTCATTATGTATCTCATTGGATATTCATCTGGATTAGTGTTAGATTTTGACATTTTCCTATTCGCCTTCAGGAGATCGCATTTCAAATGGCTCCTGCAACAGAATTTCCTTTTCTACAATTTCTCAAGGTACTTGTTTCCAATATATTTTTTTTTCATCTCTGCTGCCCTGTGGGACGAGAGAAGTCTCTTATCTCACTTAATCAGTAGGTTTAACGTCATCCCATAGGACGTCAACTTTCAGATTTGTCACTGGTTTCAAGGTTGGATCTATGTGTTCAGAATATCGTGGAAGGCGTTTGTCATTTGAAGACCTTTATACTTTTAAAAAATACTCTCTTTTAGCCTCTCAGGATTGTTCCTGTCCCTAGAGAAAATTTTTCGAAAGTTCAAGAAAATCCCTTAGCCTTTGCTTGAGGCATCAGTGTGAAAAACGGGGAGGATTTTTTTGGACTTACTAAAATTGTTCATCCTTCTTCTGATGTTTTATTCTCAGAATCTACTGCACCCTAACACACTTCATATGCAGCTCCCAAAAGAAAAAAGGAGAAAAAACTCAGGGCAGGAAAATGAAGGTGTTTCAAGAGAAAGTTCTAAAGGCAGAGGTTATTTTCATACCAGTTTCAATATACCCATAATATCCTTGCTCTGATAAAAACATGCAGTTAAGAACACCTAAGTTACGCCTATTTCTCGCCACAGTGCCTTTATCCGAGTACATGATTACATAGGGATATCATTTCTTCACAGAGCTGGAGGATGGGGAAGCACAAATTACGTGGATACTAAAGTGCAGCATGGTCCAAGATCACAGCATTCCTGGTGATGGTCTTCACAGCAGCCTTGATTTGTCTTTCTTGCATCTTAATTTCCAATCTCAAATCTGTGCTGTGCTCTGCAGGCAAGAGCAGATAGTTCAGGAGCGGAGAAACTGAGGATCAAGTTTTTCCTGTGCATGAGAGCAGAGAGCTTTCTTCGACTTCACCGAGGCCTTCTTCAGGCATCTGGAAGTGGAAGTCACCTTCAGGCATTAAAATTAACACCTTTTGACTAGGCTAGAACATTCCTTCTCTCTTGGCAGGCTGCATCCTGGTTGCTGTGGGAACCAGCATTTTTAATTTCCTGACTTCTGTGTACATCCAAAATTGTAGCTGTGATGTACTCTGTCACTAAGGTAGCTTTGGGGGTTTGCAGGGAATCGAGCCATCAGAAAGCATTTTATGTAGCGCTTCCTTCCCTCAGAATCACTTTGGTGCATCTGCAAGGGGCATCTTCATGAGGCTTTTTGGAGACCTGCAATTCTCGTTCATCTTGGTGAGTAATCACAGAATAAAAAAGGAACAGTGAGAGGTCATTTAGTCCTTCCCTTCTTAAGCCATCCCTAAGCTACCCCATGTTGGAAAGTCACCACAGGCATTCTGCTTCAGTGCTTTACAGTTCTAAAGCTTGTACTGGTGCCTGACCTTGCTCTCCCGCGGCAAGTTAAGCTGTGACTTCTTGGCCTCTCCCGTGGATGTGCAGAATGGCTTCCCGTCTGATTCTTTATAGCATCTCTCTGTGTCTTTGCAAAATGTTGCCAAGTTCCCTTCGATCTTTTCCCCTCAAGGCTTAGCAACCCCAGACCTTTCCAGCTTTAATTGTAGGTCACATTCTGTGGCCTTCTCTGTGCTGTTGCTCCCCTCTGAAGTCTCCAGGCTCTGGATGGACTCTGCGTCCTGGCTGAGGCTTTGCCAGTGCGGAGTGGAGTGCAAGAGCCCTTTCATGTCTTGCCCATGGCCCGCGCCGTTTACCCGTCCTGGGGTGGGGTTTGCTCCTTCTTGCAACGTTACAACATTGTCGATTCCAGCTGGATTTGTGATCTGCTGTAGCCTTGGTATCATTTTATGCAGAGTGCTGTCGAGCCGTTTATTTCTTACGCTTTGTGGTTCGTTGTTCTTCCCTCAGGGTGAAATACGTTGTGTGTCCTTATTGAATTGCATCCTGGTTATTTCAGACTATTTTCCCAATTTGCTAAGATTATTTTGATATCTAATCCTGTCAAGCAACATACTGGAGAGCATTTGGAGTCTTTCAGACGGGGTCTTGTTGGTGTGACTTTAACAATATAGGAGAGAAAAGGAAGAATATGGACAGATGGTTCCAAGTGGTGGAGTTACCATGGCTTAATGTGTTCCTGCTCATCAGCTGAGACATGGTAATGGACCATTTGCATTCTCCTGACCCATTGCATTCACAAATAAAATGTATTGAAATTCTTTCATCGTTGATTATTAAGGACCTTAGCTCAGCTCGTGATCAGTAACTTGAGTGCTTAGCAGTATCCGGATTGATAGCAGGTGTCCAGGCCCAGCGCCTCCCATTCTGTTGCATGCTGAACAGCATAATGAATCCTATTAGCTTTATTTTGAGGCAAAAGGCAGTTTTGTTCCTGTATCTCTGAATTCTGCTCTCACACCCGGGCTTGTGCTCAGGACCAGATCATTTCTGTGAACACGCTATGGGAGGCGATGTTTGCTTGTCTGGGCTATAGATAAAACCATGTCAGGGATGAGCAGTTTTATAACCCAAACTAGAATGTACTCTGTTCTGCAAAGCCCTTCCAGAGTGAATCTTATCTGTTAAGGGAAAAACGCCGTCCAGAGTTACAAGCTGCATCTCTCTCCTGTGCTGTCATAACACATCTGCCACAGCCACTTTTTGGGAAGCGTGTTTGGAAGACAGAAGGGCACCTTCTTCCTGATTATTATAACGAAGTGTCTCTCCTTTGAATTCTAAGATGAATTAGCAGTCTCTGCTCATTAACGGCTACCTGTATCTCTCGGAGTCCATGGATAAGACTTGCAGGTAGGACGAGTGTGTGTGTTTTAATAGGCCTGTTGGGACCCCTCACATTAAATGATGCAAGTCCTCGAGGAGGTATGTGAAGAAGCAATAAATAGTATATAATCAGATTACCTTTAACTAGTCTAAAATTAATTTCAAACATCCAGCAGAGGCGAGACCAGCAGTATTTTGCCCCACCAGTATTGCTGCTGTTGTCTTCTGCTTCACCTTCTTGAACTGTTCCTCCCAGAACTGCTCCTTGCTTGTCAAATTACCCATCTTTGCCAGAAGTAATCACCTCTGCTTCGCTGACATCTGAGCCTTGTTGCCCAAACAAAGGAGAAAACCTCTTTCCCAAAGGAGCATTTGAACGATTATTGCTTTCAATTTTCCTCTGAGCTCTCCGTAGCCAACATAGTCTGCCTGCAATAGAATCTGCGTGTCACGGGAAACGGATTGGATGCATGTGGAGAGTGGATTTGCCGTATCTCTCCTGTATCAAGGACTGTGTTCCTGAGGCTCCCTCAAACCGCGTCCTCCCCTGCGACACTTGCAAATAGGAAGAGTTTGATTTGAGCTCCAGGAGGTTTGGAGTCATGCAGCGACGGGACAGTGGCTGTTGTTGGAGGATCGCTAAATGATGAAAGATGGTTGGAGAAACTGGGGAAAAGAGGATTAAACTGGGGAGCTGCTGCCAAGTATTAAATACTTAAGAGTCAGTTGGCAATAGGTGCTTATCATATATCTTCTCTTCCCTTCCACTGAAGGAAGTAACTATCCGAAGGGCTGTTACTGTGACAAGCAATTCATTTTTAATGCTGAACACCTTTCTTTTCTTTTTTTTTTTTTTTTCCCGGTGCATAACAAGGATATTGCTAACCTGTTCCCACCAGCCTGATCTCCTCCAGACACAGTCTACTTTGCCACATTCCTAAATGAGCGTGAGCTCTCTTTTTCTCTCTCTCACCCATCACTTGTTCAGGGGAGAGCTGCCACTGCTAGTTCAGTTTGAATGATAGACTTAATTCTTCAGGGGAAATTGATATTTGAAAAACATGAGTGGTTTGTAATCCAAAAAAGCTATTTCTTCCCCAGCTGGAACACATTCTGTATTAAATTTGATCATAGCAACCTAAAAGCCAACGTTTCAAGATGCTTCTCTCTGATGCCAGATTTACCTAGAAACTGTGCAGCACGTACGCTAGCACCCATTGTGTAGTGCAGGTGGAACTGTGATTCATTGTCACTCCCCGTGAACGCGGAAGATCGCTCCTGCTGACAACGAAAAACAGACTGAGCTATCTTGTGGGCCAGATGTCTGGGTGATCTCCGTAATGCCAGTCTTCAAAATCCCTTGCCTTCAGGTGGGAGGTGGGTCATCCTTGTTTGGCAGATGGCTCTCTCAAGGTGGGGTTACCTTTTAGTCTCTTTGCACGGTCTGATGTGCCATGGGCTCTGCTTCTTCCAAGCCATGCGCTCCAGGATTGGTTGCTCTCCTGTTTCTAAGCATGTTTTCAGGGAATGATCAGCACTTTGACCTTTCCTTAATCGGGGCAAGTGTGACCTTATCCACCCTACGGTGTATGGGACTAGGTTTTGAGTTGATGTAGGTATGAAGCTTATAGAGCGGCAGTAGCCTTGGCATTGTCTTGAGTGATGGCCTGCGTCTGGTAAAATGCATGGGTTTCTGATGGATCTGCTAAGTATTTCTTGCAGAACTGCAAGAAAATTAGCATCTCCGGGATCAGATAATTGATAGCTGACAAGGTTAGTAGCCAGTTGGTAGCCTACGAAGCAGGGTCATCACTGTCAGCTACCAGAGCTACATCTGTCAGGAATCATGAAGTAGAAGAGATCAGGTGTGGCACGTCAACATAAACCAAAATCAAGGGTGGGTTGTGTCTTGGGGTGATGGAGGCTGGTTTGTGGGGATCTGTGGGGACTTGGCACAGTCCCCCTCCATGTCTGTTGCCCCTGCTGAAGGGCTGACCTGCTGCAGGGCAGGGCAAGTGCCAGGGAGAGGCAGAATCTGAAGCCAACCAGGACTAGTGTGGGTAGCGAGCTGGGAGCCACGGCAGCACCCAGTGTGCTGGCCCAGGACTCTCCATCGATGGCTGCTCACAGCTGGGGCTGGCAGGGGAGCGGAGGACAGAGCTGCCCTTGGCACGTTGCTGGAGGCCGAGGGCTCGGTAAGGTGGGTGCTGCTCCTCTGTGTAGTCCCCCTCTGCTCCGTACCTCAGGGGAGCACGCGTGGGGTGGAAGGTGTTTGGGGTGCAACCTTTTGACCGGTACCTGGAGAGCGAGGAAGATTAATAAGAAGAAGATGGGAAAATAACCTTGGTTATGAAGTGTTTTCTGATGAAGTCCCTGAAGTGTAGGTGCAGTGGTTTATTTGGAGAGCAAAGAAAAATGAGGTTGCTCAAAAGCTAATGGATTTTTTTTTTTTTTTTAGTCTGCGGGAGAATGTGCTGATAAGAAAAGAAATAGATCTTTTCTAATTCTTGGGCTACTTTTTTGTCCTCTTTATCTCTCTCTACTGCTACCTTGTTGCTCAGATGTAATTTGTTTAGTTTACCTTAAATAAAGGGAATAAAGTTACTCTGTGTTACAGCTATCAGGTTCACAGACAAAAACCTCAATAAATAAGACACAGTGGCAAGGCTGTAACTCAGGTCTGGTGGTGGTGGCTTCGCAGGCTTCCTCTGCAGTGTGTGGGTAGGGTTCACAGGCAGCTGAAGGGCCGGGTTGTAATGAGACAATGGTGAAGACCTAACTGAGACGTTTTCTTTCTTCCTGAAAAGGCCTGTAACCTGTTTGCTCGTTTCGTTTGGCTTTTCTGTTTAATTTATGTCAGCTGAACAAATAGTACCAGCCCTCTCCAAGAGATCACTGACAACTGGCGTGAGCCTACTTGTGACGTGAGCAGATTGTCTTTCTACTTGAGAATATCTTCTGGAACTGGATTGTATCTTCTAGTACTGATACCTAGTGCAAGGTTCTGTGCTGGAGGACAATTATGAAAGGAAAAGTTGAAAAATAAACTAGCGGGAGTGTTTCTGCATGGCCAGCAATGCCATTCCGGAGGGAAGATGAATGGCTAGTGCAAGGTGCGTAGGGTGAACAGAGACAGAAACGCCAGGTCAGATGGCAGCGGTGAACTAATGTGATCAACAGCGATGGCGAGACCGCGGCCGACTGGGGACAGGCCAGTACACAAGGGACTGTGTGCTTGCTGTCAGGGAGAGCCTGTGCCCTGCTCTCTATTGACTCTTGTTTCTTGTCCCGCCGTAACTGGCACTGAGTAGAACAGGCTAAAACTTTGGTCAGCACACTGCATCACTGGCCCTGAATGTGGATTTTAAAATCTTTTTATTTCTCTAACCCACACGTTATCTTTATTTAAACTCTTTTTCTGTTTAAACTTGGGGGAAAATGCCTCTTGGTTTTTTGCTGGCAGAAGAAACTAAGGCCCAGAGCGGGCAGGGAGCTCTGGCCTAAACCCAGGTCCTATCTCTGGAGTGCCAGGATCCCAACCACTTGTTCCGCCTGACCCAGAGCACTCCGTATGGAGGACTGGCAAATCTTCTCTGCAAAGCAGATTTTTCAAGAAACTGTGCATTGAGTTTCACGGCTCACTTTGTTGCCAAGATAATCCTGAGCTGTGTAAAAGTGTCTGTGTGGATTTCCCCCAGAATTCAACAGTGTGCCGCCACCCAGGAGCCGTGGTGACGTGGGCTCAGCCAGCTCCCAGGCTTCTCGCACAAATCTCTGGATAAATGTCAAGAGTTCAGCCTGGTCTCCAAGCTCTATCAACGAGAAAAAGAACCCAAAAGAACAAGAAAAGCAGCACTCGGAGATGGTCGCTTTTCAAACTCCTGTTTTAACAAGGCACTGATTTTAATCAAAGCCAGTTCAATCCTTTGAAGCCTTCAGCCCCAGCATAACCAGAAGGAGGGATCTCAGTGTTTTCAGTTCTTGTTTTGCCCTGTGTCACCTGCACCCCAAGAGGTGAAGACAAATAACCGGTAACAACTGGAGTCTTTTGTGCCTCAACAGTTAACAAGTTCATCATGTTTCATAGAAACGGCATCCTAATTTTTATTCCAAACAAGATTTCAGCACTAATTTTTGTTTTGACAAATATGATTTGACATAAGAACAGTGGGAGTCAAGACCTTTCATTTTTTATCGAGGTTTACATTGCGCTGATCTAAATTCCTCCCCCTTTCGCTCTTGCCTTTCAATTGTAAACTTGGTTATTAAAGTTAGCAAAAAGCTATTTGAAACTCTCTGTTCTGTAGCATTTAAACGGTCCTGCTATATGCAAGATTAAGTATGATAGCTTCCTAATGACTTGTGCTGTTCATTTTAATCATTGGCACAATGCATTACTGTACAGATTTTTTAAATGGCTTTGTTGAAAATGAAGGATTCTGTTTCTGTTCACTGAGAAACTTCATAAAGGATTGTTTGCCAAATGGCAGGGCCAGGCCCCCTGGGTCTTAGTCTCCGTGACATTAGAGGCAATATTTCTCAACCTCTTTGCTTGCTCTAGTGCTTTGGCACTGCCTGCTGAATAGGTGTGGTGGTGAGGTTAGGCTGGGCTTCCATCCATCTCCCTGACAGGCAATTCATAACAGCAGCGTAATAGCAACAGCAGGGGCACGTGGCTGTCTAAATGCAGGTGACATGGCACAAAGAAGAATTTTATTTGAGCTAAAGCCTGACATTGGGGAGATAGTGCTGAAAAGCTGGTGAAGACCCTTCCGTCTCCTGCTGCTCAGGAATCCTTGCCCCATTCCCTCGTTGCCTGTGATGTTTGTGCCGTTTTGGCTTTGCAGTGGGGCAGCCGCCCTTTAGATCAGACACCTGCAAGCCATCGTGCTCAGCGGCTCCCCAGACACAGAGTGGCTGTGAGAGTAAGGCAAAGCCGTCGGTAAAAGGCATTTCTCCTTCCTGAGGAAGAGGGCTATTAAAGACCCCACTCTTAGCTACTCATTTGCAGAAGCATCACTTTCACAGCTTTTTCTAAAGACTCTCCAGGGACAGACTTGCAGCTGGGAGCCCTTCAAGTCTCATATCTGGCCTGTGATGCTGCAAGTTGGCTATTTTGGGAAGAGGGGAGTGAGGGAAGGCGACTCTGTCCCTCCCATCACAGCTGCTCCACTTTGTCTAGAAAATCAAACGTTTGCTGAGCTACGGAGGCTGAGTATGTCCTGGGGTTAGGCCACTTGTGTAGCCATTGGGAGGAGCAGGCGCGGGTCTGTGTGCTAAGTCTGGTAGCAAAAGGACTTGAGTAGGTAGCTCCCCAGCCTGTAAATACCTTGCCCCAAGGAGGTATTTCATTTTAGCCAAAATTGCTTCCTAGAGCCTGAGTAACTTCCCACAAAAAAAACCCAAAACAACAAAACAAAGAAAAAAACAAAAACAAAACCAACACAAAACTGATTTTGACAAAGGGGTGCTCTTTGATCCCCAAAAGTGATACCCATCAGGTAGGAGAGCTGGTTGGACGTTGCAGGAATGGGGCTGGAAGAGCCAGAAGGAAGAGCGAGGCCTTGGTTCCCCTGCGTGAGCTGGTGCAGAGAGCACGCAAGGCTGAGGTTCTGGAGAGGGGTCCTGAAGGGCGAGCTGCTGCACGGCTGCCCCTTCTCTTGGGCCTGCGGTGCTGCATCCTGCTGAGCATAAACCCTCTGAGGGAGGACCAAGGTAAATGAATCGTGCTGTGTTACCAGTGAGTCACTCTGTTGCCTAACTATTGTCTGTTCTCTTGTCAGTGAGTCACTGACACCTTATTAGAGCAGCTGACAGACCCCAGGCCCTGTTCCCGCTGGAAGGAGCGCGATGGGGCTTTGTTTCAACGGCAGCTGGATAGGCTGAAAAGATGGCATGAGGCTCAGGCTCCACGGCCCAGAAGGCTGATAGATCTCCTCGGTTGTGGGAAACACTTTAGCAGTTTGAACTGATAGAGCGGGAGCAGAGCAGGGGAAGACAAACCATTTTCTGAGCACGGCAAAAACCACAATCTATTTTCTGGTGCCAAGGGAACGCATTGAAAATATCCTGGATGCTCTTGCAAGTGCTCTGCAGTCTCTTTGTTTCTCATTTTTCTTTCTTCATAGTCTGGTTCTGTCCCTCTTCCCTTTCCTTTCCTAATTTTTGTCCTTTCCTTCAGTCCCTGCTCACTCAGTTATGTAGTTGCTGTTAAGAGAAATCTACCCGGTACTGTGTATCTCGGCTTGCTGTTGTCTGCCCGCAGGGTGCAGAGGGTGGAGGCAGAGGTTCTTTCAAGCTGAAGGTTTTGACCTTGGCTGCAAGAAGCTGTATGAAAAGCTGTGGCTTTCTCTGATGTGACTGTCTTCTGTTCTGTGTAGCTCCCACAGAGACCGAAGGATATCTAAACCCAGGATAATGTCACGGTCTCCTGATAAAAGACAGTTCTTTGGTGTGAAGACTATGTCTTTTGCTCAGTAGGCCATCTTACTTCCTAAAAAACGTAATCCTGTCCTCTGGGCCCTTTCTGATGGGGGAGCTCCGCTGTGCTGCGTGAGCAATGCTGGGATCAGCGTTGTAGCCCGATACAACCTGCGGCCGTCCCTCGTCATTCCCAGGCAAGCCTGGGCTGTGAATGTGAGCAAGTGCAAAGTGTTGGCATCAGCTGAATTTCACATGTGGAACTGGTGGCATATGAAAGCTTCAGCAAGTCAGATGTAAACTCTTATTGCTCTACTAATGATCAACCGTGCGGTTTCTGTTGTGTACCTGACGCTGGGATGTTTGATTGGCCTGTTTCTGCCTAAATTGGTGGGTTTGATTTGCAGATAATGGGTAGCTAGAAGGAAGTTCACAGATGCAGCAGCAGTTGTGATGGTTACCACAGTTACACTTAGTCCCTGCTTGGTGCTTTGCAGTGCTTTTCAAGCCTTAATGAGCCCTTAGATGTTTGGCAGGTGGTAGGGTAGATACACTCTCCACCTTTGATCAGCCCTCGTGGCCTCCCTTTAAACTATAGGTTGAGAAGAAAGCTGTTCCCTTTTCTCCTCCACGCGCTGGCTTGCTGGGACGCTGAAGGAGAGCGGGGCCGTGGGACACGTGCAAACGGGTGAATCTTGTGCGTGTGCCGGGGGGCCCCGCCGGTTGCTCGCAGGTTCCCCACTCGCCTGACTTGGAGCTTTTCACTCTTTACAATCCTCGTTCAGTTTGTGATCGGGACCACGCATCTGTCACTTGGTCGTAGTCCGTGGGCTCATAGTCGATACAGATCTCTGTGTTGGGGTGAGAGAAGCCCAGGCTGCGGCGGCAGCTCTTTTCTTCTGCCCTGCGCTCTGCAGCGGGCTCAGAGCCGCCCCGCACCTGGCTGGCAGCTCCCCGCCTTGGGCCGGTGCTGCGGGAGCCTGGCAGGGTCTGGACCTGTTAGCTCCTTCGGTTGTTGAGGTTGGCATATGTCTTCCAAAGTGTTCCCCCTCTGGTCCAGTGAACACACGTTAAACCTCCTAATGAGCCTTTGGAATCGTGTTTTGTCTTATAAACTCTTGCTGCAAGTGGCTTTAACAACCCCCTAAGCTAGCAGGCAGCAGGGACGGGTCAGGGATAGGAGAAGAGGATGAGCCCTTTTGTTCAGATTATCTGCCCCAGACCAGAACAAGCTGCTACAGGCTTTATCTGTGGTTTTTAGAGATAGCACTACTATTAATGCCCATGAAGGCCCTTCTGAGACAGCATCACTTGAACGGTCTTGTTCCTCCAGACTGGCATTAAAGCACATTCCCACCGAGGCCGTGGGGGTGCAGCACGCGTACAGTGCCATCCCCTCTCCCTGGAGCGCTCCATTCAGCACCTTTCACAAGCGTTATGTTAATTAATGTAACGTTTGTTAGTGATTTCTGTGGCAGTGTTCACGGGCGAGCCGGGTGGACGCGCGTTCCTCTGGGTGGGTGGAAGTAGGAACAGAGCAGCCTTGTTGCCTACATGGATGTCTCCATTCTTCTCATGCACAAAAGAGCAAATACACTTGTGGCATGGGACAGGGCGGTACGGGCCCTCCTTCAGCTCAAGAAGAGATGAACCTTTGTGTTGCTACCATGAGCTGCTCCTTTTGGTGTGCTGCTCTTCTCTCGCAGATGGAACTCCAGGCAGAGACCCTGCCGCTTGCTGTCACAAGAGCTGCCATGAAGTCCTTCAGTTAGAAATGCCCCTAGGCAAGCACCCCTGCGTTCTGCCTGAGGTCCCACTTCTTCCTACTGGTCCCGGTGGAGGGTTCCTCTTTCCCATTCAGCGCGGCCACGGGCTCCCTCTGGGCAGTGTAGGAGCTGGTGTGGATCCCAGAGCTGTGTCCAGTAGACACACCTTCCCTTTCGGCCACCAGCGAGGCGACCTTGCCTCTCCCGAGCGAGGTGTATCTCCACTCCCAGCCAGTTTTGCAGCGGGATCGGAGGGGGCTTTTCCTAGCACGCAGGGCCTTAGATTTGTGGAGGCGGGTAGAATCTCAGACATGGAGTCCTGCTTAGACGTCATTGCTACCATTTCTGGGTACTTTGGGAAGGGTTTATTTTGAGGGTTTCTTGGTTTCTACTTCGAAACTCCCTCAGAGGGAGTACAATGAGGCCGACACCGGTAATTTAGAGAAGGGAGTGGCAGCAGGAGTGCAAAGTGACAGAGTGGGTTTGCTTCCTTTTCCTGTTGAAGCTGCTTCCCCTTTGATTATAACCCTCATGTTGTGATGTGTAGATCTGGAAAGGGGATGATGTTTTAACATCTCTCAAAATAAGCAGCGTGTCAAGCAATAAGCAGCATGTCACCACCTTTATAAATGGGTGCATATATATTGCAATAAAGATGGTAGGATACGTGTAGCACCATCTTTTGACAGCTGAGTATAATCAGAGCCATTGGACGGTGTATCACGAGCTCTGTCGTGGTCCGATGAAGCAAAGTCTGAGCAGGAAGGAATGAAGATGCTCCTGTAGCGAAGAAGTAACATGCCAGTGTGCACAGAGGTGTCAGGGTCCTTCTCAGATGTCCTCTCTGTCCTGGCCCGTGACAGGGATGCAGCGGTGAAGTCCTGATGCCTGGTTTGCTCTCTGCATGGCTGTGGAGGGGAAGGAGGTTCTTTTTTATCGTTCTCACGAGACGGCTGGAGCTGACACGGTAGCTCCTGGTATTGCGATAGACTTTGCTAGCTGCAGGAAAAAAAGTCAGCCCTGCATTTTGCAATTGCTTCAAAGCTGGTGCAGAAGAAAGGAAACCTCAACAAGACCCTTGTACAAAACACACAGCCTGCGGTTCTTCAGATACAGAGTGTTTAGGGGAATATTTAAAACAAATGTTTAAAATGACACAAAGGGAAACCAGCAGGGAAGCAAGGTTTGCCCTCCACTTTGTCAAATACAGAGGAGGAAAGCTAAGCAACTCCGAGCTGTGCTTTAGCGAAGATCCGAGCGTGTTCCTAATCCCCGATGCATTTCATGTATTTAAAGGCCTTACTTGCTAAAAACATAAAAGGCTCTGTAAATTCAAGCAATATTTTTCACTTCAATTAATCATCCCAGAAAATTGTAACTTTATTGTCTCTTTGTCTCTGTTTAGTTTGAGCAAATCCAACTTTTCTCATTGTCTCTCTGCAGATTATGAAAGGCTTTGTGGATTATATCATCAAATTAAATTGAGCCTGTTAGTGTTGCTCTCAGAATCTCACAGTAATGGGCTGTGCCTCAGGCAGCATTGCCCTTCCTTCTCTTTTTAAAATGTTTTCCCTGCGTCCGTGTTGCTCTGAGCTGGTGTGTCTCTCCTTGCTAATAGGAAAGTGTATAAAAATCACATGATCATTAATATTGAAGAATCATTAAGGCTGATAAAAGCAGCTCTGACTGCGACGATGATGTTTTTCATGGTCACTGCTTTTGGAAAACATGCCGTACAAACATCAGCTCAGTTGTTTTTTAGAACCCACCAGTTGATCTAGTGGCTGTTTGACTCCATCTATTGCACTCTCGGAGATAGCTCCAGTTAGATGATCATTTCACAAGCCTGCAGGAATAAATGGATTTCTAGAGGCTATCTCTACTGCCTTCATCCCTTTTCCACAGCCCCTGTTTTTGATGCAGACAGCATCCGAAAGCCAGCAATCTGTAGTTGAGCAGTAAAGTCTTGGTTGGGTTTTTATTAAAGCAATGATGTGCTGACTGGCTGAAAAGTGTCAAAACTGCAATCTTGTAACATCAACAAAATAAGGCGGGATGCCTTTCTTATGGGAGAGGAATGCTGAAAGCATAAATGAGCCCTGCATGAAACTGGTGGATCTTAGCACTTCTCGTCTGGGGAAAGGTATGAGGTACATCAGGCACAGGCGCTTTTTCTCCTTAATAAGAAAAGGCCAAAGTCTTAGGGTTCGTGACACATGACTCACCTTGGCCTTCCTCTCCCCTCCGCAGTAGTTCGTCGACAGTGCATCCAGCTGGGTTTTCCTCTCTTGAGCAGAACTAGAATTGAAGTAATACTGGAGGTATTACAAAAGTGCCAAGCCAATCTGAGCATGCAATAAAAGGCTGGGAAAGCTGGGGGAATTTGGGGTAGTGTTTTGAAGTCTGTTAGTGAGAAGAACGAACTGACCTGAGCCAGACAGAAACATGACTCTGGAAAACCCCTGGGTATAAGTGAGTCTTTGTGGTTACACTGGAAAGGGAGACGGTAGGGACAGAGCCGGTACAAGCAGTCTCTCCTGCAGAAGTGAAACCTGAACCTCATCCAAGCGTCTTTGCTGCCAGAGGCTCCAGGAGGTCGGGCTGTCAGGGGGTGGGCAGGAGCGTGGCTGCAGCGGAGCAGCTTGCTGACGGCAGTACGGAGGCAGCTTCACGCCTGTGTCCCTGGCGTGGTACGTCTGCAGAGGGATGACTGATGATGATTCCAAACAGGAATCCTCCACGTGAGGATTTGCGTTTGCTGAGTTACCCGGGAAAGTGATGGCCTTTGTAATGTAAGCACAAAGGGGTTTGAGTCACGATGTGTTTCATACCCTTTGCTTTCCATGCTAGGAATAATTTTAGGGAACCTAACAGAAATAAAACTCCAGCGCTGAGATGTTCCAAACCCAGGGTTGTTAACATCTCTAGTTTCACTTGATCTCAACTGCTACAAGACTGTTTGTTTGCACACCCTGTGTGGTTTCCCTGGCATGCCATGCCATGCCGTTCTCTCTCACTGGAAGTTCTCCTGTAGTCCATTGGCATAAGACAACGCTTGGCATGCAATTTTTTTTACATATGGATGGCATGGTTGGTCCAAGTACTTGGTTGGCATTTGCTTCATCTGCATGTGTCCCATTGCCATCTGCTGGAGAATGGTGAGCGTGCTCAGAGGGACTGTGCTGTTAGCCAAAGGAAGGGAGCTGCCCCCAGAGTCGCCCATCCTCTGTTCAGGAGTCATCGCGATTAGTTTCTGGTCTCTCTGCCGCCAGCTGAGGCTGTGCTTTGTTTGTATGCTGGTAGTGGGAAACACTGGGTTATGGCACGGTGCAGAAGTACTTTGTGCCCCAGATAACAAACACTGCATCTGGACAGAATGATCAAAGTCCTGTCTTGGATGCTCTTGCACAATAAAAATAAAATTCTCTTCCCTCACTGAGAAGAGGGTTATGCTTGTAACTAAGTTAGGAAGAGGCTGAATTTAGGTTTACAGCTGAACAAAGATTACGGGTGGAATTGCCTAACCACTTTGGCCAAGACAAGCACTGGAAAACACGGCCAAGGTTTGCAGTCATGACTGGTGGCTTGAAGTGTGGACCTTGAGCTGTTCCTTGCAGGTATTTTTTTCAGAATTGTCAGGCCTCTGAAAATTGGGCCTCTCCAAAGCAGAGCTCGCTAGTCCTGTTAGAAGACCTCAGCCTTGACCATGGCCAGTCTGGGTCCCATCCAGACATCCCCAGTGTTGGGACTGGAAGCTGCTGCCTGTCCCAGCTCCTGCAGGTTGATTTAGAGCTAAAGACGACTGCATGAACGGGCCTTCATCACGCTGTTCTGTTTGCAATGCAGGAGGCCTTCGAGGAGCTACGGTAGTAGATGCCTTAGATACTCTGTACATCATGGAACTCGAGGAGGAATTCCAAGAAGCAAAGCAGTGGGTGGAGAAGAGCTTTGACTTGAATGTGGTGAGTCAGTTGCTGGGAATGCCTGTCTGTGTCACAGAAAAGCTGCGTGTTTGGCCAGTTCTGATCAGAGTCCTCTCTAACAATCGTTTGGGGAGGGCAACTATGAAGTCTGGGGGGGAAGAAACCACTCAACTCTGATTTTTTTTTTTTTTTTTTTAAGGCCAAAGGGACTACTGTGATGATTCACCTCATCTTCTGCCTGTACATGGCACAGGGTTCCAGCCAGGGGCCACCAGATCAGACTCGCCATGTCTGGCTGAAAATGAGATTCAGTGTTTAATGGTTTTTGTGTTTTGGTCTGGGTTACAAAAATAGCTGTAATTATTAGATACTCCAAGGGAGTTTTATTCATCAAAGAACAAGTTCTGTTTCATCTCAGTTAAATGTCTGCCTGTGATAAGACAAGTTTTCTTTTTACATGCTGTAGACTAAGATTGCAAACGCTGATCTCCTTGACTGGGCTCTTTGTTGGTATGTCATTGCTGGGACTTGTGCGGTGGGAGCATGGTATCGAGGCAGCAAAGTGGGAGCATGTAGCGAGCCTAGATTTGGAAGGAAGGGCATCATCTCTAAAAATGGCCAGAGACGCTTGCTCTCTGGGGCCCCTGAAGCTTTCCTAGCCATAGGAAAGCTTCCTCAGAGCTAGCGTTAGCCTTGCTGGGGCTCTGGGTGCAACACATGCCTTGCAGTGCTATCAAGCGAAGGATGCGGTCCTTTATCTCACTTTGTGGCCAGGGCCCCTTGCCAATAGCTCTGACTGTTGGTCTCCAAGCCAGCTCTTGTATTTCTCGTGGGAGAGCTGATGGGATCTCATCAGTGGCATACGGAGAATGTTAAAACCAGAGCGCAGTTCAAACTTTTATTTTTTTAATGCTAGCCTAGCAGTCTGTTGTGAAAAATGGTTCTCCCCATGGGAACAGCGCATGCAGCTGCCTTTATAGAAAAGCATCATTTGGGAGGGCATGACTGGCATTCACATATTCATAAAAGGAAGACCACATCTGATAAATTTGGTGAATGCTCTCAGTACGTTACTGAATCGATAAACAAGGGACAAAATCAACTGGGAGATAATTTATCTGGATTTCATAAAAGCTTTTAATCTTGGCCTGCAGAATAGATTGATCTGCAAAGACAAGAATGAATGCTATGGATTGATCGGTGGAGTCAGAAAGCATAGCGGAGGGAGAGAAGGAGGGAAATTAATTAAAAATTGGCTCTGTACAAGGAACTCTGATAGTCCAGAAAAGTGAGGCAGGGACTGTGGGGCCTGCAAGCTCTGGCTGCAACTGGGTGCCGTGATCTGTCTCATGCAATTTCAGTCATCATCTCAAGAAAGCACTTGCTCTGATTTGTAACCTGCAGGGATTTAGAAAGGGCAGGCTAGTGCAGAGGTTCAAGTGCCCCTTTGCTCACTGAAAGTGCCATGTTGGTGGAAGACCTGTCTGGGTTTTGGCTTTATGCATTTGCGTGAGGGTAGGAATCATTTATCATGCAGATTCAATGGCCAGGAGCATGGATTTTTTAAGGGCGCATTTTGAATGCAATCATTTTGACATTTGCTGATCATCAGCTGAGTAGGTAGAGCAAAACTTGTTCCAGGTGAGCGGGTTCTTGAGCGATGCAGTGAACCGTATCCATCTGTGTCTGTTGTCTCTGGTGGTGGGGCACATGGACATCAGGCAGTTTGCCTCTCCATAAGCATGCCCGTGACAGGCACCCTATGGGCTGTGGTCCTCTCTGAGCCTGCAGACTGGGGTGAGTCTTCAAATGACAAAAAAAAGGAAGCGCGTTACGTCTGTCTGATGCAGTGCCCTCTGCACAAGAAAATGGAGAAAGTCATTTTTCCATGTGGCTGTACAATTTTCTCTTTAAATAAAACATTTCAAGGGGCAAATTTTTGCCCTAAACTAACTCACAGCTTTTTGCAAGGCATAACCCAAGACGGGGTTGGATGGATGGACGATTCGTCTGCCCTAACTGATCTACGTATTGTCAGCTGGTGATAAATGGGCAGTTTGGGTGTTTCTCTTCCCTTTGGGCTCCACCTGTCGCTGTAGAGCAAATAAAGTGCTGTGAGATCTCAGACAAAAAGCTGTGTTACACTGTGGGTGAGGACTGGGAGGCTTAAGTATCTGCCTACAGTCTGTTCCCCTTAGCTGCCATTTGTGCGTGCAGACTTTGCACTCAAGTATATCATTATGTATTTTCAGAATGGAGAAGCATCCTTGTTTGAGGTGAACATCCGCTATATTGGAGGACTGTTGGCCGCTTACTACTTAACTGGAGAAGAGGTTTGTTTCAGCAGCTCTGCATGTCTCACACAGTCACCGATAATGAACTGAAAGGGTTCTCCAGCAGCTTTTCTCTGAGCATCAGATAATCCCTCCATAACAACAGGCTAAACCTATCATTTTTATGAATATCGAAATGCCACTAATGTTCTTTTAATTAAGTCTCGCATAATTACCTTCCACACACCGTGCATGGCTCATTTGCAAAGATCTTTTCTCCTGTGAGCAATTCCAGCAAGACATGTTTTTGGTTGGACACATTGCTCCCCAGTGAAATGCCATTTGCAGCGATCTTTGTCTTTGTACTTGTTCCTTTGTATTCTAAACATAGGCAGTATTTCATCAAACATCATTCCAGATTCCGCCTCGGACTAAGGAGGGCAACCGCTTAGTGGCAAGTGCTGCACACTCTACCTGGACAGTCTGTAGCAGTCGCTTCTAAGATAAAGTGCCCTGGGGTACAGGGAGGAAGGGTGGCCAGCGGCCAGGGCAGGGTACCTGTATCCTGCCAACTCATGTGACAAAGCGACAGAGCTCCACAAAATGTCCCCTTGCCCAGCAGGTGTGGGCTGGGTGTCACAGCCCCTCCTGCGGCGTGGCGGAGCAGCTGTTCAGCGGGTGTCCCATCCCCCAGGAGTCCTGGCTAAAGCAGGCGGCTCTCGCTGCCACTTCCCTTCTTTCTCTCCAGCTCGGCAGAGGCCAGGGCTTAATGCCATAATCTGTTTTGTAATGTGACTGGACTGGAATTTTACAGCTGGCTGTAGAGAGATGAGATTATTCCTTTGCCTTGGAAGTCTTAGGCGAGCAGAAACTCTGATTGAAAGGGGAGTTTTGTGAGTGAGGGAACTGGAAGACTGGCTCTTAAATGAGAGCTCAGCACTCACGCCATACGCTGACCGTGGCTGGGTGCTGTCCACTGTAATAGGATGGGATGGCTCATCACTGCATAGTGGCACCATTGATCCGTGGAGTCACAGGAGCAGCTCAGTTACTTTAGTTTCATTTTAAATGAGTTCCAGGAATGACTTCTCGCTGTGATTTCCCTCCAGGGAAAACTCTCAAAGACTCAATGCCCTGACTCAGGGCCTGTCTCAGTCACAACTTCAACAAGCTTCAGATCAACAGAGCAAAAAGAAACCACATTAAACCATAAAACTCCAGCAGTGACCTCTTGAAGTGCAGTCAGCAGCGATGCTCAGCAGCCAGGACAGTGCCTGTCATATACCCAGTCAGTGTCACCAGGCTGAAAGGCAAAAATCAAGTCCCTGTCTCTTGCTTTCCCTTCTGAACCAAACCCCTACCTCCTTGCGAGTGTATAAAAGGTCTGCAAGCCCACAAGAGAGCTCAGGTTTCTTCAGTGCTGTATTTTTAGAACAATAAATTCCTGCTTTCTGAGAACTACTGTGACAGCTTGGGCTGGTGTAGGGGGGCTAGAGGTAAAAGGCTTGTGCTTTATCTCCTAAGTCACTTACAGGCTTCCCTCGATCAGGACTAATCTCTGGAGCAAAGATTAGTCCTTGTATCAGTTTGTCCCAAAATAATTGTGTGTGGTGGCTTTGTGCTGCAAGCCACCATAAGCTATAATTTGATTTGAAAGCCCGAAACTCAGGCATTAAAAATGGAAAAGGAGCAGCTTAGCCATGAAACCATGAATCCTTCCTGGAAAAGAGTTGCAAGTAAAAGATTGTTTGTTGGAAAGCATGTTCTTTGCAACAGGAGATGACACAAGCTAAACAAACGTGTTGTAAATCTAACAGTGCTTCATCCTAGAAAGATTTCTTTTGATTTTGATTCAGTCATTTCACCTCCTTATGTTCTCTGCCACCCTGGGAAAAGGGAAGAATTTGTCCCCAAAGAGTACTCTTCAGATCCGTTCAGATCACTGAAATTTGCTGCTGAGGTACTTGGGGTGTTCTGAGCCCTGCAGCTCTGGCTGCTCTCATCCAGGCTGGGGATTTGGCAGGGGACTTGGGACTGGTTTAGCATCGATTTTTAGAGGACATTCAAACAGATACCGAAGTTCAGCATGACTTTTGGTTCAGATCTATCGTGCCGTGGAACTAGGGCAGCAGCATACCTGAAACGGTAGATTCTTGTAGTGCAGCACTTTTAGTTTTCTATAATGGTGTGTTTGAAAAAGGGGATTTGAAAGAATCCAGTGTGACTAGTATTCACAAGCAGTCCATCAAATATTTATCCTCTCTTCTTCTTTTAACAGGTGTTCAAGAGTAAAGCTCTGGAACTTGGAGAGAAACTTTTGCCAGCTTTTAACACCCCCACTGGTATCCCACGTGGCGTCATAAATCTGGGCAGGCAAGACACACGTCCTTACAAGCATGTCCTTTTATTACTGAATGTTTGTAAAAGACCAGGACTCAAGCAGGAACAGCAGCAGTTCCTCAGAGGTGTCCCCCTCTAGTGCAGATTCTTCGAGGTCATTTCTTTTGCCAGCTCAAACCCAAGAGGTGCCTTGGCAGAGATCGCAGGTGACTCAAGTTAAACCCAGCTGTGTTTTATTAATTTTGGGCTATCCGCAGTTTCTTCCTCTACCTCTTGGCAGGGCTCCCTGCTGCAATAGCATTTTCCTCACTCTCATTTTCTTTGAAAGGTTATTTGTAGTCTGCACGTAGCATGCGGTGCTCTGTATTTTTGCAGTGTGCCCAACTAGATGCATGTGAATTTATCCAGGCTCCATGTTTAGAAAAATTGGGAAAGGAACTGGATGGGACTGGCTGACAGTTTTGCTGCTAGAAGGGGGGGAGTATGCAGATCCTCTAGTTTTCTCCCTGTCGGCAGCACTCAGCCAGGTGTGCATCCTTCACTTAGAGCCACAACATTTCATGTCGGGTAGGTGGCGGTCTCATGCTGGAGGGGAGCTTTGAGGCAGCAAACAGAGGCAAACCTGGAGGCTGGACTCCCAGTCTCTGATTCCTGCTAGTAGACAGTGTTCTCTGCCAATAAGGGCTCATTGGCTCATTGTGATGCCTACAGACAAATCCCCCAGGGTAAAAGCTGCACGCCGGCTGAAACAGAGACAGCAGGAAATGTGGATTAACAAAAGCTTTTCGTCCTCACCTCGTGCAAAACTCAGAGCGGCAGCCATGGAAATCATTATTCATCTCCTAGCCCAAATCTCCTGTTTGGCTCGCGTCTCTGTGAAGTGCAAGACTTTCGAATGTTTGGCTCACGCTGATCCATTGCTCAAATATCACTGTCACCCTTCAGTGGTCTCATCTGCACGTGACCCCAGTGAAAATTTGAGCCACCGCCACGACTTTAATTGTCTCTTTTTACAGAAGAGACATTCTGCTTCCTCTGTGGCTGATAAAGACTCGGCATAGACTAACCTTTCACAGAAATGCCAAACCCTCCCCTGCCCTTTGTGAAGACAATTGAAACAGACTGTGTCTGCCTAGACGTTCCCAAAATGTTTTGCTGATGACCTTGAAGAAGAGCAAAGAAAATCAAAATAACACTGAGTCCGCAATCCAGAACCCGTATTACTGGCTTCAGCTCTGGCTTCAGGGCCATGAAACTGCTGTGAGGGCTCAGAGTATCAATTGATTTAGGAGCAGGGATGAAGCGAGCTGAATCTGTAGCCTGACTACTGCAGGAACGTGATGAACAGCCAAAGGCTGTAAACCCAAAGGGGAAGGGAGTTACTCGGTGTGAGATAGCGTGTGGAAGTGGAAGCAGAGGAGAGCGAGGTGATGCTATGAGAGCACGCCGACCCAAATGTCAGGGCCAAACCAAAGCCCAGAAGAGTTTTGCAAGAAGGAATTCTGTCTCCAGTTCTACTTTTGCAAGGATGTGCTAATTCCAGAGAGACCTCACCATCGCAGAAGGAGGAGAGTCTTGCAGCATGTGTAGGCTTTTGGTGGTGGTAGCCTGGGGGGGTGGGTCAAGAATGACATTCAGAAATTTGAAACAAACAAAAGCTGGCATTGAGTCAATTCTGCGTGTACATTTTTGAGGACCCAAGCACAGAGAGACCCACTCCCCCCAGCTCTTCCCATAGCCAACTGGCTTTATCTCTCCCTATCACCTCACACCACCTTTTCCTCTTGTGTCCCCTCTCTGCTGATGTGCTTCCCTGGGGCCTTCTGTTCTCAGACAGGCGCTGTATCACATCGCACACAGGCTTGTTTGCCATCCTGCGGGTCCAACTGCCACGTTGTCTGCCAGGTCCTAGAGTACATTGTCTTCTCAAGCTGCGGCTCTGGGCTCTCTGCCTGTGTGTTGCACTGTGATTTCCCTCCCGATGCCTCCTGTTGCGTGTCCCTGGCCCCTGCTTTCCTTCACATCTCCTGTAAACCCTCTGCACCTCCGGATTTTTCCCCATCATCCTCTCCTGGTCTCGCTCTTGACTTGGCGCTGTTTTGCTGCTTTGGATCTCCGCGAGGGAAGGAGATGATACAACCATTTTCAGTCCGTGCTTGCACTGGACAGTGTTTAAGGAAGACCCACTTATCTGGGGGATAAAGAGAGCACTGGGCATTTTCTTTTGTCTTGAAGTCCAAGGTCCTTTAAACAGTAGTTTCCTCTGAGATGTTATAAAACAGGGAAGCTGTGGAGACCCAGTTTGTCCAGTCTGTAATGCTGAAAAAATGTTTTCCTGCAGGGGGTCATTTCAGGCTGCTCTTTAACCCAGGGACACGCTGCAGCCATGCTCCGTTTCCTCCAAACCACCTCTCCTTGAGTTTTACTGCGATTTGTAACCCTGGGGCTCGGGTTCCCGGCAGCACGGCCCTTGCAGGCAGTGCCTGGCTCCTCTTTGGGACGGACGCTCCCAGGAGGGTTGCGTCCGCCGCTGTGACCCCACGGAGCCACTGTCACAACAAACACAGCCCCATTTGGCTGCTTCCAAGCACTTCTCATTTGAACTAGCTCAGAAGGCAGTTTCTGTTTGTGTGGTTGTATTTGTTACAATGTCCCTTCAGTGCAGTAAATAAAGAAAAAGTAATTGACTCGTTATAGATATGAGAACACCGTGGGATTGTTTAGCACACCCATCCCAGCGCCAGCTGCTGCCAGGTATCTCCAGTGCGATATTAATACAGCATTAACCTGGTCAGAGCAAAGGACCTTTCTGCCTGCCCAGGGAGATTTCTGCCGTAAATACTCGGTGTTATTGGGGTGCCCGATTCAGCTGCACACAGCGTTTTCAAGTGAAAAGCTGGTGGTGCAGCCTCCTGACAGTTTGCAGGGACGGCTGACGTTTGGCAGCGACTGGGCAATTTGAAACAGCGTGAACATATTGCTTATCTAATGGCTCTTTTTGTCTGGAGGCGAAACAAACAGCTCTGGACCTGAAATGGTTTTCTGTATATCACATGCAGGGGAAACTTTTTTTCCCCCCTCAGAGAGGTCATTAGTTTTAGCCTCCTGTGAACAACAGAAACCCTTTTCCTCTAATAGCCAAGCTTTCAGGCGCCATCTAGTGTCATCCCCGCCCCCCATCGCTGGAAACCCGTTACCTCCTCAGCATCAGCCGCAGACAGCGCTCGCAGAGACGCAAAAATCAAAGCCAGGTCGCTTCTGAGATGCCTCAGCCGAGATTCCCTGGGCCAGCACCTGCAGAGGCTGTTTTGGGACCAAGGCTTAAGGATACAGGGCGTTTTCATGTCTGGGTAGACTTCGGAGAGGCACGGAGCTGTAATCTGTAGCAGTGGGATACAAGAGGGAAGTGGGCGAATGTAGAAGCAAACCCAAGAGTGAGGCTGGTAGTGCTTGGAAGAGCCTCTGCCCTCCCATGTCCTTTGGTTAGTTTTCTTTGAGATTTAAGAGAGAAGTGATGCCCTGCTCATCCCCAGAATCGACTCCCTGCTTTGCTTCAGTGCTGATTTCTCTCTCTGCATGGATTTGGCAGGGTGAGGGGAGACAAACAGAAGCTGAGAAGGGATCCCAGTACGTCAAAAGTAGGGGCGGAGGCCCCGTGTGTAACTGGCTTCTTCAGACAGTGTTTGCCACCTTCTGTAGTTTCATGCTGGCTCTCCTGTTCTTGCAGGGCACATGAGATGAGCACTGGTGGGTGCTTTCAGAGTCAGATTTGCCCTGTGCAGATGTTAAGGTTCCCCATTTTTTTTTGCCTTACAGTCAGGTTTGCCCGATGGCATCTTTCCCCTGGCACTGACGTTGCTGTATCCCCTTGCAAGCAAGCATACGCTGGGAATGGCAGCGCCGAGTACATGTAAAGAGTGAGATCAAGGTGCTTAGGGACAGTCTGGGTTCTCCATAAAACAGCAGACTTGTGGGGCGTTCGAGATGCGAGAGTTCAGCCCAGGCTACTTACAGACACGTTTTATCCCAAAGTGTCTTGTGTAGGGCAGGTTGTCAATTCCAAAGTTTGCTTTAAGCTGATCTGTTTGGGAGGGATTACTCTCCCACAAAAACGGCAGTTTCCCAGCATGCGCCGTCTGTGTGTTTGCCCTATCTTAAACAATCCTTTGTAAAACTTTGTAAAACACCAGAACTGTTCCTGTGAGAGTCCTAAAAATCTGTGGGTGTCCTTGACATGGCCCCTGTTGAGCCCTGGTGTGCACTGCGTGCACACAGCAAAGGCAGGATCTGCACCGGGGCGGTGGGGGGACCTCAGGCTTTGGCTGTGTTTTCCTGACAGTGAAGGCTCCCTTTTCTCTCCTTGCAGCGGCATGAGTTGGAGTTGGGGTTGGGCGTCTGCCGGAAGCAGCATCTTAGCAGAATTTGGTACCTTGCACTTGGAATTCCTGCACCTCTCGGAGCTCTCTGGCAACCCGGTGTTTGCAGAAAAGGCAAGTACTCCCCAGCTTGGTCTTGAGTGAATTGGTCTCTTCATACTCCCGGGGTCATTGCTGGAGCAGAGCAGCACTGTGTTCTGCCTGCAGCAGACAACACGGCAGCAAAGCGTTCCTGCTCCCCAATACCGGTACAGCTCACCGGAGGAGAAACCTTCCAGAGCGGGACACAGGTTCAGAAACCTGGGCCTTGCAGGCTGCAGAGCTCACCAGGCCTCAGAGCATCCTATGCGCCAGCTCACGGGGCAGGTCACGGCGAGCTCCCATTGGACATCCCGTCACACCAGTAGGCCTTGGAAGGTGGCTACCCCAGTGTTTCTTTGGCCATTTCCATTTGCTGTAGCCCCTTCACCTGCCCCTCCATCGCTTGCAGCCCCTGGGGAGATGCGGATGTTTTTCTCAGTCGTGCAAAGTTGTAGCAAAAACTTACTCAGACGAGGGCGCAGCCAAAATTAAAGCATCTGCTGGATGGAGACTGCAAAGATAATTGTTAATTCTGATCTCCTAATAGTAGTGCCTTGTACTCGCAGACCTTTTTACTCTAAACAGGCATTAAATGTTATGCTCCAGCCAGCAAGATTTCTGCTGAGGTTTCTCGTGTAGGAAAGGCCTGACAGTTGACATATTGGATTCCTTTTGTGTAACTTGTAACTGAAAATCTATTCATATTATACATTACCTTGAGCTGCTTTTTCCACAAGTGATCTTGTAGTGCATGTGAGAGCAACTTAATAAATATGCTGTTGAATACCAGCAAGTCATTAGCTTTTGCTGCACGTCCCTGAGGAACCGGCTTTGAGGGAGACAAATCGTTCCAGTTAGAATCCAAACTGCCCCCGTGAGCCCAAAGGAAATGGGGCCTGTCCAGAGTCCCACAGTGGGGTGAAAACAGGCAGTGGTTCTGGGATTGCCAATAAACAGCTCAAAATGGTACTTTCCAAGGTATTTCCAGTGCAGGTCTGACAGGTGTGAAACAAGAACAGAATTTGTAGAAGAGGAAGAAAAAGAAGAAGCTAGGAGAGCAAAATGGAGAATAGGATGGAGTGTGTGGAAAGCAGTAGGGGTGGTGTGAGCAGGAGGAATGTCACAGAGGGGTGAGCAGGAGAGAAAAGCAGAGCGGTGAAGGGAAACTAGAAACCCAGGACACTCTGTAGGGAAGATAAAGACAGACTGGTGATTTGAAATAAAGGAGACAAGCTAAAGATTCCTGAGGGCAGCGATAATGACAAATTGCTCAGAGGAAGGCGGGGAGCCGAGGAAAGACCAGTAAAGGGAACAGAGGTATGGAAAGAAAACGCATGGGCAGGAAACGAAGGGGGGGGGGCAGGGGAAGAGAGAGGAGCACTGAAAAATACCAGGGCGAGAAGATGCACCGCTAAAAACTAGAGCTGCATCCATATTCCAGGTTCAAACTGTGGCATTCTGAGCCAGGGTCAAGCCTCTCTCCCCAGCCTAACATGTTTTCCTCTTTGCCTCCTAAGCCCACAGAGGGAAAAGGGCAGAACCTTTCTAACGGACTCTCCTGAGCTGAGCGTGCCTGGTGTGTGCCACAGAAAGTGCATCGCATTCATCCGAACACCCTCTGAGAGAAAAAATGTAGGATGATGTGGGCTCAACCAGCCCATCCTGTGGGAAATTACTTCAGAGGAACAGATCAACTCATTAACTTGCAGCTCGGGACTTGTGTGATTTTAGCAAGAATAAAGTCCATCTGTGTCTTTTATTCAAACATGTCATTAATATGCCATGCTACTAAACTTCAGTAAATATTATGCAGCCTGACGACTTACTTGGAAGCACTGACTTAAGTCTGTAGCCAGCTTTTGGCGTACAAATTGTCTAATTTTATAAAAGGTTTAGAGTGTATTAGCTGCTCTGTAGGTTATAATAGAATATTTATGCTGCATACCATTTAACTTTGTCCCTTATGGGAAAGGCCTATTGGATTTAATGGGGGTGAAACTGAGGGAGGTTTTAGAGAATAAGTACAGCTGTTCTAGCATATTAAAGGAGCTGCCTGTTGTTGAAATTAAAGGCCTCAATTCATCATGTTAAGTGACCACATGGTGAATTTAAGTACTGTGTGAGTCACTCATCCCTGCCACTCCTTTCCCTTTGGATCATGGAAAAAATCACCCTCCGCATCTCATACATTTCCACCCAGATCCCAAACCCTCAGGATTGCTTCTGGACCACTGTTAGCAAACTGCTTCCACTGCTTGCTGAACTGGGGCCTTGCAGGGCTGTTAGGATCATTTCTAAAATCCCACAGAGCTGGATAAAGATTGTGCTGAGGAGTCCAGCAGAAAAGTTCCTCCGTAGCAGACCTCTCACCAGAGAGCCATGTCATTGGGTTCTGCTTACATGATGATTCACAGCGTTATAGGCTGCTGTGCTTGTTCAGCCAGGGAGCAGCACTGATGAATTACAGAGTTCTCGGTGACAGTGCAAAACCATCAGCTTTTTCAGCAGAGAAGTAACATAGTTCTTGTCTCTCGTCTCTCCTAGGTGATGAACATCCGCAAAGTCCTGAACAGAGTTGAGAAGCCGCAGGGCCTTTATCCCAACTTTCTCAGCCCGGTGACGGGGAACTGGGTGCAGCGTAGGTATCGCTCTGCGTTCAGAGTCTTGCCTGGAGCGTTTCAGTCTTCCCATTATTCTTTAGGAAGCAATAGCAACTGTCAGAGCAGCAAGCCAAGGAAATGTCTTGTCAGGCAGGCTGTTATACATGTGATTAGATAATGCAACCCGATTTGTAAGATGCAATATAGTAATTGTACACTTATTCCATCAGCCTTGTTTCCAGCTGAGTGTCTCACCTCCAGAGAGAATTAGGGCCTCTCTTGCACAGGGGAGGATAATGGTACATGGTTCATCACACAGATATTAGAAATCAGCACATCTCTTTAAGACCTCATCCTGCAGTCATCACATAGCCCACAGACCTCCTTGGGAGTTGCACGTGAAGGCTGTGAGCAGAAGCGCTGTGAGATTTACTTCCTGAGCAAGTAAGGAACCATCTGGCTTATGGAGTCTCAGGTCCCCCTAGGATCTAGGGGTGCGTTCTCTTGTGTGCATTCATGTACCTGGCACCACGGTACGTCTGCGTAGCGCAGTTTTGTGCAAGAAGGGTGAGACAAGTACGTGTTCTTTTCTCTTGCTGGGAATCCAGCACTGAAGACATGGGCATTAGATACTGCTCTGATACAAAAGAGGAGCAATAACCAGGAAAGGGCTTGAAAAGACCAAGGAAATATTAGAAGCAGTGTACCCAGGGACAGATTATTTACTTTCCTGCTTTACGCACGCAGCCTGTTCCTTACCCGGAGAAGAGGCAGTACCCCTCTTTTTGTGCCACCAAAGGGCAGAAGCCTGCCCTCTGGTAGGAACATGAGAGGCTACTGCTGCTGCTGTGCCCCAGATCTCTGACCTCAGCTTGCCCCTCTGTTAAGGATTTGCTTGTTTTGGCAAGGGAGAGTGGCTGGATTTCGTGTTTCTCTGTCAAAGGAAGGGGAAATCTCTTTTTGCAGAAGCTGTTTTTAACCTGTCAATGGATTGCATTTATATTGTTTAAGCAGTTTTCTTTGAGTCATTGCATTACCTGGTGTCCCCATGTCTCGTCGCGCTGTTTGCTCCGCTAGATCGCTCCAGACCTTTCTAACTACTGTATTAATGGCTCTGATTGTAACTGGCAGGCAGTTGCATGGCTGCCATCATCCGAGACAGTGAGCGAGCGCTGGCTGTGAGCAATCCCTGACCTTTAACTGCCACATCAGCGCCTCTCATGGTAATTGACAGGGCTTGGCTTGAAAGGTGTCCCAGCAAAGCCTCTTGGATGGTTGCAGTTGTCCCGTTAAACCAGAGCTGTCCTTCGGTGCCGTGAGGAGAGAAGATGGGCTTCTGTGTTTGTCCCATTAATTGATCTTCAAAGTTACCCCGTCCCTTTGTAAGCAGTTCAGCTTCCCCTCCACATTTGTCTCTGCAGAGTTGTTGCAATATGTTCCACTTGAAAAGCTAATCTCCCATCCGCTACCGCACCCCTGAGATGCTATTTTCTTTAGGTTATTCCCAACTGGCAGCCGCACTGCACATTTTCCCAGACACAAGCATTAATTCTGCCTGTTCATTGGTGCTGAGAGGAGAAGTGCCTGTCTGTTGCCATAACTGATCGTTACAAAATCTTTGGGAAACTGAAGAGCTGTGCACTTAATTCAGCTGGTTAAAATACTCAGCTTGATACTCAGCATTCATCTCTTCTGCCACTAATTTAATTCTATTTATGTCTGCAGATGTTACTTCGTTGTACTGACCTGCTCCCACCCCTTGCTGACATATAGAGGGGCCCATGGCTGGTTCCTGGAGGTTATTAAAAGTAGCCTTTGATTACTTGTTCTGGGATAGGCTGATTTATGCAAGAGGACTAGAGATAACCTCTCTCCTAGGCTTTCACGTCATGAGGGCAGCTCGTGGCGCAGGCTGTTTGTGGCAGTTGCTCATAATGTGACCTTGTGGTCTGAATCCGTACTCCAGTGAGGGAAGAGGCTGATGGGCCTCTTCTGCATCTCCCGGACTGCTGGTGAGAAATAGATTAGGACCAAAGTGGGGAGGCAGCTGCAGCCTGCCACAGAGATGTTCCCCGTAGGTGCCAGCCTCTCATTTTCTCTCTTGTCATTAAAGCTCTTTGCGGGAAGTTGTTTTTCTTGGAATTGCTGTGATTTTCTTAAAAGGTGTGTCTTTGACCTGGGCGAATGAGCAGATCTTCTAAATGAAGAGGCGGTGCTGTACCTCTTCTGAGTGCGGTTGTTACCTTTAGAAAATTAAAGCACGGTCCCCTGCTGAAATAAGAGATTTGTTTATGCAGAGTGCCTAGGAGGCAAATGCTGGCAAAGCTGATGCCATATGGAAAGCAATTATGTACCAGAGCTCCTGCTTTGGTGATTTTATGAATGACACACTTAGGATCACAGAGCTTCTCTTTAAAGACAGGCTGTGCAGCCGGTGTTTGCAAATAGTCTGTCCTCTTTTTTTTTTTCTAAATTCATGCATCTAATCTCATTGTTTTGCTATGGATTATTCCGTGGATCATTGGACACACTGTATCAGGGATATTTGCTCTTCAGGTCAGGAAAATGCATGGCTGTTGATCTCTTCTGTTGGTAGGATTTAGCATTTAAAATAAGCCTCAGGACTTTATATATGTACAGCGCAAGGGAAAACAAAAATCGGAACAGCTAACTCTGAAAACCCTGCTGCATCTGCTCGCGTTTAAAATGGGGACGCGTGCAGACGCAGAGGTGGACGCTGTTAATTAACAGGGATGGTTCAGTCCATGGTGGGCAATTTGTCTTGCGCTTCTAAAAAGGGGAGTACTTGGCTGCTTGAAAGCAGGAATGCTGCTTTTCCCCCGTGGTACAGTTTAAAGATATAAATCCATCCAGCAGTTCCCCCCAGGCAGAAGCCCGCAGCTGTCATGCCTGTTTCACAGTGCAATTCTTTAGCATCCTCCTCTCCAGTAAGGTCATAGCATTGTGTACTCCGAACAGATAGCCTTGAAAATCCGATTTCCGCAGAAGAAAATATTCAGCGCACATCCTTGTACCTGACATTATCATTTTAATACGCCAACAACCCCAGCCTTCCCCAGGGCACAGAGTCCCACCATGAGCCAGGAATACAAATGGCATGATTGCGAGGTCCCTACAGCAGCCCCTTGCTGGCAGCTCTGTGTGATCCAGCACGCGCTCTCCCTTTCCTGAGGCAGGGAGGCAGCGCCCAGTGGCTTCGTATAGGCAGAGATCTATCAATACCTGCCATTGCTTTTGGTTTATGAGGCTGGAATTTATGATGATTGCTTCATGAACAGGAAGCATCTTCAAGTTGCAGTATAAATAACTGTTGCAAAATAAGACCTCTGAATAGTTTGGGTAAGGGATACTAATGCTTCCTAAAATGACAGAACATTTTTCTTCTGATTGCACTTTCCACCTTTCTTCCTTTTTGAAAAAGAAATGCTGCAAGCTCTCCCCAGGCAACTGGAAAGAGGAAGGAGAGAACAAGGGCATTAAATAGGACATGGTTGTTTGCTCTTTGTAAAGCAACTGCTGATTGTATATCATGACCCTGAAGTTCTTTTCTGGCTTTCCCGCTACAGACCATGTCTCCATCGGGGGGCTTGGGGACAGCTTTTATGAATATCTCATCAAATCTTGGCTGATGTCAGACAAGAAAGACTCCGAAGCTAAAAAGATGTATGACGATGCACTAGAGGTAAGGAGAGGTTGCTGCTCTGTATTTTTTGTGTGGGACGTTGTTCATCAGAATGTTTCAGGCAAAAATGTCTTAGATCTTTGGGTTTCCTTGGTATTCACTCCTCACCCTGTCCACTTAAGTATCCTGAAATCCTGATTTTCATCCTGTTAGGCAATAGAAAAGCATTTGGTCAAAAAGTCTGCTGGAGGATTGACCTACATTGCTGAATGGAGGGGTGGCATCTTGGATCACAAAATGGGCCACTTGGCTTGCTTCTCTGGGGGCATGATAGCACTTGGAGCTGAACACGCTGGAGAAGAGAGGAAGCAACATTACGTGGATCTCGCTGCAGAAATAACAAACACATGTCACGAGTCTTACGCACGCTCAGGTAAACCTGTGGGCTGCCTAGAAAATGTCAGCGAGGGGTAGCTTACAGCCTTAGGAGACTCAGCGTTTGTGTGGCAGAGGTTTGCAGTAGGGTATTTTGTGCTTCAGCAGCATCTGCATCCCTGTGTATGATTTTCACTTGTCTTTTCTGGGATATCTAGAAGAGAAAGCGATACGTTTTACATAGCAGCCAGCTGGAGCAGAGGTCCAGGCAGATGTGAGCTGCTGTGGCAGAGCTGCAAAAAGAATCCAAAGCTGAATCCTAGTCCTGCCTCCCAGTCGCAGAGTTAGCCTTCTCCCAACAAGACTATAGTTTGAGTCTGTCCTTTCACATCCCTTTGCAGACAAGAAGGGGAGATTAACAGAGATTAATTGCAGGGTGTCCCGCTGTATGGAGCAGCGCAGCTGAGAAGCCCAACAGGAGAGTGTTGGAGACCTGCAGCTGCTGGTAGGAACCAAAAAAATGAAGTTCCTCAGCCTCTCCCGGCTGTGTAAGCAGAGGCTGCCTAAGTCTTTCTGTTTCACAAGTCCAGTAAAATTTGTTTCACCCCCCAATGTGCTTCTCAGTCAGTGCTTTGGGAGAGCAGTGGCTGGTGATGAATGAGGGACTGGGTTAGTCCTCTGCCTGCAGGGCTTTCAGCAAGATGAGCTCGCTTTGGACACCACTCCTTTCTTTGTAGGCATCTCTGTAGCTCTTCTGAGACTGCAGGCAGCGAAGCAGCAGTCTGCTTTCCGGGACCTTGTCGAGCACAGGTCTGTCTGCACTAACTGTTCCCAAAGATTGTTTCACACCTTCACCACATCAGCAAGCCCGTACTGGCAGCCGGTGTCCAGCATGTTTGCCCAATAAACTTCAAGCTAACCTGAAGTGATGTTTGCAAAATAACCCTTTTTTCCCCCCAGCACTTACAGAACTAAAACAAGCCACCCACACTAATAACCCTCTGATTGTGAGTGCCTGGGGCCAATTTTCACCTTCAGCAATATCCATCAGCACAGACAGGACAGTAGCAAGCCTGCCCACACTGGTTACGGTGCTGTCATTTCAGCAGGCTCGTTGTTTTGCAGAGAATGTCTGTGCGCGTCACCCTGGCACTCAGCAAATAGTCCAGCTAGCGAACACTGCTAGGTCCCCACGCAGACAGGAGGGCCCAGGGAAGGTGTGCAAAATATTTGGAGAAGTAAAATGACTCCCTGAAATACAGCCTTGTGGTAGACACGAGTGCAGCAGGAGAAACCTTGTGGCATGACCATAAGCAACCTCTGTGCTCAGTTTCCCTGTTTCTCGAATAGGGAGAGGGTTGGTGTTGAAAGTAGGGATGTGAGTGCTAGCTAATGCGTGCGAGAGATTGAGATTCTCATGTAAGGGACACTCAAAAACACCAAGGTCATTATGAATGTTTCAGTCATAAAATACCAGTGAAGTTGATTAAGCCTTCCCCATCATCCTGATGTCTTCTTTTCAAAGAGTGGACCAGAAGGAAAGGCAGAAGAAGTGATTGCAGGGCCTGGGTACCGCTTCTTACAGCCTCCCTGCCGCAGTGCTGGCGAAATGGCGCAGTCTGGGGGACTGATAATTGTGAAACAAGCCCCCCGCCTGGGAGCAGCGTGTCGATATCTCTGCGGTGGCAGGGTCAGCTGCGTGGCTAGATTTTCCTTTGAACGTGTTTTCTCTTTGAGGCTTTAGGGCAGGATCTGCCTCTCTGTTCTTTCTCATCTGGGTTCCGAGTTTGTCTTCAGTGATGAACTCTGCTGTCAGGGACTGGGGCAGTGCCATTCCTAGGAGCAAATACCAGCCCAGCAAAAGTGCTAGGACATGGGGGAAATGTGTACCTGCCCTCTCCACGCTCAAATCTGGTCCAACTCTGTGTTTTGTCAGTTGTATTCACCCTCAGAAACACTTTGTCCTCACCCAGGTAGCACCCAGACGTACCGCAGGATGAGCAGCACCTGGAGCGGCAGTGGGCTCAGCTCACGCACTCCGTGGAGTTGCCCCTGCTTTGACACCAGCTGTGAGGCTGATCTGATACACAAGCATGACTGAGCTGCTCATCTGACCTCACGCAAGCCTTAGTTAAATGTTGGCAGCCTGAGCAGCATAAAAGCACCTGGACGGTCTGTTTACTTGCTTTCTCCTCAAACTGATCATTGCCTGTGTGTGATTTTGACTAGATACCAAACTCGGCCCCGAAGCCTTTCGCTTTGATGCTGGAACTGAAGCCATGGCAACCAGACTCAGCGAGCGCTACTACATCCTACGCCCAGAAGTGGTAGAAAGCTACATGTACATGTGGCGGCTGACACACGATCCCAAGTACAGGCAGTGGGGCTGGGAGGTGGTGAAGGTATGGTTGGAAAATTCGCACTAATAACTCTTACAGGCTCTTTCTTACATAAGTAATAACAGGCTCACACATAGAGTGATAACTCTTACAGGCTGCTGGATTCTTACAAAAATCTTTCCTTCGGTCAATAAAAAGAGCAGAAATTATTTAAATCGTGTTAGACACTAACACACATTAGCAATGGGGCAGGAATACACAAAATAGCTCAATTTAGTGTGGCGTCTCTGTTGATCATTGTGAATGCTTTCTTTTCCCTTTTGGGCTCCGCTAAAATCAGTCAGTCAGAACAGTGGAGGTTTATGGAGAGGAGTGCTGCAGACAGCGAAACCTGCTATTAATGTAACAGCCCTCTGCAAAACAGAGTCAGCCTTCTATTTGAAATATTTGGACTGCTCAGAACCACTGGCTCGTAGCTGGCCAGGGAAAATCAGCAAACCTGCCTTTGCCCTTCGTCTTGTCTGCCTTCCACAACGACCTCCCAGCCAGAAAGTCACTCACTTCTTGCCAGCTCATGCAGTAGCCTGTTGGCTGCTGCCCTGCAGCCTAGCAGGGGCTGTGTTTCAGTGGTGGAACTGTCATTTGTCTGCTGCCCTGGAAAAGAGGCTCTGCAACAGCTCGAGTGGGCCGCTTGAGATCTGGTTTTGCTATGTGTGTAACGCCAGGGTCAATCAATCAACTAACTTAGGCGGTTTATGTTTCTCTTGCTATTTCATTAGAACTAGCTTTGTTCCCAGAGTCTGCAGTAATGACCACGCTCTTCAGTGAGAGACAGAGGCTACTGTAAACCTGGAATTTGATTTGTAAAGCTGACTTGTAATGCAGCTGATGATGATTAATGAGTTACTCCATGGTATTGTGTGTTACTGAGATTTCTTTTCCTTTCTCAGGCCCTGGAAAAACATTGTAGAGTAGAAGCTGGTTTTTCTGGCATCCGAGATGTTTACACCACAACCCCAAACCATGACAACATGCAACAGAGTTTTTTCCTCGCAGAGACTCTGAAGTAAGTCTAGCATCACAGAGACCCTTCAGACTAGCATAATTCCTGCAGCATCACCACTCTTGTCTGCTTAATAAGTCTCTAATAATAAGGGGGAAGTCTCATCCTCTGGGGGCAAAGCTGGGCAAGGCTGTGGGTGCTCAAAGCTTTGGTAGTTTCCTCCTGTAGAACCACTGCTGTTATTGGCACTCGAGCTTCCTGCTCATGTGCTGGATTTAAAGGACTCTTCCTGTGATTTAGAGCTGCTCTTGCTGCTGAGCTCCCTTGGATTTAGCTCTGATGGTTTACGAGACAGCTGTCTCCTCTGCCAGGTTCATGTCCTGCACACAGAGGAAGCATGACTATGGCCCGAATTTGCCGCCCCTTGCTGCAGATCTGCCGTTGCTGGTAGCGTGAACTAATGTTTGTAGGGTGGCTGAGCGCAGACGCCCATCCTGTTTCGCCACCTTTGCACCAGGGGTGGGAGTTCCCAGCAGGAGAGCGAGGCAGGGAGTCGGGAAATGTGTCACCACAAACCGTGGCAGCCGAGGCCAATGGCAGCCCCCATCACAGTCCTGCTGACAGTGCTTGCTTGTGCATGCTTGGAGTCCCACTTGAGCTTCCTTTAATCTCCCTTTGTGTCCATCTTCTTCCCGCCCACCCTCACCTTCTGGCTCCAGGTACCTCTATCTTCTGTTCTGTGAAGATGACGTGCTGTCCCTGGATGACTGGGTGTTCAACACGGAGGCTCACCCCCTGCCAGTCAACCACACGAACTTTAAAGCAAGTGTGCAGTAGTGAGGCCATTGCCCAGCGCCCTGCTTCTGCAGCGTCGGCGGGTCACTGCATTTCCTTTCCATTAAAGGAATTCACGTTGTTCCTAAAATGGTATTTTGGGGCACTAGTCCAATTCCGGACAGTATTATATTGAGAAGATGAAACCATGAAGCAAGCACCTTCTTTTCCTCTGTGAGGAGCTTTATTAGCCTGATAATGAGATGTTTATTCTGGGCCATATTGTACACAGTTCATAGACATTCCTTTATACAGAGAATTTATATGAAACCCACTGACTTTGCTTTATAGTGGCCAAAGGACTGGAAGTTTGCCATAAAATAGACTTCACACACACACACATCCTCCTTTCGTTTTTCTGTTCCATTTTTGCCTTTTATATACTCTTGGATTTATCATCTTTCTAATTAACAGTTTTCGATATACTGTGCTTTCTAGGTGATAGGCTTTCTAGGCTCTTCAGGAAGGACAGGACAGAAAGAGGAAGGGGAGTTGCCCTTTGTGTGAGAGAGCAGCTGGAGTGCATGGAGCTCTGCCTGGGGATGGATGAGGAGCTGACTGAGAGCTTATGGGTTAGGATTAAAGAGAGGACAGGTAAAGGTGACATTATAGCGGGTGTCTGCTATAGGCCACCTGCCCAGGAAGAACAAGAGGATCAGGCCCTCTCCAGACAGATAGGAGCAGCCTCAGGTTTGAATTTGCAGGCCCTGGTCCTCATGGGGGACTTCAACCACCCTGATATCTGCTGGAGGGACAACACAGCAGGACCTAAGCAATCCAGGAGATACCTTGAGTGGATTGATGACGACTTCCTCCTCCAAGTAACAGAGGAGCCAACAAAGAGAGGTGCTCTGCTGGACCTTATACTCACCAACAAGCAGGAGCTTGTTGGAGATGTGAAGATCAAAGGCAGCTTTGGCTGCAGTGACCATGCGATGGTGGAGCTCAGGCTCCTGAGGGCAGGGAGGAGAGTGAAAAGCAAGCTCACAACCCTGGCCTTCAGGAGAGCAGATTTTGGCCTCTTCAAAGATCTGCCTGGAAAAAGCCTATGGGATAAGACCCTGCAGGGAAAAGGGGCCTGAGAAAGCCAGTTAATATTCCAGACTTACGTCCTCCAAGCTCAAGAGAGTTCCATTCCAGTGAGCAGGAAGTCAGGCAGGAATGCCAGGAGGCCTGTGTGGATGAACAGAGAACTCCTAGCCAAACTCAAACTCAAAAAGGAGGAGCATACAGAGGGCTGAAGCAAGGATGGGTAACCTGGGAGGACTACAGAAACATTGTGTGAGCATCCAGGGCTGGCGTTAGGAATGCTAAAGCCCAGATGAAACTGAATTCAGCCAGGAATGTCAAAGACAACAAGAAGGGCTTCTATAAGAACATAAGCAACAAAAGGAAGACTAGGAAAATGTGAGCCCACTGCTCAACAAGACAGGGGGTCTGGTTACACAGGACATGGAAGAGGCTGAAATACCAAATGCTGCCTTTGCCTCAGTCTTTACTAGCGAGATCGGCCTTCAGGAATCCCAGGTTCTAGAGATCAGGGGGAATGGCTGGAGCAAGGAAGACGTACCCTTGGTGGAAGAGGATCAGGCCAGGGAATACTGAAGCAAACTGGACAGACATAAGTCCATGGGCCCTGAAGGGATGCACCCACAAGAGCTGAGGGAGCTGGCAGATGTCCTTGCAAGGCCGCTCTCAATAATCTTTGATCAACCATGGTGACTGGGAGAAGTGCCCGAAGACTGGAGGAAAGCATATGTCACTCTTATCTTCAAGAAAGAGGACCCAGGAACTATAGGCTCATCAGCCTCAGCTCAGCCCCTGGGAAGGCGATGGAGCAGCTAATCCTGGAAACCATTTCCAGGCACATGAATGACAAAAAATTCTTGAGGAGTAGCCAGCATGGCTTCACCAAGGGAAAGTCATGCTTGACCAACTTAATAAACTTCTAGGATGAAATGACTGGCCTGGTAGATGAGGAAAGAGCAGCAGATGTTGTCTGCCTGGACTTCAGGAGGGCCTTTGACACTGTATCCCATCAGATCTTTGTAGACAAGCTGTTGACGTATGAGGTGGATGAGCAGACAGTGAGGTGGGTTGAAAACTGGCTGAAAGGTTGAGCATAGAGGTGGTGATGAGTGGCATGAAGTCTGGTTAGAGGCCAGTAACTAGCGGTGTACCCCAGGGGTCACTACTGGGTCCAGTCCTGTTTAATGATCTGGATGACGGGGCAGAGTGTACCCTCAGCAAGTTTGCTGATGACACAAAACTAGGAGGGGTGGCTGACAGGCCAGAGGGTCGTGCTGCCATCCTGAGGGACCTCGACAGGCTGCAGAAGTGGGCTGATAGGAACCTAGTGAAGTTCAACAAGCAGAAGTGCAAAGTCCTGCAGCTGGGAAGGAACAACCCCCTGCACCAGTGCATGCTGGGGCACCCAGCTGGAAAGCAGCTTGGCAGAAAAGGACCAAGGGGTCCTGCGGACGCCAAATTGACCATAAGCCAGCAATGTGCCCTTGCTGCAAAGAAGGCTAACGGTATCCTGGGCTGCACTGGACAGAGTATTGCCAGCAGGGTGCGGGAGGTGATCCTTCTCCTCTACTCGGCACTGGTGAGGCCACGCCTGGAATACTGCGTCCAGTTCTGGGCTCCTCAGTACAAGAGAGATATAGGCATGCTGGAGAGAGCCCAACGAAGGGCCATAAAGATCGTTAAGGGACTGGAACATCTCTCCTGTGAGGAAAGGCTGAGGGAGCTGGGACTGTTTAGCCTAGAGAAGAGAAGGCTCAGGGGGGAATCTTCTTAATGTATATAAATACCTGACGGGAGGGTGTGGAGAGGATGGAGCCAGGCCGTTTCCAGTGGTGCCCAGTGGCAGGACCAGCGGCAGTGGGCACAAACTGAAACACAGCAGAGTCCCTCTGAACGTGAGCAAACACTTCTTTACTCTGAGGGCGACCGAGCACTGGCACCGGTTGCCCAGGGAGGCTGTGGCGTCTCCGTCCGTGGAGACACTCAAAAGCCACTTGGACACGGTCCTGGGCAGCCGGCTCTGGGTGGCCCTGCTTGAGCAGGGGGTTGGACCAGATGACCTCCGGAGGTCCCTGCCAGCCCCAGCCATTCTGTGATTCTGTGATTGTGGTGTCAAAATTGTAACTAAACCAAAACCTGTCTGCAAAATTCTTGATCCTAATGTATTTTTATATACTTCTTCTGTGCTCTTAAAACACATTTACCACACATCACATCTCATATAACTTTCCTTTATCGTTTTTGTGTTTTTCTACTTTTATTTGGAACTAAATGTTATGAGTCACTTGTAATAATTTCACTGCTGTAATAGTCAAATCTGTGAAACAGAATAAAAGTCTTGTAAAATAAAAAGCATGTTTGGGTTGATCCTCTTTAAAGGCATCTGTCAAAGACCTGTTACCTCATGCCCAGAGTAACTAGGTGACAATACTGCTTGATTTCAAGGATGTTTCACAATAGCTGTTGATTTCCAGGGTAATCTCGCCAGTGTGTGGACAGCAATTCCCGTCTGCACCAGCTCCCTGAAATTGCTTGTTCACCATCTGATACGGGTTAGCGGGAGTTCTACTAAATGTCTTATTTTTCTAGCAAAAAATAAAGAATCCGAGAGCCAAGTTTGCTCTTGGGTATACATTGAATGAAGTAACAGAAGAAAAAGAAAGGAAAAAACTTGAAGCCAGCGTCTTCCATCCGTCTGGCCACTGACCGAGCAGTTCAGCCGGTGTGCCCTCGGTGACTCTGAGCAGGATGGCTGCGCAGAGGCGCTCACACACCGCTCCTGCTCGGGCCCTGGCAGCCGTGAGTACCTGCTCAGCGGTTCCTGCCACGCGGGCTGGGTCGGGGATCAGCATCCTTTCCCCCAACAGCCTTCCCTCGGGTCGCTGCAAAGCTGCGTGGCCCTTGGCGATGGAACATTTTGTTCATTGTTGTGACGTTCTCTTGATAAGTGGTTCATTCCGTGATTTGGGAAGATAAAGTTGCTTTGAGCAAGTTGTGAAAACAAAAAATGTGTTTCTAGATTCATGGCTGTGTAATTCCCCAAGAGAAATAAGGTTGTCAGATGGGGACTTAGCATTATCCCGGGGATAAAGATACTGGCTGGTAAGCTTGGCCTAGAGGAATGGTTATTGGTAAATAAACATCTTGGGAGTGAGTTGTGTTATCTGAGAGATTTGGATACCGGGAAGCTGGTTTAGCTCAGAGGATTTTTATCATGGATTAAGGGAATTCCATAAATAAAAATGTCCTGCTCCTGGAGTAACTCAAAACACTTTGCCTGGCAAAATTTAAACCCACAAAATAAATAGCACGGTTCTGGTTTCCTTTAGAAATAGATCCTTGGTGTTACATTAAAACTCTGCTCTTGTCTTCTCTTCCACACAAGTGAGCAAGAACAGCGTTAGTGAAGTCACCTACACTCCAGAGGAGAGCTGCTGCCTTCCTGCAGTTCAGTGGCTGCATCGCAGATAGGGAGGTTTCTAAGTTGCCCAGCACGCCTGGCGATGTACCGCTTACTGATAAGCTGGTATGGAGCTCAGCACCAGTCACCACGAAAGCTTTGTGTTGCAAACAGCTATGCTTGAATTCTGCAAATTCTTCTGCCTGTGCTCACAGATATCCACAGCTAAATCCCTGAGGCCAGAGGATTAATCACAGGCATCAAGTTAAGCATGCATGTGTTTACCAGGAGTAAAGATTTGTTCCAAGGATCAGCTTTGTTCCAAGGCCTGGCCCTGATCCACGACTGGGATTTTTCTGTCCTACGGCAATGCAGGTAACAGAAACGTTTGCCCTGCTGGTGTCTTGAAATGCTTCTGCGCTTTCCTGGCTCCTCCGCTGGCTCGAGCAGAGCCCTTGACTCGGGGAGCCCGCTGTGCAGAGGCAGGCCCCGGGGTTCTCCTGACTTGTGCCCAGCCTGTATGCTTCCCGCCGGTGCGGGTGGCGGGGCTGTTCGGCCAGGTGGGAACCCCTTTCTTTTCATACTTGGAGTAGATAAATAAATGGGGCGTTCATGTGGAACCAGAGGTTTGGTTTTAAATGTCAAACGGAAAGGCTCTGGGAAGACGTGTGTCTTTGAGTTGCTTTCCTGCCTTTCAGTCTCAGGCATGTGGGACACCGGGGGAATTCTGTTGTTGATTTTATGTTTTTGTACTTTTGAGTCACCTTAGCGGGAAATGTGATCAGCCTAGGTTATTTCCCATTTCCCCTGTTAACATTCAAATTCAGAAGCCGTGATTACCATGTTAATTTTCACCATCAGAACACGTGGCCCTGTTTTATGTCAGAAGGAATTTCCTGTAAATGAAGTTCTGATAAAAGAAAGTTGTGTTAGTGGTAGAGCGGAAGACTAATAACTACCGCTTGTAGAGCGGCTGGCTGTTGTCGCCTGGCCATACGGGGAGACAAGACAAAAGTATCCAGAAAACAAATGCATCTTTTTGAAACCCACACTTCATTTTTATAGCATTATTAAATTCCCCTGGAAGGCTTTCAGCAGAATTGGTTATTGAATTCAAAAGCCTGGCAGTCGTAGCATTTTTCCACATACATTTTGATCTGATCTATTTATCTGATTGTTTCAGATGTGATGCATCGAGCGCTGGCTCCCAGTGCTAGCAGTTTCAAAGTTTCAGCAGTTACTTCTGATCACGCTTGGGTCTTTGGCTTCATTCCCTGTGGAGCCCCAAACAGGTACCGTGCTGTAATTAGGAATCCTCTCAATAAAACACTCCTGCATGGTAAATGCTTTCGTTCAGCGAGAGCCAGCGAGTGTCGGAACTGTGAGTGACCCACCAGGCTGGATTGATTCCTGCGGCATAGGAAAGGCCAGGGAGGAGTTAGGGATGCAAGCCCATGGGAACTGGGTAGGCACTGGCTCCTGCCCTTCAGCTAAATGGTCTGCTGGGAAATGTCTCAGTCAAGCTTCATTTCACCCCGCAGCCTTTGCTGGCCATTCTTTTTCCGGGATGAACTGTGCGTTTTCCATGGCTGCGAAGCTTCGTCACAGCGCATCCCTGGAGCAGGACGCAAGCCCCTCTTCTGCCACAAACCCACCTCCCGTTTTCCTGTCCCCTTTGAAAAGCCCCACGTCAAACCAGCCGTGGGCACGCCGTGTTCCTTGCTGCTTTCCAGAGGATTAATGTTTTGGGGCCTCAGTCTGGTCGGGACTTGCTTCCTCAGGGGGTTTCTGTTTCCAGGTGCTTTCTCCATTTGTACGCAGAGCTCAGATTTTAATGCCGCCTTCCGTTGCACCGTGATCGCTTTGACTTTGAAGCAGGCCAGGGTTTCAGGCTATGGGAACGGGGCCATCAATTTAAACAAGGACAGAGTTTCTCTGCTTTTGCAATGTGCTGCCCTGGAACGTGGAGTAACGGCGTGTACTCCGACATACGGAAAACCCATCCCTCTCCTGCAAAAAAGGTGGCTCCAAGCTTTTCATCCCTGCTACCAATTTCTCACTATTATTTCCAGCCGGACTCTGCCTGCCGGCAAAGGGGAAATCTGGGATAGTTTTTCCTGCTGGGTGAGTTTTCTTGGTGGAAATCTTCCTGGTTATTTCTCTATCACGAGGATTTCCTTTGATACCAGTGTGCCTGGGTGGGCCAGGCAGCAGATGTCTGGATATTTAAGATTCTTCCTGAGTGCTGTAATCTGTAATCTCAAGAACCAGCAGAGTAGAGCCAGGAGTTGTTGGTTTTGTTCTCCTTTGAGGAGGATTAGTTCCCAGCAGATGCCCTGAATGACTTCACCTTTTGTCTTTCATTCTTCTTCCTATCAAATAATTCATCCGTTTCTGTCATCTTTATATGGTCGCTGACGACACTGGAAATGGTTCGGATGTAAAATGAGCCCCTCTGCTTCTCGGCTAAATGGTATCATTTTGGCTCTGCCAGCCACCCTGTCAGCTCTCCTTCTCCATCTAGGTGTCTGCAGGCTGTGTCATCTCCCTCACCTCTCCCTCATTTCCCAGGCACCGGGTACATTTATCCTGTTTCAAAGCTGTCTCCTGTTACATTTTGTGCTCTAAAGGTACTTGCTAGGTTATTTGAGGTAAGCAAAAGCTCTCCACACCTCACTGCCCAGCCTAATGAGTCCGGAAAGTTTTAAAGCACATCTGCTTAAAGTGCTTGAGTGCTTAACTCATTCACGCCTGCCTCTGCTCCCAGACGTTCTTTCCATGATCCGTTAATTCAGTTCCTCCCATCTCCTCCCCGCGGCCCAAGCACCGGTTCTTTGACGGATGGGGAGGTGGAGAGCAAAGAGCAGCGGCCGAGTTTCATGAGCGTTGTCGCCGATGCCGGAGCTGGCAGAAGGAACCTTCTCCTTCCTCCCTTGGCCACGCGGATGTAACGGCACTGATCTGAGATGCAAATAACCCAGTGTTTGTTCTGGTCTGCGAGAAAATGCGTGATTTTTTTATCTCGTCCCGGGAATTGCTCAAAACTCCACGCGCTCCTGGCCTGCTCTGCCCAGCATTGCCAGCCTCTCCCTCCTTCCTTCAGGCAGCTGCCACTGCTCTCTTAATGGCTTGGTCATGCTCTCCTCATCTCCAACCAAAAAGCTCTTTAAACCTAAAACAAAAATGATTAGGCAGGCTTAGGAAACAGCAAAAGCTTCAAAGGATTAAATGCTAACGCTTCCTGCTGCCCTTAGAGAGATCAAACATTCTGCGCTGTTAGCCCTGCAGCAGCAGCAAACGGTACTAAATCTTCCCCAGCAATCAGGGGATTTCGGTGGCGGCGCAGGATTGCGTGTAAGGAGGAGCGGGAGACTGATTTATGAGGAATGATTAAAATGACTAAATATATATCTCTTGGCCATTGCTAAGGAGCAACGTGACAACCGCACAGAAGAACCCGAAGGGCACAAAGAACAACGAGGAAGGTGGAAAAATTTGGGGGTGTCGTAAAGGTCCGTGATGGTAGAAATGACCCAAAACGTGGGGCGACGGTAGAAACGACCCAAAATTTGGGAATCGCGATGGGTGGCAGGAGGCTGAGGCTCGGCGATGGCTGCGGACGGGCACCGTCGCCTCACGGCTGCAAAGTCATTCCCTGCGATCCCGGGGTTTAAACCCTGGTGAAAGCACTGCAAGCGGAACTACTAATACCAGTTTTAAAAGAAATAGGTCCGTTTTGGTGAGGTGAAACCAAGCAGAGGAGAGCAAGGAAGGTCTCCATGGGGCCCGGAGGAGGGGAGAGGGGCCGGACGGGGGCTGAAGCCCCCGTCCGGCCCCTCTCCCCTCCTCCGGGCCCCGCGGGGAGGACGCAGGCCCTCGCCCGGCCCCGGCCCCTCCTCGCCGGGCGCTGCCCGCCTGACGCCTCCCCCGGCCGGCGCGGCCATGGCGGCGCGGCGGCGGCGGCGGTGAGCGACGCTGGTATGGCGGGTCCCGGCGCGGCCCCTCCGCGCCTGGCTCTGGCCCTGGCCGCTTTGGCAGCGCTGGTCGCCGTTAAATACTACCGGGACGCCGAGGCAGCCCGGCAGCAGGTAACGGGAAGGAGCGGGACGGGGCGGGGGGGGGGACGACGGTCCCGAGGCCGCGCTGCCCCTCACGGAGGGAGGGGAGGTGAAATGGCGGGCGGAGCCGACCGCGCCGCCGGCGGGGGTCGGGGCGGTGGCGGCCGCGGGGCTGAGGGGACGGCGGGCGTTGAGGTGGTCGGCGGGGTTGAGGTGGCTGTTGTCGGGCTGAGGGGGCCGCCAGGCAGCGGTGGCCACTGGGGTTGAGGTGGCCACTGGGGCTGAGGTGGCCGCCACTGGGCTGAGGGGACCGCCAGGTGTCGGTGGTCACTGGGGTTGAGGTGGCCACTACTGGGCTAAGGGGACCACCAGGTGTCAGTGGCCACTGGGGTGGAGGTGGCCGTGGCCAGGCAGCGGTGGCCACAGGGATTGAGGTGGCCACTGCTGGGCTGAGGTGGCCGCCACTGGGCTGAGGGGACCGCCAGGTGTCGGTGGTCACTGGGGTTGAGGTGGCCACCGGGGCTGAGGTGGCCGCCACTGGGCTAAGGGGACCGCCAGGTGTCGGTGGTCACTGGGGTTGAGGTGGCCACTACTGGGCTAAGGGGACCACCAGGTGTCAGTGGCCACTGGGGTGGAGGTGGCTGTGGCCAGGCAGCGGTGGCCACAGGGATTGAGGTGGCCACTGCTGGGCTGAGGTGGCCGCCACTGGGCTAAGGAGACCACCAGGTGTCGGTGGTCACTGGGGTTGAGGTGGCCACCGGGGCTGAGGTGGCCGCCACTGGGCTAAGGGGACCGCCAGGTGTCGGTGGTCACTGGGGTTGAGGTGGCCACTACTGGGCTAAGGGGACCACCAGGTGTCAGTGGCCACTGGGGTGGAGGTGGCTGTGGCCAGGCAGTGGTGGCCACAGGGATTGAGGTGGCCACTGCTGGGCTGAGGGGAGCACCACACATTAGCGGCCACCAGGGTTGAGGTGGCCACTGGGGGTGAGGTGGCTGCTGCTGGGCTGAGTGGACCACCACACATTAGCGGCCACCAGGGTTGAAGCGACCACCAGGCATCGGTGGCCACTGGGGTTGAGGTGGCCACTGCTGGGCTGAGGTGACCACCAGGTAGCGGTGGCCGCTGGGCTTAAAGTGGCCACCAGGCTTGAGGGGACCACCAGGCATTGGTAGCCACAAGGTTTGAGGTGGCCACTGCTGGGCTGAGTGGACCACCACACATAGGTGGCCATTGGGGTTGAGGTGTCTGTGGCCAGGCTGAGGTGACTGCCAGGCATTGGTGGCTACTGGGGTTGAAGTGGCTGTCACCAGGCCAAGGGGACCACAGGGCTGTGGTGGCTGCCACTGGGCTGTGGTGGCCACGGGGCATTGGTGGCTGCAGTCTTGAGGTGGCTGCTGGGGTTGAGGTAGCCACCGCCAGGCTGTGGTGACTGCAAAGCCGCAGTAGTCACCAGCTAGGCTGTGGGGACAGCCAGGTATCAGCAGCTGTGGACCTTGAGCTGGCCACCGCCAGGCTATGGGGACCATGAGGCTGTGGCAGCCACTGCCAAGGCATCAGTGGCCGTGGAGCTTGAGGTGGCCACCACCAGGTTGAGGTGGCCACTGACAGGCTGTGGTGGCCACCACCAGGGTGAGGTGACCATTGAGCTGTGGTATTCATCACACGCCAGTGGCTATGGGCTTGAGGTAGCCACTGCCAGGCTGAGGTTTTGTAGAGCTGTGGTGGCCACCGGGCTTGAAGCGGCCACGGGGATTGTGGTGGCCACCACCAGGCTGAAACAACCACAGAGCTGTGGTGACCACCAGGCACCAGCAGTGGCCGTGCCTTTGAGGCCAGAGGATGGAGGGAGAGCGGGAGCGCCCGGCCCCAGCCCTGCTCTCGGCACGAGGCTTCGTGGCTGCTCGACGTGGCCCCGACGGTGTCCGTCCTTCGTCCCTGCGTCGTCCCCTGGGGAAACGGCCCCGAGCGCCCAGGTGTCGGTGCATTTTTTCAGACCAGAAACGCAGGCCTTGTGTGCCCTCAGCGACTCTGTAGAAGCAGCGAAAGAATGGAGGACGTGAGCTGAAAAATGCAAAGGGTGGGTTTTTTAGGGGGTTTGGTGTGGGTTTTTTTTTTTTAAACTAGGCTGATTGCCATCGGTTTTGGTTGTAGTCCGTATAATTCAAATGGCTGCTGCGAGCTTTGGGGAAGGCGTCCCTTTGTCACGGAGCGTACTCCCCTGGCTCTTCGCTTCGGCGTGCGCCCTTGAACATCTAAAAAGGTTCATGGAAAAGAGTAGACTCCTTGATATTTGTGTAGTAAAAAGACAAGCGTTTTTAAAGGCTGCCTCTTTTCTTTGTCTCTTCTTGCATTGCAGAAAGGGAAAAATGGCTCAAATGAGTTAATTAGAAGAATTCTCCCGACAGGGACAGGAGGGCAGGACGGTCCCTCGCGGGCTGGCTGAGAGGAGCTCAGCCCGGCCTGACGCAAAGCCGGGCCTTCTGGAGGCTCTGCTTTTCCCAGAGACGGGCAGGGGGCTGCGCCTGGGCGCTGCTGGAGAGGAGAACAAAATGCGAACAGCCCAAGGTTTTTATTTTTCCTTCATCTTGCTTAAAACATATGTCTTGTCTCTTTCAATGGAAGTGTTTATTTAGCTAAACAACCCACAAGCAGGTGGGAGAAGAAAACTCTTTGTGAAAACCACAACTCTCCTCCGCTACAAAGAGACTGAAAAAGCTCAGTCTTGCTCCTCTGGCACAAACAGGGAAACTTTTTATTTCGTATAATCCCAGATTAGAAAGAAAAAAAGAAAAAAACCCACAAGCTCTGGAGAGCTTTCTTTAAGGTGAACATTGTCAGAAAGCAAAAGGCCAAGCCCTGACATCTCTCTCCCCTTTTAAACGTAATTTTTAGCATCCCTTTTGACTGAGTGCAGCAGGACTGGTGCGAGCTCTGCAGAAGTCTTTGTTCCTCTGTGGTCAGGGTCTTGTCTCTGGCCGGGTGGGTCCCTGCGGCCCTGGTGCGGTGACGCACCGCCGCTGAGCTGCCGTGCTTTGCGAGCGTAAAACGAATGTTTCCGAAGGGAGCGATCTGTCCTGCGGGGTTGTGCAGAGCTGATGTGCTGTGCCAGTGCTGCCTGGAGCGCGCCTTTGTGGGAGAAACGGCTGTTTTAACTAGCTCTGGGGAGGGCAGCGGCGTCTGGAGCAGGCAGGAGCGGGCAGCGGCGTCTGGAGCAGGCAGGAGCCCAGTACCAATCCTATTAGCAGGCAGGCTGCATTCAGCCGGCCGCTGGCTCGCGTGAGAGGTGTGCACACACGTAAGTTGCCTGACCGCAGAGCTACCGTGTCTCTGGCCAGTTGCGGTTGTAGCAATAATTATCTGATGGTTCTGCAGCTGATGGGTTTTCATTGCTTAACCTATGTAAAGTGCAGGCTGAGGGGACGGGAGCGTGCTCTCAATTTAGATTGATTTTTGGATGCTAGCGTCCAACACCAGGCACCCGTATTCCCACCTTCGCGTTCTGCTGTCTTAGACGCAGTCAGAAATGCTCTTCTGTATGTGCGGACTATTCCCGCTTCTCTTTCTGCCTTCAGCCCTGTCAAGTAAATGATCATGACGTTGTCCTAATACTGCTGCAGCAGGCAGTCTAACCAACTAAAAACTTTGTCGCTCGTTTGCCTCCCATCCCTTGAGGTCCGTGTCTGTGAAGTGCAAAAAGAAGAGAGACTCTAAAAGATTCCTCAGCAGGGAATCGCTGACGTGCTGCGGAGAGGACTAGGAAATGGACCGTCTCCTCCGAGCTCGGTACGCGCCCAGGACAGCCTCCGCTGCAGAGGAGGAAGCCACCGTGCGCTCCCTGCACGCTTCCCTGCGCCGCGAGCCGGCTCCCAGACAGTGAGCGATCACGCAGGCCCTTACGAGGTTAATGCATTACGTGCTGTGCACAGGCAAGATCTAGAGCCGAGAGGGCTACTGAGGCCTGGCCCAAGGCTTCGTGGCATGACCCTGGCGGCTGGCTGTCGGGGAACAGCGCGGTTGCTCGGGAAAATGTCAGGAAAATTTACAAGGTCAAGGGTGCACATCCCCAATTCACGTGGGGAAGAAAGGCACGGTTTTGGCCCCAGGAACGTGGACAGTCCGGAGTGGATTGTTCCTGTGCGTAGATAAATAGCCATCTTGTTCCTTCATTCCTTTTTTCAGCTGTGTAGTTCCAGCGCGCTCCCCTCCTTGTCTTTCCTCAGCCATGTCTGCGTCCAGATCTCTGGTTTGTATTCCAGGGTCTTTATTTCTGTCTGTCTCAGTCCTGAAACTGCCCTGGAAGGCTCTTAAGTGCTTTTGTTGCTGCAGTTGACGGGAGCAAAGCCTTCCAGGCTGCATTAGTGCTGCTTCAGGCTGGCAGGCAACAGATGGAAAATAAACTAGTTCAGGAGCTCTGGGGATGGTAATGGTGCTGCAGGCAATAGAGAGTAAACATGGTTAAACAGCAGAATACAGAGTGATTATCCTTGCAGCTTTAGGCTTTTACGGGGGTGGCAGGGGAAGCTGCCCCAAATGACGGGTCACAGGGGACGTGCTGCAGGGATGTGGCTGGTCTGACTTGCTCTGTGTCTCTCCTCCTCTCACCCCAACGTGGAGCTCCCTCGTTCTGCCTGCAAGATGTCCCTTTCCCTTCAGTGCTGACTGCTGCGGAGTGGAAACGACTAGAAGCACCTAGAGCCTCTCTGGGGCTGCTCCAAGGGAGACACTGCGTTTCAGTCGTGTTTTCCACTGGATGTTATCCGCGGGGACTTTGCAGAGGGAGAAACTGAGGCACAGGGTGGCTGGGATCTTGCAGAAATTTCTGGAGAAGATGATGGGATATGTGGCTCCCCAGTGTATGGCTGAAGGGGTAGGCAGTGCTCCCTGCGGAGCAAGGGACCGAAATGCTCCATCCTGGCCTGAGGCTGGAGACCTGGAGGGGAGCCTGACTGGAGCGGGGCAGTTGTGCGCAGTAGTGCTGGCACGGATCTCGGCACGGGTGTAAGTTAAGTTGCTTTCTGCAGAGTTACAAGGGCTCAGTTCATTTCCTTTGTCTTTTTGTAATGTGGATAGTCATGTATTTGACTGCCTTTGTTTCACTGCGCATCAGTTAATTACAGGACTCACAATCTCCAGGTGCTCTGAATATCTGCAGGTTTAGGGCTAACTATCTGGAAAAAGTTGGAAATTTTTCTGACAACAGACTTTGAGGCCGACTCAGAGCAAATGATTCAGTTTGAATTACTCAGCCAGATGTAGTTTTAATATGCTCGTGCCAACAGTTCCTGGACACCGATCCCTATTGTAAATAACACAAAATCCTGCCAAGGGGCGTTAATCTTTCTGTTTGGTGGCTGTTTGTATGCTGGAAAGAATGCAAATTAACTCTGATGCTGAGAGGGGCCGGAGTGAATTTCTGCAAGAGGTTGGAATGAAATCTCACTTGCCTCTTCTTCCCGAACTAGGAGCTGGCACTGAAGTCTTTGGGAAGCGAGGGGCTGTTTCTCTTTTCTTCTCTGGACACGAACAACGATCTGTACCTCAGTCCGGAAGAGTTCAAGCCGATAGCTGAGAAGCTGACGGGTAGGTATCTGTCTGCCTTGCAGAGCTCTCTCTGCGCAGACCGTGCAAAAGCCAAAGATAATGCACTCAACAGTCTTCATTCATGTCTTTTTTTTTTTTTTTTTTTTGTCTGGGTGCTGTTTTGGGTCTTATTTACATGAAGAGAGGCTGCTAAGCTTTACATGTTTTTGAAAAGGCTTAAGCACTAGACATCACTTTCAGAAAGTAGAGTTTTTGTAAGACCGAAGATCGCATTGCTGGACTAGCAAAGTACATAAGTTACTTTGTCTAGAGCTTAAAGGGGATTTGGGATGGGTGAATGCAGCAAATACAGCTCAGCCCAGGCTAGGCCAAAACTGTTGGTGAGTCGCGGTGTTTCATTCCCGCGCTCCTCTGGCTGTCGCAGTCTCTCTCGGATAGCAGTTGTGAGAGATCATGTTTGGAGACCGTATCAGCGTGTGGCAAATGCCTCTTGGTGGTGCCAAGCAGGAAGAGGTGTGGTGATAACGTACAGGAGAGCTTACAGTACAGTCGAAATAGAGACAGTTGTTTGCTTGTGCTGTAATGAATCGGCTAAAGCCTGTGTTCTGATCCCTCCTAGGTGAAATGAGATGGCCTAGCTGAGCCATGGGGTTTAGAGAGTCGCCCCCTAAAAGGAGGGCTCCCCTTTAATTCATCAGCCAAAGCTGGTCTCCGGGGTGGCTCTGAGTTCTGCCGCTGCATACAGTCTAGCAACAGCTGGGAAGCTCCCAGTGCTCCTGGATTTGCCAGGATAAATGTATAATTGCTTCACAATTGCTTAAAAAGGGAGGGAGGGGAAACAGCTGCTTAAATTCCTGTCCCTTTGTCTAGGGGTTGCTCCCATCTCAGAATTCGAAGAGGAGGAGACGCCTGATCCAAGCGGGGAGACGTTGTCCGTTGTGGCTAAATTCCAGCCTTTGGTCATGGAAACGATGACGAAGAGCAAAGACGGTTTCTTGGGAGTAGGTATCATGCAGGATGTGTACAGCCAGAAATTCTGGTACAAACACATCCAGTGGGCTGGTAGCGTCACCAGGAAAAAGTGCTAGCGTGTTAGGAGGGGGAGATGGTCTTGCTCAAGCCCGGGGGATTTGCTTTGACGAGCAAGCTCACTGCTTTCTGCAGCGTTTCGTTGTTTTCAGTGCGCTCAGCAGCACTGTGCCCCAATTAACACGCCCTTGCTGCAAGGCTTGAAGCAGACATTGGAGATGGCTCTCCTGGAGCTAAGTCCAAAGCAGCGGCGTTATGTGGTGTGTTCCCCTCTCTCCCATTTCCTATTACTCACATAATTGAAAGTTGGCGGAACTATTTGGTGGAGTTTGGGGTGGTAGGAAGAATTTAAAACGTGATTTTTTTTCCCCCCTTCTTCAAAGCCTCCTTATCCATCAGCACTACTGCATGTTTGCAGAGCCCGGTCTGGGCTCTGACAGAGTCTTTTGTTCACAGATTTCTCATGTCGCTCTGTCTGGGCTGAGGAACTGGACTGCCCCAGCAGCCCCTATGAGTGTGATGCTTGCCAGGCAGTTTAAAGCCTTTCTTCCTCCAAAGAATAAACTGGATCTCGGGGATCCATGGTGGATAATTCCTAGTGAATTGAACATCTTCACTGGGTACCTTTCCAACAACAGATTTTACCCTCCGCCTCCCAAGGGCAAAGAGGTGAGATATGAAACTCAATTTCTATATACCTGAGAGGTAGTTTGTGTAAGTGTTCTGCTTTATAGCTCAAATGAATCGCAGGAGTCCCTAGAGCGGACCAGGCTGCTGCATTATGTCTCCCTGGACTATCTAAGGGAGCAAAAAGGCTGCAGCATACAGCCAGGAGCGCCATCTCCTCAATCGGAGATAAAACCGAGAGCAGGCAAAAGCTCTGGGTGTCCGCCATGGCTGGATGAGGCTGACTTGAGTAACTTCATCTTGCTTCGTTTAAGTGTGTGGGTTTTTAGGCTAGTCTTTCCTGGGCAGGGCGGGGAGAGGGTTCTTCAGAAAGCACGTGTATGCAGTGATGGTGCCTTGCGGAACGCCCCAGAGGTGAGCGTTTCGCTGACAAGTGAAACGATGTGTGTGCATCGTTTGTAAAGCCAGGCGTGCGTATCGCTCTCCCGCGGGGTGCCCGGGTAGGTGTCAGTGATCACACAGTTGAGGCACCTTCGCAGCCTGGCGTGTTTATCGATTGCATACCCACTCTTTCAAAGTCTTAAGTGGTATTGATGGAGGCAGTCTCGTAGATCAGTTTACCGTACTCAGACATTCAACCAACTGGGATGATGGAAACTTGCAAACAATGGGAATAGCCTAAAAAGGACGGAAGATGGATTTATTTTTAAAAGCAGTCTCTTGCTTTATCTCCTTGTTTTGCGATTAGGTAGGTCTCTGAGCTAATTTTTAAGTCATAGCAGTTCTCTTGTCTTCCTGATCTGGTGGAGAGTTACTTTGGAGCTGCAGCTGACCCGCAGCGGAGGAACTGTTCTCATTTTTGCTCTCTTACAATTCTTTCTCTAGATCATAATCCACAGGCTTTTGAGCATGTTCCACCCACGCCCCTTCGTAAAAACCCGCTTTGCTCCCCAAGGAGCTGTGGCCTGCATCCAAGCCATCAGCGCCTTCTACTACACCATAGCGTTCAGGTGAGGCCCTGGGTCCGCGGCGTTAGAGGAGGGCTTGGGGCACTTCTGAATGTGTTCCGTTTGTTCAGGGAGCGGAGCAGGCTGCCGTGAGCCCGTGGCAGGGGGTGCAGTCCTGTTCCCAAACAAGACCAGATGTCTCCTGGGTGTGGGAGGGAGGCGAAGCAGTGGGAGGAAGAGGGGGGTTCCCAGCCAGCTCCTGCCCCTCTGCGATGCTTTGTGGATGCCCGAAGGGGGCACCCGTGCTCCCGGTGTCGCTGAGGCCCTGGTGAGGGAGGGACTGTTGCCCAGGTCCAGGACAGCAGCCCTCCTCCATCACCCTTCGTCTAGAACTATCCCTGGCTGAAAGGGGAGACTCTGATTAGCAAGGGATTTGTTAGATTTTGTTTAATCAGGGAGCGGGGTGCCTTTCCAAGGGGGAGAGTCTGGGGAATTGTCTTGTTTTACTGGGAGTGTTACACACAGCTTTTATTTGCCTGATCGAGCTAGAGGGGAGGCTGAAGGGGTCTTAGTCTGTTCCTGTGTTTCAAGGAATGATAATGTAATTCATCCTTCCTGGATGGACACATACTGCCCAGTTCCAAAAGGCATCGATACTGGAGATGATCCTGACCCAGGGGATCTGCTCCAGTCTTTTACCCTCTTCACTGTGTGACATGAAAAGCTTTTTGAACTGAACCTCTGCCCCAGTTTAGCTTCATAATTTCTGGTGCCTGGAGATTGCTTCTCCCTGCTGTCATCTGCAGTGCTTGATCCATTCTCTCCTCCCGGCACTGCAGCTGATGGCTCCTTTCTCGTTTCAGGATCCACGCTGAGTTCCAGCTGAATGAGCCACCAGACTTCCCCTTCTGGTTTTCCCCAGGCCAGTTCACAGGTCACATCATCCTCTCCAAGGATTCTTCCCATGTCCGAGAGTTTAAGCTCTTTGTCCCTAACAACAGGTACGGCCGTTTCCCTCTCTCCCTGGGTGCTGAACGGACTGGAGGACTGTTACAAATGAGGCCAGGGGAACCCAGGGGCTCTGGGATCCTGTCCTGTGCAGGAGTGGGGGCCATGCATGGTGGGGAGGCCGGGGGCTCTTTTTTTGTGAAGATATGAGTGTGGTGACAGCTCTGTCCCTTGTGGTTTGTGGGCATCCAGGCCCATGCAGGGACGGCAGATCTGCAGTCGGAGCTTTGGGCAGGCCAGTTCTGCTGTTTGCTTATCTGTTTTCCGCACGCATCCTTCCCTGCCAGTGGCCATCACGGTCATCATGTCCTCAGTTCTCTCAGTTGCTCCCTAAACTGGTTCTGACACAATTTTTCAGGAATAGCTCTGTTTATCAACAGGCCTGGGGGGCATCAGGCTTGGAAGAGGCAGGGAAGGACAAGGGCAGAGGAGGGACAGGGGAGAAGCAGGGCGGAGGTTGCTGGGGACGTGGAGCACGGGGCTGGGGCTGGATGTCCTTGCACAGCCTGGCTGCAGCTGGCACGTGCGTCAGCTGAGCGTCCGAGCCCGAGCTGTCCTGTGCCAAACCAGGGACAGAGGGAGGTACCTGCAGGCACATGGGAAGATGGGGAATTTCAGTTGTCCTGATATTGCCCTAGAGACAGGGATCAGCTTCTTCGTTAGCAGCACTGCTGCAAACACTGCTCCCCTGACCTGTCCCAGCAGTCCCTGGCTGTGGCAGGGACTCTTGCAGATGTGAGATACCTGTTGCAAGCTGCAGAAGGCTGCTCAGGTGTCTGTGATGGATGAGCTCATGCTTTTCAGCCAAGTCCCTGGAAAATCTGAGTGAATGGAGCTCTGCAGTTGCCTGTAAAACTGGCAAATGCATCTCTACCGGTCGCTGAGGATTCCTGACCCATTTCAGGGTCTGATTCACTCACCAGTAACTGTCCCCTGGTACCTGGAGGATGGGGAGAGATGGGCAGGGTGGGGAGAGGCAGCCCCTGGCAATCCCAGTGCCGGGCTCGAAGCACTGAAGCTCAGCAAAGCCTGATGCTCTTCCTTCAAGATGTTTTTTGCTTGGTGTTTCACAGGTTAAGGTTTTGTGTGCATAGCTTCACACTAGCTCATTCCTGTTCTCTGGCAAGCAGCTGGAAGCGTTTCAGGGGAAAGAAGCTTCAAATCTCTTTGCCCATGACGGCTGGAGTGAAAATTCTATTATAACATTACCCTGGTGACTCAATCCCTGTGGCTGTGTCAGCACATTTGTTACAGCAAGCAGACACTTAGGGCTCTGCCAGCAGCTCCTCACAAAAGCCTTTTGCTTCCAAAAAACACTTTTAAAAGTTCAGCAGGATCAGAACGTGCAAGTTAAGTCCTGGGAAGGAAGGGGGAGCAGAGACACCTCTCTCTTCCTTACTTTGACAGTACTCAAAGGTGTGAGCGCATTTGCCGGGGTGCTGGGTGGGTGCTGGGCGCTGATCCAGCAGGGATCTAGTGTTGCTGGTCTTGTGCAGGGAACATGGTGACCTCCAAGGAGCCAGAGGCTCCGGGCTTCGGTGCTGACCCTGCAAGAGGAGCGCTGGGTGTTCTTGTTTGCGCGGGGTTTCCCATACACAGCTTTCGCCTTGGATGACTCTGAACGTATCGGGTTCACCCCGCAGGTCTCTGAACGTTGATATGGAGTGGCTGTATGGGGCGAGTGAAAGCAGCAACATGGAAGTGGATATCGGTTACCTGCCTCAGGTCTGTAGTCGCTCTCAGTCCTCCGTGCGCCTGCAGCATCTCAGCAGGGATTTATGCCGCCGTGCCCCTAAGCGGTATAACCTCAGTTATCCCTCTTCTTTAGAGCTTTCTCTTGAACATTTCCATATAACAATATAATCTCTCTTGATCTGCGTATGTCCTCTGCAGCTGTGTGGCTCCCTATTGCCAGTTCTTGTGATATTTTATTTTTTCCCTCTGTGTGGGTTGAATCTTAAGCTCCTGGAGTCATGTGGCTTCTTCCATTTTTAAAAAGTTATCTGACAGGCGCGGGGGAGTGATTAAGAGCTGAACGCAGGCCCTGAGCCCAGAGGGGTGCATGAACAACGGTGTGTCTGAATTTAGAAACCGCATGAGGTTATTCCTCTATTTTGTGGTAATCCCAGCTCTTGGGACAGGACACATAAGTCAGGATTTTGAATGCCTGAATGTAACAGTCCCATTTTCTCCTAAACTAGATCTACATTTCTTTTTAATTGCCAAAAGTCGGGAAAAGAGACTTACCAAATACTTTCAGATGTACCAGAACACGGAACTACAGGGAAGCTCCTGAAGAGCTTTCCCTGTGGCACCCTCTTGTGGCTAGCCACAGGCTGCGGAAGGGCTGTGCTGGCTTCAAACTAGCCCTGCAGGTCCCAGCGATTTTACGGATCTGGTGTCCCACAGTCAAAAATGTCCACTGGGAAGGTGGGAACATGGAGTGAACAGGTCTCGTGCATTTCCAATCTAGTGAGCACAGTCAGACAATAACTGAAGGAAATGAAGTTGCTTTCCTGCTATTCCCCAATAAAAGACATTTGCAACTGGTAAAGCGCAGCTCCAGGAGACAATAGATCAAGCTGTATCTTCATTAGAAGCTGCACAGTCTTATTTTGCATCTTTATCCTGTCCTGGAGTACAGAAAAACCAGGAGTGGATGTGTGCAGTGTCCAACTCAGCCTGTTCTCCTGCAGATGGAGCTGGAATCGACAGGGCCTTCAATCCCCTCTGTGATCCACGACGAGAACGGAAATGTGATTGACAGCAGGGATCCCTCAGGGGAGCCCATTCAGTTTGTGTTCGAAGAGATAACCTGGCAGCAGGAAATCCCCTGGGAAGAGGCAGCCCAGAAGCTGGAAGTGGCCATGTACCCATTTAAGAAGGTGAGGAAAGGGCCGAGCTCTTCCTTGGCATGTTTATTTGGGGCAGGTCATCTTCACCGAGATGTCCAGTCACCTCGAGGACCGGCAGAAACCAGAGGCCACGACCTGATCAGCATTCAGAGGCGTGTGAGGGTCTCCCAGCTCAGCGCCTGCCTCCCAGGCTCTGGGTGTGTGGCTTGGTGGACTTCCAGTTTCCAGATGAGGGAGTACAGCATCTCTGAAAGGCCACTCAGGGTCGCGCCGCAGCACAGGCAGGAGCAAAGCCTAGATGTCATGCGTCCCAGGCTTGTATTGGAAATGTAGGCTCATCCTTCCTTCCTCTTATCAGTAGCTGCCGACGCGATTTCTGAGTGAAGCAGGTAATCGCGCCGCTGACAAATGGTTTTCCTCTGGCGTTACTTTTGCAGCGTTCAGCTACCTTTGGACCAGCTTTCCTTATCAGCAGAAAACACACAATCCGCCTGTGCCTCTGCATCCCGCAGTGAGACACAAATTTATAGCATTGGGTGACCCAAACTATATAACATGCCAGTAGCCTGTGGAGCAGATGGCTACTGCCTGTCACTTGGCTGAAGGGACACGTTTCAATGGCTGCCTCCTTGTGCCTGAGCTTACAAATGTCCCTTTGAGCTGCCAAGATGTTAATAAAGTTCCCTTCATTTGAGCGATTGGAACAATCTCTGTGCAGGGTCCCTCACAGCCAGTTGTTAGGCCGTTTCAGTGAGGTTTTGTAATAAATATCTCCAGGCCAGATTTCCCAGGCTGCTGAGGTGCGCTGCAGACAGCCTGCCCGCAGTTGCGCAGATGCTCTCTGCAGCGTGTAAAGATGGGGCTCCGCTGGTGCCGCTGCCAGCCCACGTGCTGCGAGGGGCTCGCTACGATCTCGCTGGGAGATGAAGTTGGCCCTGGGGAAGAGCACCACAGTTGTCATTTGCTTTAATCTGCAGGATCTACTGCAGACTAAACTCTGTGTGTGTCACCTGTGGCGTGCGCAGGTCTGGTTCCTTCAGACCCTGCTCGTATTTGAGACGGGCTGTTCTGTGTCTGTTTCTCAAGCCGTCTCTCTGCCTCCAGGTCTCCTATCTTCCCTTCACGCAAGCTTTCGAGAGAGCAAAAGCAGAAAAGAAGTTGGTGCACTCGATCCTGCTGTGGGGTGCCCTGGACGACCAGTCCTGCTGAGGTGAGGATGCTCCCAGCGTGGCTGGAGGAATGGTGTGCCTTGTGCAGGCTCTGAGAAGAGCTGGGGGTCAGGGAGCTGGTCACGGGCCAGCGGTAAATGTGGTGTTACTTGTTTTGGCACTGAAGATGCGGAATAGAAAAGGGCTGGAAGTAGGGAATTACTGATCAGAGCTTAGGCCCCCCGTGGCAGGATCAGATCTATTTGAGACAAGCCCTAGACTAACTCGCTAATTCAGGTGCCTTTGTCGAGGTGGAGGCATGGGTCTGGTCTTTCTCTTTTCTCTCCCCCTCTCCGTCTGCTTGGGTGGAGGCAGCGTCTGCAGGGTGAAAGGGACGCTGCTCTCCTGCACAGGAGGAGCCAGAGCCAGATGTGGGCTGGGGCTTGTCCTGATGTGCAGCTGTTTCCCCCCACACGCCTGAGAACTTGCATGCCACATTGAGCAGGAGTGATGGCGGGGAGAGGGGCAGATATCTTTAATCCTCTCGGCACGCACAGCAGGAGGCACTCGGGGTGGATCCGCAGGGCCTGATCCTTTCCTAAATGCACCACACCAGTCAGCCTCCGTGGCAAGCTTGTCCTGGTCCTTCTGTGGCCTTGCAAGTGGCTGGGGTCTGCTCTGGTGAGTCTTCTCTGCCAGCAGCACAGACGGGAAACAATAAGCTGTGGAAAAGTGGCAACAAAGGAGAAAAAAGACAATGGGCTGGGCGGGGGGGAGCCCAAGCCAGCTACCCCAGCAACCAGAGCGGTGGCATCGTGGTGGCACCAAACATGGCAACAACGCAGGAACTGAGCAAACCGCTGTCTGCCTCTCTCCCTACGCCAGGTTCGGGGCGAACTCTCCGGGAGACCGTCCTGGAAAGTTCGCCCATCCTCGCCCTGCTGAACGAGAGCTTCATTAGCAGCTGGTCGCTGGTGAAGGAGCTGGAGGAGCTGCAGGTGAGTGCCACAGCCGCATCTGCCGCCTTTGCTTTTGGTGCTGGTGAACGCGGACGGCGCTTGGGGGTGGCAGCAGGAGCGGGGAGCTCACACCTGTGCCGGTGGGGCGTTTGTTCTGCTAGTTCGGGTGTGTGCAAACGTGTTTCTTTGGGGTCTCCATACAGACCAACAGAGAGAATGAGTTCTACAGCAAGCTGGCTGACCTGCACCTGGAGAAATACAACTTCCCCGTGGAGATGATCATCTGCCTCCCCAACGGCACGGTGGTATGGCGCTACCCCTTCAGCTGGGCTTGGCTCTTCCCATTGGAATGCGTTCTCTTCAGGGTCATCTGCAGACCCTGAACCCAGTGTGTGCTCCCCCCGCCGTTCCCTGGCTCCTCGAGCCTTTGTGGGGCCGTAGTCCCTTACGGTGCTGTGCTCTCAGGGATGCTGTGGCAGGCAGACAGCAGCTCTACCAAGAAATCTGAAACAAAGGTCTTTTTATTCCGAGACAGAACAACAGCAGCTTGGGGTGGGGGGTAAACAATCAGGCCTGAACCAAATGTCTGCCTGTGATTCCTCATTGTCCCTGGTTGGAGTCAGTGACCTTTGGGAAGCCACCGTAGCTTGTTTCCTGCACCCATTCTCCCTTGTGCTCATGCTTTGGAGAAAATCTCTCCTCATCAGCACCTCCTAACACACTTATCTTTCTCCTGATTCCCCACGTTTGTCACAGCAGATCAGCCATTAGCAAGTGCACACACTTCGGCTCTGCTGCGCTCCCCAGCAGCCCCCCCTGCCTTGGATTCATCTTTCTCTGACTGTAAAATGCAAACCTGACTCCCAGATGCTGAATTAGCATTTGCAAAGTATTAGAGATTCTTTAAGAGTTGTTGCAGTCACCTATGCCCTGGCTAGAGGCCAAGGCAGTGGCTGGGGAATTGTTCTGGCTCTTAAAGTCTCCTCTCCTCGTCTGTTTTCTTTCCCAGGTTCACCATATCAATGCCAACTACTTCCTGGACATAACTTCTATGAAGCCTGAAGATGTTGAAAGTAGCATCTTTAGTTTCTCAACCAATTTTGAAGACCCTTCTACTGCAACTTACCTCCAGTTCTTGAAGGAAGGACTGCAAAGAGCAAAACCATACATGCAGACCTAAAAACAAAGGCACCCGAGTGCCCACAGAGACGGCCAAAGACTTCAGAGATCTATTTTGATTACAGCAATTCTTCCTCATCTTCATGGCAGATGTCGATGTTGAGACGCAGACAGTCCCAGGAGCGGGGCTTTGCTCTGGATGTTGGTTTGAGGCTAAGTTCCAAGTGGTACCAGTTTACATAACCTGCCCTTTTGCGTTCAGGCACGTTTTTACAGGAGTGAAAATACTTGAATCCGTAAACGTTCTCGGTGCATACCCCTCGGTTTGCCACTCACCCTCGTGTTTCTCCAGCTCCTGTTCAGACTCTGTGGTGAAACTCGTGTAAGAGCGATAGCAAGCGTCACCCGGAACCGCCTGATCTCAAGGACTGGACTGTACTGAGTCACGGAGAGCAGCGTTGCCGTTATGACCGGACACTCGTGGCGAGCGCCCGTGCCCTCTGGGCGAAGGCGCAGAATCCAGCGTGGGCGGGAAGCTCCTTCCCGGTAGCCGGTGTCCTCCAGGCCTCCTCGCCAGCGGCAGCTCTGAGCTGTAAGCTGCCCTGTGGCTTGGATGCCAGCTCTTCACGATGGCGTTTATTGACAGCAGTGGCATAATGGGACGGTAGCTGGTAATGCGTAGACATGGAAGTAGGAGGTGCGAGCTGGAGCCTTCAGCTCTAGAGCAGCCTCCTCCCAGCAGCCTGTGCGACATGGCGGGAGAGCGGTCTCCCTTGTTCAGGTTCTTTGCATCTGAGGGAGGTGCTGAGGTTGACACAGTGAAATTAGGAATGGAGACGAGGGCATTAGAGGTACGGTGCAGCTCAGAGACCTCAGGCGTGGATTAACTCGGGGGGATTGGGGGCCAGAGCCCCTCTGAGCTCCCCCCGTGCAGCACGTGCACCCCAGGCCACGGGACACGGTACTGCGCAGTGCCCCCACCCTGTTCAGCCCAGGGCCGCTCCCACCTCACCGGCACCGAGAGCTTCGTTCTCCCAGTGTCTCCGCGGAGCCGGTGAGACACCCCATCCGTCTTTGCTCTGAGCTTCCAAGTCACACCGAATGATGAACCGGGATGAAGCTCCCTTTGGGAACGGGAGGTTCAGCGTTACCCTGAGAGCGTTAACTGGTGGAGAACGGAGCAGTTCTCAAAGCCAGCAGTACTAAAGAAATTTTCAGAAGATTTTTCCAAAGAAATTGTTAGGACAGAACGCCATTGGCCCTTACCCGTAACCACCCTGAGCAGTTGCCCCTGCTCTGTACCAATGCCTGGCTACAGAGCGAGTGTAACTTGGAGAAGGAAAGGTTAAATGAAATGGGTTTTAAAGCATATTCCTGTAGACAGGTGAGGAGATGAAGCACCTGCAGTAGATGGCTGCAGACAGCCACGGCTGTTGATGCTTTTTCTGCTCTCTGAAGCACAATGTTGTCGGACCAAATCAAACGGGGAAAAGCCATTTTTTTGGAAGGGATATTTGCATTCCTGAGCTCCAGGACCTGGGAGGAGCCCGGGGGTCGTGATTACCCTGTCCCCACCCCGCCCCAGCCCTCCTGTCTGCATCCGTGGCTGGAGACGGAGCGTGGATGGAGCTCTGGGCTGAACCAGTCTAGCTTCACTAATTGCTCTAGTGAGATTAATTACCCCTGGGATGTTTCTCAGTATCGGCTTTATAACTATGCATTAGCTCTGCACTTTTCTCACACTCCTGCAGTAATGACAGGCTTGGATCTGGCAGCGCTTCCAGCTGTGGAAAGTGCCAAAGCCTCCAGGCAGCGTTTGAGACCGAGCTCCTGTCACAGCGGCGGTCTCGTCCCTTCGGGGGACTTTGGTCCCCGTGGAGAGCGGCAGAGGGGGCGGAGTGCCTGCCCGGCTCCTCGGGAGGCAGAGCTCTCCTGTGCGTCTGCCCTTCTGGCTTTTACAAAGCTTCGCGTGAGGTATTTTTGTTGCACCTTTCCTGAGCCCCTCGGTCGGGGTCTTCGGACTTTGCAGCGGTGCCTGGCAGTTGTGCCCGGCAGTTGTGCCCGGGCACAGAGTTCATTCCACTTGTTCTCCTTCCCGCCGGTTTTGCGGCAGAAGGGGCCGGCGAGGGCAGCGGCTGCGCAGGCAGGGGTTGCGTTTGTCTTTCCAGGCTTGGAAGAACAGGCAGCGGTCGTGCAGGGCCGGGGGAGCCCCTCGCCCGTGCCGCGCTGAGGGCGGGAGCCGCACGGGGCAGCGTCACTTGGCTGACGCTGCAGATGCGGAGCTGCCAGGCAGAGACGGCGCCGGGGCCCGTGCCCGAGCCTGCGGCGAGCCCAGCTTCGCGCGAAGCCTTCGCCATCCCTGGCAGCACCTTGGTTTTTCTTTGGTGAACGAGCGCGCTCCGGGTCGGTCTGAAGGGCAGCAGGAGCCCAGCAGCCGAGCGGGGGGACCCATCTGCGTCCCCGTTACCTGCCAACCTGCCTGCCCGACCTGCGGCGCCCATTGCCGGGCTGCCGCCAGCAGCTGTTGCCTGAGGTTTTGTTAACCAGTGCCGAGCTTTTCGTCCCCCTGTTTGTAAACTTCCTGAGGGTTTTCCCGATAGGTTTGTGGTGCTCGGGGGGAGGAGGTGCCGCTTCTCCCTGCCTCCTGTGCTTTGTGACGCTCTGGTCTGAAACCCACAGCGGGCCAGGGCCGATGTTTGCCAGCGAGGCTCGGGGGCAGCAGCCCCGCGCGGTTCGGTGCCGGTTGGCGTGAGGGGCCGTGGGCCCCGGCTGTAGCTGCGCTCCTTAAACCCTTCCCACCACCCTCGGCCTCCTGCAGTCCTTGCCTCCTCCGGGGCGGGCGGGGGGCGGCTGGGCCGCGGCCGGGGGAGCGGGGGGGCGGGAGGGGGGCGGTGGGAGCGGCTCGGTGGGAGCGGGGGGGGCGGGGGGGCGGGGGGGGGGCGGCCCTCGCAGGCGGCCCTCGCAGGCGGCCCTCGCAGGCTGCCCCCGGGAGCCGCCATGGCACCCGGTGAGGGGGGATGGCGCATGCGCAGGCGTGGCCGGAAGCGCGGGGGCGGGGTTCCGCTTCCGGGTGATGGCGGCGGAGGGGCCGGGAGCGGGGCCGCGCTGCGCCGTCGCCTCTCAGGTACCGGCGGGGCCCCGGGGCGGCGGCGGGAGCGGGGGGGGGCAGCGGCCGAGGGGTGGGGGGGACGGCGCAGGCGGCGGCACCGCCCGCACGAGTCACCGCTGTCTTGCAGTGAGGAGCGGCGGGGAGCGGGGTGAGATGAGGCCGGTCCGCGCCCGCGGGAGCCGCAGCAGCCAGCGCTGAGCCCGCCCCGGCGGCCGCCGCCAGCGCCGGAGATGGCAGCGGACTCCGTAAGTGCAGGCGCCGCCCGAGCCGCGGCCTCCCCGGGCCCCGTCTCCCCCCCCCCCCCCGGGCCCCCTCTCGCCCCCCGGGCCCCGGCCCCCCGCCTCTCCCGCCGCCGGTAGCCAGAGGCCGTCGCAGCTGTCAGCGCGCCCCCAGCTCAGAGATCCGATTTAAAACGCACATCAGGAACCGTAAATTTACCTGCGTAAGGCCGGCGTTCAGGCATTGGGTGCGAAACAAGCCCCAGCGCTAAATAAATTAATGGATTTGCTGGCGGACCGGGCGAAATCGCCTGTTCGGATTCCGGTTGGTCACGGTGGTATTCACTGTCCGGAGGCTTGTGCTGCCTCCTGTCACGAGAGCCGGCGGCGGCCGTAAAGCTGGCGGAGGGGAAGACGGTCAAAGGACGGAGCTCTTCGCCTCTGAACCCGTTTCAGACGTAGCCGGAGACCACTAAAACACTTGCTGTTGCTGAAAACACCCTCGGAGGCCGTTCTCATCGGCCCTCAGCTGGCCTTGAATACACTTGTCACTTTGCCATCATCCAAAACACGTTCACAGTCTTATCAGCGCTGCTTGTATTAAAGACAATGTGGAAGGGAGAGCGTTCCTTTAAATGAGACTTTCTTCTGATTTAATTTTTCCTCTGGGCCCCTCACCTGACCCTGTTTCCCTGCTTTTGGCATCTTTTCCTTTGGAGCTCAGTGTCTGTCACTGAGTGCTTTTAGCTTTCGGTCCTGAAAACACTGCCCCCGTGTTTAAAACGCCCCGTAGTAACTGGCTGTCGTGTGTGTTCAGCTGAAACACGGTTGTATGGAGTGAGGACCTTAGTTATTAGCAGGCTCCCAGTTACAAGTATCACTCAACAAATAAAAAGTCAGAGATCGGAGCTCTTGAGTAGATTGTATAGGAGAATTTCCAATTTAATACGTTTTAAGAAGGGCAACTGGTTTGAAATATTAATTATATCACGTGGCTTCTCGTAGACGATCCCCATCTGGCAGAACAAACCCCACGGCTCCGCGCGCAGCGTGGTCAGGAGGATCGGCTCAAACCTCCCTTTAAAGCCCTGTCCCAGAGCAACCTTTGAGGTAAGCGGACTCGTGAGGGCTGTGGCGATGGCGTGTAGGGCGCTGCCGCTCTTGAGCAAGGCGAGGCACTGTCACGAGCGGCTGTTCTGTCAGCCACGTGTGTCTGCAGAGCTGTACTCACAAAACTCATGTAGCAGTGTAGTTCATTTTAAGATTTTTTTTTTTTTTAATTTCCTTTTTTTTAAAAAAATTCTGTTCTTGTGAAGTGATCGGTGGCACCTTGAGGAGGGTATCTCCTGAAATAGTGTCCACGGACTGGCATAGCACACTAGAGGAGACAGAACCGTGGAGCTGCTGAGGCAGTGCTTGTTGCGTGACCTCCAGCAAGCCGCGTGCCCTCTGGGCCTGCGTTTCCTAAACAGTAAAACAAGGCTTATGGGAACGCTTACGTCACTGTTTGAGCTCAAGGACAGGGCCAGGCCTTGTAGTGGCAATGTGTTGCACGTGGCCTTGGCAGCGTGCTGAGCTGTATCGAGTGTCCCTTCGCTGCCTCGCTGGCCAGTCCCTCAGAGCACACCAGCACGCCCAAGAACAGGCGCAGAAGCCGACACACGAAGCGCTACGTTTCCGTAAGCCAAGTGGTGTTGCTGTCGCGCAACAGACGCAGCTGCCGAGCTGGTGCAGAGGAGAACGGCTCTGACGGCCGGTGCAGCACATCTGGGGCGGCTGCAGGAGATGGGGCACCGTCACCTTAATGCAACTTTCTTCTTTTTAGGTTCTACCAAATGTTTCGGAGCTCTATTTAAATGACGTCCCTCCAGTCCCCACCTTGGCGGACATTGTGTGGATAGCGGCAGATGATGAAGAAACGTACGCCAGAGTCAGGTCGGTTTTCGCTTTGCGTCTGCTGATCCTTATTTTTATGCGCTGGTTTATTTCACATAGCACAGGCCAGACGTTGATCAAATGCTCACAACTTCCAGTCCTCTCGAGGTCTGATCTGGTGCCTGTTGAAAGACGTTTTTCCCAAGAGACAGGAAAAAAATAAAATTGGCCCTGCTGTGCCGTATTTTATTCACTGAAAGATCTGTGCAGAGTAACCCCCCAATCCCTGCAGTTTTCTGGTTGGAAAGTTGAAGAGTTGAGTTCTCCTGGGATTGAAACGTTCTGCCCCCAGGAGTTTGGGTCTGGTCCGTTGAGCTTTTGTCCTTAAAGCCGGGCAGTAGTAATAGGTATCTTGTGAAAGATAAACTGGACTTTGAAATCAGAGGCAAAAGTTAACGGGTGAGGGGCATTTCCCACGTGCACCCCGCGCACTGCCCGGCACGGGGACGCAGTTACCAGGGAGAAATGGCTTGAAACCAGGTGAACACGCCCAGACTTTTGTCCCTGCATCCTCTCACCTCATCTTGTTGGGTCATGATTTCTGTGACGGGCTTTCCGTTCCTTGTAATGCACGGAGAGCACGTACAGCAGCCCAGGGCACCTGTACGGTGGTACCTACGGCGGTACACACAGCACAGTGGCGCGGAGGCTTAATTCATTGTGTTGAAGGCTTCTGCTGTCCTGAGGTGGAGGCAGAGCCTTGCCGGGCGTTGTTGTCACGGAGGGGCCCGGACCTTGTAAATGACCAACAGGTTTTTGTCCTGCAGAAGTGACACTCGCCCGCTGAAGCACAAGTGGAAGCCGAGTCCCTTCACCGTTATACAGCGAAATGCTTCAGTCCCCAACCTGAGGAAGCAGGAGGAGAAGCTGCTCGCCTTGAAGAAACCTGGTTTACCAGCACTGAGCCGAACAACGGAGCTCCAGGATGAGCTGAGTCACCTTCGGAGTCAGATAGCTAAGATAGTCGCTGCAGAGTCAGGTAGGAGTGCAATGAGCTTTTTTTTGTTGATCGAGAAGGGCTGACTTAGTGAACTGTGTCACTTCCTCCACGCAGAGCAGACTTGCGTGTTGTTTTTCCAGCAGAGCTGTGGCTCCCGTCGGTGGGATGCCGTCTTTGGTGTCGGCTCCGTGCTGGTTCTGTGTTTGGATGTTTGCGTTGGAGGAGTCCCGCTTGTTTTTAAGAAACACCAAGTGCTGCTTTGTGACTGCATTTGATCTGGAGGCCGACTCTCATCTCAAACACCTTCTTTCATGAAAACATTTGGTGTATTCTTGCTATTCCTGCTCCGCGTCAGCCATGAGCGAGAGGGTTACATCTTGATTTGGGTAGCAATGAGATGTTAGTGTTTGTGTCTGCTCTGAAAATGGCAGTGCCATTTCTGTAGCAAATAAGGTATTTGGGGAAAAGCCTAGCTGAACTGAGGCATGTCTGTCTTTTAGTAAGTTTGTATGCAAAAGCCATGTTTTAGCCGCAAAACTGAACCATGAGGAGCTGTGTACTCAGCTCTGAAAATATGAAGATATTTGGTAGGATCCAAATCCCAGTGGTTCTACGAGGCTGCAACAGCGGCTGCTTAGAGCGTGGAAACGAGTAAGACAGAAATACCTTGGTATCTGTTTGTGGAGCGTTCAGAAGGCAGAGTTGTTGATCTCCCATCTCAAAAACATTGAACAGTTCTGCAAACTAAAGGAATTTGGGCCTTCCTGAAGACAGTTTTTCTTAAAAGCTGCGTTTCTTGTACGCAGAATACTTTTGCCAATAACCAAGACGACAGCTGTATTATGGCTGCTTTCCAGAGGAAAAGAAGGACCTGCAATTCTCCCCATTGCTTAAAAACCAAACCAAACCAAACCAAACCAAACCAAACCAAACCAAACCAAACCAAACCGGATTGTGCCGCACATGAAATGATATCGGGTGGGTTAATTCCTGTTTATGACGGGTAATAGTGGCTGATGAAACCTTCCTTATCCTACATCTGAAAGCAAATATTTTTTTTAAATTCCCGGATTGCTCCTTTGTGCTGCGCTGCACAGCGCGTGCACGAGAGCGAATCTCTCATGGTCTGCGAAAGACGACGTGGTTGTCTGATTATTGTAGCCCCACGGGACCTGCAGCTTTAGTGACTGCTTACATTTAGTCCAGCTACCCACGAGCCATAAACGCATTTGAACGTGAAACAGAGTCGTGGTGCTTAATTTAGCTGAAATGCTGGTTTCTACGTGAGAGATTTGGGTTCTTCTTCAGTTCTGTGTGATGGTCAGTGGACTCTGTTTGCTATCAATAGTGTGAAGATAGGTGCCACCACATGAGAACATGTGTGATGTTTCTAGCACGTGAAGTCGTATTTAGATGAGATATTTCTTCACTTCCGTGGTAAAGGGCTGTTGTGCGATAATGCACGTGCTGGTGTTTCTGGTGGTCTGTGGTCCTGTCGCAGTACACGGGATCCTGTGTGCCACGTGGTAAAACGAAGGCACGCTGCGGGTGAGGGAGCCACGTTGCCCTCAACTCTGCGGGGAACAGGCGTGAAAGGAGGCATCGCAGATGTCCCCTTAGGGAGGCCGCGCGTGCCCTCTGTCGTCTTGGTGCAAGATCAGAGGAGCAACCGAATTGGAAGAAAGAACGGGGAGATCCTGTGATTTTTTCCGTCCGAGTTCTGTCTCGGCTCTGCAGTTGCTCAAGCTGTGTGCTAGAAAAGTCTGTTTTAATTCAGGGAGAGCAATAATGAGGAAAATTAGAGATCCAGATGGGAGAAAAATGATTTAATCGTGCAATACCTTTTTCTCTCCCCCTACCCAGCAGCGCGCCTGGTTGCTATCAGCTGGCATTTGAGAACAGTTCCTATTGCCTTCGCGGCCTCTCGGTCAGTAATGGGGAGCGGTGATTTAGGGCCTGGCAGTAGCTCAGTAATCTGATGAAGGAGATGATAACTATTTAGCAGGCTTATTTTGGAAAGATGATTGATGTCAAAAAAGAAATATTGTGCAATCTGCTTTATTATATACCATGAGAGAAATCCCTGAATTGGAAATTGATAACTATCTACAAGTTTGCTCTCGAGGCCAAGGGCCTTCGTGCTTTAAGGTACAGTTTGTCTTCAGTACAGGAAGGTTCTTTCACGGCGATGCACACTAAGCATTTTTCTGGGTTTTTGGTTGTTTTCCCTTAGTGTTTTACACTGGAAATATCTAACTCATTTCCACGTAATAACACTCGGAATTGATATAGCTGTTCTTATCCTCACTGCATTTTAAAGCCTGAACAAATAAATCCCATCTTCCCTGTGGAATAGGTGGCCGCTGTTCTCATTCTACAGATGGCGATGGAAAGCCAAACAGGTCAAAATGCCCCCAGTCACAGAGGGAATTGCTGTGACCGTCTGGGGTAAAATGCTGGAGCTCCTGAACCAGCTCCGCATTCGCACCAGGCAGAGCGGTGATGGGGGAAGGAGCCTGAAGGAAAAGAAAGGCAAGGAGTTCTCAAGGCGAGGAAGAAAAAGAGGAAAAAAGTTAAGACAATTAAGAGCTCCGTGCTGACACAGGCTCCCTCTGTGACCCTGAGCAGTCGCTAAATCCCTGTTCCTCCATTTCTTACCCGTAAAAATGGAAAAAGTAAACACTGCCTGACCTCTGCAGGGACGGGGCACAGCGTTTGAACTGGAGGGGTGATACGGTGATGGGCACGGTAGGAGCAGAGAGACGTACGGGGGTCGGTGGGATAAAAGGTACTGGAGGAGGTCGCGTGTTGCAACATGGGGTCATGGGCAGCAGAGTGGAGGGTAGCAGAACAGGATGAATTTGTTTTCTCATAGCATGGGGGAGGCTGGCTGATGATGCCTCTTGATTTATATTCTGTTGTTTGGGGGAAAAAATACCTACGTGGTTTGGTATTAGTTTATCTATCCACCTATATTGTTTTCTTTTTCAGCCTCTGCTGCGTTAACACCAGATTTATTATCTCCAGGAAGTTCAAATGCGTCTTCTCCTGTACCTTGTTTCGGACCCTCTTTCCAATCTACAACTTCCTTTGTCATTAGCGATATCACAGAGGAGGAGGCGGAACTCGAAAGCCCCGAGCTCCCGTCCGTCTCCATGCTTTGTTCTGCCGCCTCCGAGTGTTGCAAACCCGAACCAAAGGATCCCGACGAGGAAGATTCCGTCTCTCTGTCAAAGGCCAGCAGTTTTGCAGATATGATGGGCATTCTTAAAGACATTCATAGGATGAAGCAGAGCAAAGACTTGTAAGTGCTTCCTGAACTCTCTTCATTTTATTTTCTCTCTTTTTTCCTCTGTCAAATGATTGTAGACACTGGGCATTGCATCCACTGCTTGTTGGTGCTGCTGCATACTCATGATTCACCGGGGGGAAATACCCGTTTAGAGCAGAAGTTGCTAACACTTAACGTTTCTGGGGGTTTGTTTAAGGACGGTTGACCTGCCTGGGTAGAAAGCAATGGAGGGGAACTTGAGCACAATGTCTGGCTGCTTCAGCTTGTTCACCTGAAAAAAAGCTTGCGTTTGCCCAGATGAGAACCAGGCCCAAATGTATCGGCAGCCGTCAGAGCGAGGGTCGCGCCGCACGCTCTGCGGGCAGCAGTTCCCGGTGCTGGTGCTCAGAAGCTTGGGAAGCCCAGCAGCTTTTTCAGCACGGCACATGCAGGAATGAACACGCGGAGCTTTTCAGCTTCTCAGCTTTTGCACCTGGCCCAGCTCTGCGCGTGGGCAGAGCGAGTTTTCGCTTGTCTCATGATGGGTTTACACATCGATCTTGAGAAGGCCTCAAGCTGCTGACACGCCAGCTGCTGCGCGGCTGAGATGGGGTTCTGCCCAGCCGAGAACGTAGCTGCTTTAACGTTGGCTCTGCTGCCTGCGTTTTACACAGGAGATCACAGGGATAAAGTTCAGTTTCCACATTTTTCAGGCCAAAGATCTGTCCAACATTATGTTGTGTGAGTAAGATTCCTGGCCAAAAATAACATGTTGTGTGATGTCTGTTCGCAATTTCTATGCCTAATTCAGTTTAAAAGAAATTAAATTCTCAGCACTGAAAAAATTATATAGTCAAATGAGAGAAATATGTTCAGCTTGCATCCAGAACGCCAGTACGGTGTTACACGTCCGTAATTCACACAGCTTACCCTTTTGCTCTTCTTTTCCTAAGTGTTAAATATTACTCAAAGCTTGAATGCTCACTTGCTCCATATAAATGCCTGTAATCTTTCTTGGGGGTGAGTAGAATTCACGGACCGCAGACGAATTGCTCCTCTTCTTTCTTCCTGTCTGTTGCAAAGCAGCGCTTTGGGCATCCAGAAATAATTCAGGATTAGTAGTCAGCGGGAGAGAGAATTCTCAAGAAAAATACCTGCTGTTGGGCGCGACTGGGCCACGTTGGCTCAGCAGAGCTCCGGGTTAGGCCGTAGGTATCTTACCCGTTAAGACCAGAACTGGGCCATTCCCTGGCTCTGTTAAAGCCAGAAAAGCTTGCAGGTGCTTCACGTTGCGACACGTCATGTTTGAATGTAATGTTTCTTTATCAGAAAGGGGTGGGACTAAGCATTCACCTGTACCAATGTAATTAGCAATCTTCTCATTAGTGCAGGCTGGTATGTCAGCCTTCTGTGGAAGCAGGCTTTTCAGGGTAAGAAAACGGCCATCTGTGCCAGATGAAGATAGGGAAACGTGCGTTATTCGGGGGAAAAAAACCTCGTACAAATAGAGATTATGGTAGGGAAATGCGAGGCGTTGCTTGTCCGCGCCTGGATGTGCCAGCAAGGCTCCTGCCAGCGCTGGCCGAATCATGAGGAGCCAGGCGCTGGCTGGGGGAGGCTGTGAAAAGCAGCGCGTAGGTGACGGGGAACGTTGCGATGTAATGGGTCACAATTTCACTTCATTTCCTGAACAGAACGTGTGAGAACAACTAATAATGGGTGAAGGTGTTTGATCTTCTGTTACCCTGGGAGAGCAGCTGTGTGAGTGAGTGGGAGGGAGACGGCTTGCGCACAAAGAAGGGATTTGCCAACAGCGTTTTAATGTTACAGGAGAGGGGGGAGAGCGAGGATTTGGTAGAATTCTTGGGGGGAAGGGGATAGCTGCCAGACCCCTCCTCGCTGGGGTGCAGCGGGCAAAGGAACTGAACCACCCAGACCCCTTTCCTCCCCTTGCGACGGCTTCGACCGATTACCTGGGAGCTGGGGCACGCTTGCTGTGGCTGCTGCTTGGTCAGGGCTCGGAACAATTCAACAGAAAAGCTTGAGACTGGTTCTTGCTGGAGCTGAACCGTTGTCCTCTCCTGTTTCTCTGTCTCGGCCTCTAACTTGCCTCCTATGTGCAACAGGGACATTTTAGGATACAGTTATTACAGCTTAATTAAAGCTGTTTGTTTGAAGAATCACAGGTAGTTGAAAAATGACATTAAATAAATCGCTGATGTTCATTTCTTGATGAGCTTTAGTTCCTAGACACAATCCCCTGGTGCGGGTGCGGTTGTGTGAGCAGCCCCACGCTTCTGCAGCCGCGCCGCTGGGTTACGCAGAGCGGTGCTTAGCGTAGGTGTGCAGCACTGGTAACCTTAAAAGGCTCCTGTACTCTTTAAGTGGATGAAGGTACCTGATGATGCTTAACGAGATAACTACATGGATGCTTCTCTGATGCTCCTATTTAGGACTTGGTGCTTAAACACAACCTTGGAAGCTTCGGGAATGAGTGAGAAACGCTTGCAGGAATGTGCATGTTTCCCTCAATGCGAAGTAGAGCCTGTAGAGTGTCTGTGACGCCCTCTGCGAGGGGAGCGGCTGAGCGGCGTGCCTGCTGGCCGCGCGCTCGCTGCGGGGTTAAGGACAGGTAGCGTGAGGAGCTGCTCGGACTGTGAGTACACCTGCACTTGTAAGTACGACTGTTACAGTGCTGAACAACGTGATTTTTCCGTGATGATCTCCTTGGCCCCTCGAGTGGCTAGAGAGGGCCGAGACGCCGAATGCTGGTGCTCCGCGGTCCGCTGCTGGTTGTGCCTCGCTGTAGGACGGTGCACCCTCCGGCAGGAGATGGTCCTGTCCTCCCCCCGCTGGGGGCTATCGGTCGCTTCGCTCAGCCTGGGAGAGCTTTTCCTTGTTGTGCCAGTGCCAGTGCTGCCTCTCCTCGCTGCCGTTGGTGTCGCCTCCTCCCCGGCTGCTTTGGTCTCCCCTGTCCCTCCGCCGGGGCAGCTGACGGATGCTCGGGGAACCCCGGATTCTCAGGTTTGCCCGTGCGGAAGGAAGGGTCTGGGGAGGCTCCAGCCCCTGCGCTCTGGTCTTTCTCTGCGCCCTTTTCAGAAGGAATGGTTCTGTCGGGATGAAATCAAAGGCATGCTTCTGGCTACCAAATCATCTTTTAGATTAACGATGCATTTATGCAACTGTAAATTCAGAACTTGCATCAGCCCAATCTGACAGAGCACTAAGGGTCACCCCTGAGCAGCTCAGTGGCATCCCACGCAGCTACTAAAAGCCTTCACTGTTAATTTGAGAACAAGCCCCTCCCAAACCCATATGGAGATACTCCGGGCAGATTTTTTCTTTTAGGAATGTTTAAAACACCCAGAATGTTTTCTGACCAAGGGAGGACCTCAGCTATTTAAAAAAAAAAAGTTAAGCTCTGAAATTATTATTATTACAGGTTCTAAACAAAACCTCGGTGAGCAATTCACGATAGCTGAGGAAGGAGAACTGGGGTTTGGCTTCCCATAAAACAAGCTCAGTGACGCTTCCAACGCGACCCGCTTGTCTGAGCCGGTGGGACGAGGCTTTGGTGACGGAATGCGCAGCGCAGCGGACGCGCAGTAGCCAAGCGGAGGGAACGCGTGCCAGCCCTCCTTCACAATACCTGTAACTGCCCATATTTAAACGTGAAAGCGTAGATCCATTGTATAGCAAAATTCATGGGAAGAAAATGCTTCCAGGACTTCAACTCAAACACCACTTGTAGATTTACACTGAGGGGACGTAGGCTGTAAATAATTAATGAAGTTTTATTTTACTTACTTGTTATGAACACAGTTGAATAAAAATTATAGAGAGCTTTGATGCTGAGGTTTTCAGGATACCCCTTGATCCACAAAATGAGCTCCAGGTTTCCTAAGCCAACATGAAAGGGCTGAATTTTTAACTGCTTGTTGTTGGTTTGTGGTGGTGTTCTTGCACGTCCTCCACTTGCGACAAAAGCCGATGATAAAGGCTGCAGAAAAATACTTGAACGGCTCTAACCGGAGCTGTAAACCCCCAGTTCTGGCACCTCTCTTTACTGACGCACCGTGCTTTTGTCTTCCATGTAGAACCCGAACTTCAATGAAGGAGGACGACCCGGCCGTTCTTATAGCAGAAGTTCTGAGAAGAAAATTTGCCCTCAAGGATGAAGATCTGGCCCTGAAGGAGAAATGATGTTACCGTCATTAAACTCTGTAAGCAGAAGTGTTACGCTCCCACGATTTTCTCCACAGTAGCTGCCTTCCTAAGGATCGAGCCTTTTGCCTCTTTTATTAATTAGAAATGGTTTCCGCACTGGACACTTAGGAAAGACCCTGCGGATTTGCTGTGTTTGCCATGTATTGTTCTATTTAAGAAAAAACTTTTTAAGAAGATGGGAGGTCTTTTCCACCTGTATTTTGATGTTGATTATTGATAAGGATCTTCTGAAGAGTGCAATGAGCGCCGCTGGATGACGTTCCTTCTACCTACAATCTTCCTTAGGTTCCCAGTTAAGCATCAAGTTATAACGGCCTTGTTACAGTAGAACTAGTTACCATCGCCAGGATAAGCGGACGTCAAACATCCAGTTTGTTCTCTGTTCTGAGGATGGGACAGAGCTACTGAGAATCAGCTAATGAATGCCTCCAGGTCTTCGGCGTCGAGGAGGTGGGTGAGTCACCGTGCTGACAGGCGTCGTCCCGCTCACGCCGAACCGATGGCGGGATGAAACCGCGGTCAGCGATCAAACCCCTCGGTCGCGTCTACGGGACGCTGGCTGGTTTTAGTAGCCCTGGGTATTTCTTAACTCACGAATTATCCCCACAGTTGCATGACAGAATGGCCTTAATTTCTTGCCAGTAATTTAATGTTTCATTAATAGTCCTTGTATTCAGATGATGTATTTTATTTAGCACTCAAAAGGTCTATTTATTGAACCACCAATGCTAAGAACCGAGCACCCACAAGAGCCGTCATCTGAGAGGAGGGACGAAGGAACTTGGCATTGTCTGTGGCTGCAGTTCTCGCTAACTGAAGGTCTCCTTCAGCTCCACGTTCTCTGCAGTGTTCCTCACAGCTGTATTTAAAGTATGATTTTTTTTTTCCCTTTATATAAAATGGAGCCTTAATAAGAGAATGGGTGTCCTTGGTATTATTAATGCGCAGGTGTCCAGACATCGTATCTCGGGGAGGCTGGGGGTGGAATTTCAGCCGCTGCAGCTGAAGCGCTGGCTGGTGGCGCTGCAGATGCCTCCAGTCAGATGCCAAGGATTTTCTTAATCCACCAGGCCCCAGCCCTTGGAAAATTAAACCATCGTCCCCACCTTAAAGTGAGAGGATTACAGCTCGGACTTACCCAGGACAGGTGCAGCGTTACAATGCCTCCCTTTATCACAGTCTTCCTCGCTTTAAACCTCTGGCCAGAGCAGTTAGGTGCTGCGATCCCAGCTGCAGCTACCAGAGGCGCATCTTTCGCAGCCACAGAGGCATGAGCTGAGAAACGTGACCCTCCGCGGCTGCCGCACCCCAGCCGTCACCTCCAGGGCTGGCACAAGCAGCAGGCAGCTGAGCCTAGCGCTTCCTCGAGGCAGCCAAGGCGAAGGAGATGGTGTGGTTCCTGAGCTGAGCCTAGAAAACCTTTAAATTTCGACTTGTGGGATCCCAAGAAATAGAGATGCATCAGCAGCGGGCACTTCAGGCTGAGCAGCAGCACGCTACGTGAACCCCGGGCAGTACTAAAGCCAGGCCCTAGCCACACAGGCTGGAATCATGATTGAAACAGTCAAACCGTTATAAACGTACGCCTTCAACATTTTATTTTTATTAAAGCAAAATTTCAGAGAACAAAGAGGTCCTGCCCGTTGCACAGGGCTATGGCACGTGCTGGCTACACCACACATACAGAAACAACGGGGACACTTACCTAATTCCGACCAATCTCTTACCAAAACATGCTTTCCTGAGGCTTCACGAGAGGTCATTAGGCGGCCCGCTCAAGGTGCCTTACCAGTGTTTAATCACTCTGTTCCCTTCCGAATCCTGCGTGAACAGTAAATCGTAGCACACACCTAACCGCTGCTGCCCCGCTGCGCTCGAGCACCCCTCTGCGGCATGGCTGGAGCAGCCCCTGCACGGAGAGTCAGGCAGCTGCCCGCGCGAGCTGCCGCCGTCCCGGCGAGGAGGTGGGGCGTTCTGGCAGCGGTGAGCGATGACCCTGTTCCCCTCCGAATCCTGGGTGAAGAGCTGCCTGCAGGGGCTGCTCGGTCCCCTCTCGCTGCCCCGGCCCTCGGCTGCCCCAGCACCAGCATTGTGGCTGCGCTCTCTCAGAGGCTGGGCTCGAGCGGGGCCTTGTGGAGATGAATAAAAGCCAGCCGCCCAGGTACCGTCCCTCGTTACAGGAGGAGTTGTAGTCTCGGGCTCAGAGAAATCAATTAAAGAATGAACACTACTCGACTGGGGTGGTTTCCTACTCTGGTTTGCACCCAGTCTTGGTTGGAAATCGAGTCCGGTCTTCGCCGCCTCGGGGAGCGGCCGGCCCTCTCTGTTCGCCCCACAGTCCGACATCACCCTGCCGCCTGCTGGAACCGCTTCCCCAGCGAACAACGGGGACTCATTTCTGTGGGCGATGATCCGGTTGCCCTCCGAATCCTGGGTGAAGCTGAAGAAGCAGCAGCCCTCTCCCACCCCCCAGGAGGCTTCACCCGTGCTGCGGGACTCCGCTTGCAACAACGAAGAGTCTGGCAAAGGAGCCGGCGAGGCCGGCGCTTTCTGGGCACGACGCTGGGGCGTAACCTGCACCGTCCCCTCCTCGGCTGCGAAGGAGCGGCTCTGGGCTTCCTCTGTCTGTGGCAAAGCCAAGGTCTTCACGGGGGAAGCAGCCAAAGAAATACCTTTTTCTTTACAGCCTTTATTCGGGATGAAAGGAGGTGGCCTGGAGTTTTCTTTGTCTTTTTCATCTGAAAAAAACATGGAATTGGATAAAGCCAGAGCCGGCACACACATTTCTCAGGGTTAGTCACTACCCGCAGCACCATTCCGTGGCGCTTGGCTCACAGCTGCCGCTGTCCCGCTCCTCTGACCAACGACACCCAGCCTGTTCCACGCCAGGCTGGCACTGCCGCCGCCTCATAAAAAGCTGTCCTTGTGCTGCTGAGGCTGTGGCGGAACGGCAGCCGAAAACGTTGGAGTAGCTCAAAAAAGTAAGCTTCCCTCAAGGTGCAAGAGCTGCATCTCCAGCTGCCCCAGCCTTTGGCTTCTCTGCCCTCCTCCTCAGCTGTCCCGGCACTTCGCCCGTGACATTTTCCCTTTAAAGCAGCAGCTCAAGAGTTACCAAAAAAAAAAAACCAACACCCCCCCAAACCCCACAGTGAAACTGCCACGGCTTGTTTTCACCGCCCGATGAAGGCATCGAGGCCCACGTTTCCTTCTGAAACCGTTCACTATAAAATCTAATACAACTTCTCAATGTAAGAGAGCTCATCCTCAATTCAGGATATGCCAAAAGAAAAAAAAAAAACACACAAATAAGAAATGCTCCAGCATCTCAAATCCTACGGACCTCTGGATGAAGAGCAGCAGCATGCGATGAATCCAAACCCACACAGTGAATAAGCGAATGCAATCAATCGAGGGAATCAACGAAAAAAGGAGAAAGCACACAACACATTCAAAAGGAGTAGGACTCACAAGTGCAAGGCAAAAACCATCAATGGGCCTGTCACAACACAACAACTTTGTCAAATAATGAAATTGTACAATTTCTGTAATGCTTCCTCTCATTGCTAAACCGGTTTAATGCTGGTGAACTAGCCATTACACACTTACAATGCACAACCAACCACGCAGTCCTGCACTGCTGGTTTCTGCATCCATTCCATTCCTCTCCGTGTTTGTTGATTTGAGACCCACGGACAAATCCCAGTTTCTCGTATTGCAGAGCACAAAAGCAGCCTCAAAAGCACAGAAGCTGTGAGCTGGCTTAATTAGCTGAAATATCCCCGCTCCCCGTGACTCCGTCCGTGGGTCGGTTAGGATTAAACATTGCGTTCTGCAGAAAAGGCTTTGTCCAGCCCTTCGTACACAGCTCTCCTCGCACAGCTCCCGCCGACTCCCCTTACGGGGAGGCTGTTTGAACCAGGTACCGTTCATCGTCGCTCCCAGCTGTAATGTTCTCCCCAGGGCATTTAACCAACAATTTCGGGCTGCTGCCGCTTACAACAAATCTGGCCCGGCACGCCCTGGCTGCCCCTTCCCCGGGCAGGGAGAGCTGCCCGCAGGACACCGCGGGCTCGGGGCTCCTGCCCAGGCCGCACCCTGCCCCAGCCCAAGGAGCGTTCCCGACGGGATTGTCCTTTATCTGATGCCATCGGGCAGCCCAGAACTGGATGTTTTGCCACCTGGAGGGTTCGTATCAGCCCGCGGGCTGAGCCGGGCTTCCCAGCGTTCCACCGAACACGCCAGTTTTGTAGGGAGCGGAGCCTGCTGCGTTACTGAGAGTTCAGACTGCTCTCCGGTGAAAACTGGCTGTGACTGCTGTTACGTACGCTTTCGTCTAACACTGGAAAAGGTGCCTGCATTTAGATTAATAAAATCCTTTCCAGGAGTTCAACCCTTTAACCTTTACCCTCTTCACTAGAAAATGCACTTTTCTGCCTAGTAAAGCTGCCAAGAAATAAAGCGAGCTGGGTTTCCTGTTACAGCCTGAAACTGCTTCCCTAAGGGGCGTACGCGGGCCCACGTTCGTTACCTGTCCGAGGGCTGAAGAAGGCGGAGATGGTGGTTTGCTTGGTGCGCGGCTGAGCGGCTCTCGGCTGCGTGAAAGCGGCTGAGGCGTGCTTCCTTTCCAGAACACAACTAGATGCTTTCGGCTTGGCGATGAGAGACTGGGTAGGGAAAGAAAGAAATGGAAAGTGAATATATGCCATTAAAAACAGTTCTACCCTTCTTCCAGCGCAGTGGCATGGTTCCCACCTTTGTTAATTGCTTCAACTCCTCCTGTGACACTGTCACAGAACGGCTGAGGTTGGAAGGGGCCCACAGAGGTCACCTTAGGATCACAGAATGGTTTAGGTTGGAAAAGACCTTTAAGATCATCGAGTCCAACTGCTAACCCAGCACCGCCAAGTCCAGGCATTGCAGATGTACAGACCGAGTCTCTCCTTTATGTGAATATTAAAGGCAGGAAAAGACATCTGCCTGTTTTCCGTCCCAGTCATTATGAAACAACATTCGCTACTTATCAGATCAAGAAGTAATGAACCACAGCAAAACAAAGTACAGGTGGCCTCTCCCCCGAAGCGGTGCCCGTTCCTTGTCCACCTGCAAACTCATCGCGCTTGGATCTCTCTTGCCGCACAGATGCTCGCAGTCAGCTGCTTCGGAAAACTCCAGCCCAGGCTGGCGTCACCCGAGAGGAGCTGCTGCCTGATGACAGCCCTCGTCCGGCCCCTGCTCAAGCAGGGTCACCCCGAGCAGGACCAAGGCTTTGCCACCCCCCCCGCCCCGTCCCTCTGGCATCCAGCCCGCAGCCTCGCTCCGCCAGCCTCCCCTCGCTCTGAAGCACGGCGTCCCCCAGGCGCAGGGAGCCACGGGCGCCCTCGGGCCGGGGGTCCGGGCACTCCCCGGCCGCAGCGGCCCCCGCGCCGAGCCCCACCTGCGCCGCCCTCTGCTTCAGCTCGGCGGTGTCCAGCCAGACATCGCAGGCCTCGGCCTGCCGGGCCGCGCCGCCCCCGCGGCCGCGCTTCATCCCCGGCAGCCGGCGGCCTCCGCCCGGCCTCCCGGAGCCGAGCGCGCCCCTCCGCCGGCCCGAGGACGGGCAGGGGCCGCCGCCAGAGCGGCGCCCGGGGGGAGCGGCCTCAGACGCCGGCCCCGGCCCCGCTCTGGGCTCCCGCCCGCCGCTCGCTCGCGCCGCTCCCGCCTAACGGCCGCCAACGGCCACCGCGCGCGCTCGTGGTAGAGGGACCAATCCGGGCGGCGGGGCGGGATGAGCGGCAGGCGGAGCCCCGCCCACCCCGCGCCGTGCCCTATATAAGGCGGCGGCCCCGAGGGGCCGGAATGGCGGCGGGCGGCGAGGGGCGCAGCCGCTGTGGGGCCGCGCACGGGCGGGCCCCGAGGTCGGGACCGGCCCGGGAGCAGCAGAAGAGCGGGGGGCGAGGTGGGAAGAGGGGGCCGAGTGCTCGCAGAGATGCCGGGGGGGGGGGGGGTCGCTGCGTTGGGCTGAAGCACAGAAGCAGGGCCTCATCCACCACAGAGGGGGCAGAGCTCCCTGCCCCGGGCCCAGCCCCCATCCAACCACACACACACCCCCACACCCCCCGCGCTGCGCTTTTAAGGACGGGGTCCGTGGCTCAGCGGGTCGGGGACGAGGCCCTGGCCCTGCCTGGGCGGCTCTGTACGTAGGAAAGGAGCCTGAAATGATCTCACGTCAATTTGCTGCCCCTGTTTGTGGTTTACGCAAGCTCACCTCGGTCTGTTCCCACGGGTCAGATTCTGCCATCGCTCGCAGGGGGGCAGAGGGCACCTCCGCACCTTTCGCTGAGAGACCTGGTAGCTTAACAACGTTAATTCTAACTCTTTATTCAGACAGATGAATTAAACCAGTGTACCATTTTAAGACCGAGCTGGAACTAATTCCAAATTTAAAAAAAAAAAAAAAATCATAAAAAGCAGCTCTTGCTTTCCCTCCCTACGGAGAGCACTGCCGGGTAACAGCCAGCGAAGCATTTCAGTTCCTCTCCTCGAAGTTTGTGGCCGGGTTCGTGCCAGCATGGCCACAGCTGGCCGCAGAGCAGCCGCCCCGGGACCTCACCACTTGCTCCTGCAGGCGCTTACTCCTCTTTGAAGCTCAGCTCGCTCCTCACCTTCCGTGCCATGTAAGCAGCCGTGAGGACAGAGCAGGTCACAGTGAAGAGGCACAGGGCAGAGAAGTTCTGCGCCAAATTGCCCTGAAGGGTGGAATAGATCTGTCGCCTGGACTCGTAGTCCAACACCACCGCCTCGATCTGCGCCAGCGTGCAGAGTACCAGGCACACGTGAAAAATCTGATGGCTCTGCCCGAAGAAGTGACATTTCCCAGGGAACCACTTCTCCGGGTAAGGGTGTGAGAAAAAAAAGGCACCGATGAGGAAAAACAGCACCTGGCATTTGTGATACAGAAGGGCCGGGTCAGCCCGCTCGGAGGGCGGCGCGGTGCAGATGCGGTGGACCACGGGGCTGATGTCCAGCAGGTACGCCAGGCCGGAGGGCAGCTCCTGGCAGAGCCGGCTCAGAAGGTGAGCGGACTGGTGGTACCGGTACTTGGCATAGCAGGAACCGGCGCAGGACAGCCACGCCAGCAGGATGGCCGCCGGCATGTAAAACCCCTTGATCTTCTCGTGCCAGCTCGGCTCGATGGCGTAGTAGTAGTGCCCCAGAGCGCTGCCGTACTGGTAAATGGCGACCCCCACGTAGTCCATGAAGAAGAAACTGTAGTGCCAGAACTCGGATTTGGCCTGCAGGAGGTGAGCGAGGGTGCTGAACGTCAGGTAGGTGATGGACGCCACGATGATGATGAGGAGGGGCTGGGCGTGCGGGTCCCGTCCGAAATCCACCCGCTGCGAGAGCTGCTGGAACCGCAGCAGCAGGATCAGCGCGGCCACCAGATGGGTCCAGACGTTGATGGCCTCGTTGTGCTGCTGGAAGAGCGTCGAGAAGTAATAGCGCCAGGTCTGCTGCACCGGCCGGTAGCCGGTGTGGATGTAGGGCTTCCAGAAGACCTTCGGCACCTCCGAGCTGCTGACGGTGGAGGGAGAGAGGGGGCCCAGCAGCTGCGGGACCTGCCGCACGTTAATGAAGAGGCGGCTTAGCTTTTCGGTGACGACCGTTGCCATGATGCAGCCAAACTCCGGTTCCCCGCTGCGCAAAACAACCTTGGGGACAGAAAGTTTTACTGCAGGGTTTAATAATGACTTTACCAAAAACTCAACAAGCAGGGGCTGTTTGAAAGCTTTGGCTTTTTTCTAAAGATATGCAAAATCACAGGTAGCTGGGGAGCGGCCTCATTACAGCTGCAATAAAGGAATCGCCACAAATAGTAACATGGAGGAGGCTGAAGGGAGATTTATGTACAGGCGACCCGGCAGGAGGAGCAGAGGCAGGGGACACGAGCCGGGGGTTAACTGACACAGTAATTAACACACCAGCACCTCTCCGTTCCCAGGCTCACCCCTGCCCAGCAGCTCGGGACCTGCTACACAAACTGAACATCCGAAACAAACCTCCCGCTGCAGGAGCGGCCCAGATCTCCCCCCCGCAAACCGTGTGCGGTACCCGACGTTACGGGTAACAGCGAGCCGCGTTCCCCCAAGCAGCGAGACGCCTGGCTCTGCCTCACGAGGGGTGCACACGAGAACATCACTAACGGCAGTGCCACAAGATGCAACTTCTGTGTTTAGGGTTTTTACCATCTTTTTTTCAGCCCGTTTTTTCATGCAGCTTCCCACAAAAACAACACAGCTCGAGCGAGCTCATCCTGTTGCATCACTGAGGTCCAGCAGCATAATCTTTGCGAGCAAGCGCTGCAATATTTACATTTTTGAGGCTGCTGTCCTTACCAAGATAAAAGGCAGCCTTGCTGCCTTGTTCTGCCTTTTCACGGCAGCCTGAAAAACACATTGGAAACAACGTGCTCAAAATGAGATTTCCCCCACCGTTACCTGCTCCTGCTCAGCCCAAGTTCTGAAGAAAACAGCCCGACTCCCGTCCGGCTCCGGTGCTGGTTTATGCCTCAGCTCCTGGCAAGGGCAGTCATTTCAGGGACAGCTCAGACAGGAAAAGCTCCTCAAAGTTTAGGAACAGGAGGAGGAGCGGATGGGATTGTTTATTTGAAAAAAAAAAAAAAAACAAAAACAAACCAACAAAAAACCCAAAAACCCCTCTAATTTCTTCATCAAAATGGAGTAGATAGATAGATCCGTAACTCACGCCTGCCTGAAGCCGAGGAGCACAGATGCAGATAAAAACAGGCTGTTTGCTGCTGGGCTTCCCTCCCCGATGCTCTTTTCCCACCTCGCCTGGTTAAAGAGGCCCCACGTCAAAAACAACTGCCCCGGCTCGGGGCAGCACCTCGCAGAGGGCAACCCTGACCCCGGCCTGGCCTAAAGCCTCCGCTAACGCTGCAAGCGCGCAGGCTGCCAGTGAAAAATTAACTTCGTAAACCTCTTCCGGACTTGCAGCTACTGCGCTGAACCAAAACGGCCTCCAGTCCTGCCGGGGAGACGCGGGCAAAAGCAGAACTTCCCAAAATTCTACGGGCAGTTTGGCAGAAACCTGCCCCTCTGCCAGGGCTGCCGCTGCCCACGAGGCGCCTGGGTGTGCGGGGAGGGGGCTCGGCTCCCGACCGCCTCTGACCCCCTCGCGGCTGCCAGAAGACAAATTCCTATGGGAAAGGCAGCCCCGGTTCTGCGCAGGGAGACGCTGCGGGAAAAGCAGCAGGAAAAGCCGCGTTCAGAGCAACCAGGCACGAGGCAGGAACGGGAGCCGTGTTTACTTCAGGTCCTCCAAAACTTGTTGGAGCAGGACGTAATTTGCAAAGCTGTTCCTAGCTCTGAAGCCTTGAGCAATGTTGCGGATGGAGCACATCCTGCGCGGTGCTGGAAGCCATTAATCTGGCTCGTACCCTGAGTAACAACCCCCACATACGTATGACACCCATGCCTCAAACGCCTGTTATTTCCTAGGGAGCGTTTCCTTGCTCAAGCAGCATCCACCCATCCGGCTGCATTTTTAACGCCACGGACTCGGCCCCCAGCCGTTCGCTGCCATGCGCCCATCTGCATTCAGCCTTCTAAAGCACAAAGACGTTTCTTTCACGTTACGATCGTTTCCTTCTCGGCGCAGGCCCGCCGAGCCCCCGGGACGCGCGAGCCGAGCGCGTTTTCGGTGGCTGCGCTCCAGCCCCCGCGCCCCGGCACCCTCTCTCACCTCCCGGCAGGGACAGCGGCACCAGCCCTGCCAAAACCCGCGCCGGGGCAGCCAGGGAGCCGTCCCCCCTCCTGGGAATATTTTTTTCCCCGGGGGAAAGGGGTACCTCCAGCCTCAGACGCGGGTGCAGCTGAAGGTGAGGGGCAGCGGGGCCCCGGACCCTGCCCTCCCCTCCCGCCGCCCCCGGGACCCCCGCCGCCCCGGTTCACCTCTCGGATGGAGGGCGAGGAAAGCGGCGGGGCTCGGCCCCAGCACGGCCCCCGCCTGTCCGCCAGCCGGTTTAGGTTGCCACTTCTCCAGTTCCCTTTGCCACACCCAGCACACGGCTCGCAGTTGCGTTTGTGAGTTGCTACCACACGGTGGGCTGTCTGGCCTCGCAAATAAAGCTGCAGAGCTGCCTTTTTTTTTTTTCTTAAAGCAATCTGTTTAAAGTCCAGCTTTCCCCACCAGAGGAACTATTATTTCCATTTTCCTGCCTGAGCACCATCTCCTCCGTGCTGTTTTTCCCCCCTTTACCCGTTCCCGATCATTAACCATCCGCTCACTATTTGCGCCCCCAGTCCCATTCCCACCCCTCAAACCTCCCGTTCCCCCCCGCAGCTCCCAGAGGAACGAGACCCAGCTCAGGCCCTGGGCATTAAGCTCCAGTTCAGCGTAACGCAGCACAGCGGGACTAAGGCAGAAGGCCCCGAGCCGAGATCTGGCAGCTTTGGCAAGTCAAAAACTCGCATTTCGTGGCTCTGTGCGCTTACCGCCGTTTGGGGTCTGGCCGCGCTGCCATCCTCCTCCCCCATCCCTTGAAAAGATGGGGGCACCCACACACGGTATTTGGGACACTTGGTCTTTTCTCAGCAGGTGAAAAAAAGACACTAAAATGAAGAGCTGATTTTTTTTTTTTTTTTGATTGCTAATTATGCCTGATCTTGTACACGGGAACTGATCACTTAAACCTCCCTTACGTGGTACCAGAGATACTCAGCTTTTCACAGCAGGGCTTCAGGCCCGCGTCTCCCTTCAGCTCCGTGTTCCCGTCCTCCTCCTCACCTCCCCGGCTGGACCCTGGCCTGCAGCCCGTGCTCTCAGCTGCGGATACCTGCTGTTAAAAACCCCAGACCCGCACCGCTCCTCCACTGCGGCGGGCGCTCCCCAACAGGCAGACGCGGTCTCTTACCCCACATCACGAAGTATGGCAACGCTTCTGAAGATTCCCCAGGCAGAGGATCCGATCCCAGCCCTCCAGCGCATCACGACTGACTTGATCTCACTGTTCTTTCATTAAACAGTGTAATATCGGCTTTCGGTTAAGTACAACTGATGCAATGTGATACGTGAAAGCTTTCTAAACTGAGGTTCCTTCCTTAGCAAGCCCCAGAAGACAGGGCAAGTGGTGCAGGACGCAATTAGCCCCTTAAAAAAAAAAATCCCTACCAGCTTTTCCATCCTTAGAACATGGGAGCCTGTCACCCGGCCAGCGCCCGCGCTCCAGGTGCGGAGCTAACCTGAACACAAGCCTGGGGGCCAAGGACACAGAAGGGAGGACAGGAGCGAGCGCGCCTCACCGAGACGGGGGCCGCCGAGCGCCACGAACGGGGGCTGTGGAACCCACGGCTTCCCCGCGCCGAGGGACGGTGCCGACCGAAGCCGAGTACCTCAACACGATGCTGTTTGTACCCGTTAGTGGCTGCTCACGCACCAGCTGCAAGCGCGTCTTTACCGCAGAGCGGCACGAGTACTTGGGGCTGTGCAGGACTCTGGATTAGTCCTAGAGGAAGGGGTTTGGGTTTTTAAGGCACCTGTACAACACAGCAACTCTGTACCCAATCCACCTGAAAAGCATCTTTCTCAGAGCACGAGGGCAGTCATATCTATTTCTCACATCCCAGAAAAAAAAACAAAGAAAGATGACGCACATCTCGTCGTGGGCAGGAGTAACGGGACTCGCCCTGCGGCACAGCGTACTACCCCAACGCGTCTGCGGCAGGCACCAAATCAAAAATAATTCTTATCCACAACAGCGTTTGATCCCAGCACAGAACAGGTTTCCGACTTCACGCTCGGAGGCTGCGAGAAGCGGTACACAAGTCGCCATTCAACAGCACAAGTCAGCTTCTAGAAACCCTTACCAAAAAAAGGCTCAGATCAGTCATGGGGTAACAAGGACGTGTTTGTTGAAGTGTCCGCATCCAACGGGAGGTGGTTCTCAACTCTTTAACAACAACACACAACAGCTGACAACTGCTGAGGTGTCAAAACAAAGCTCCGATTGTAAAATTAAGACAATGAGAGTGCTCTGGGGAAAGGCAGTCACGCAGCGTGCCCGCGGACGCAAGGAAAAGCGCTGCTACAGACCTTTCCGCCCAGCACTGCGTAAGGACGCCTGCCGCAGACCTCAGCCAACTGATTTTGTTTCCGATGTCATTTTTCAGAAGTAATTCTCATGATAACAGCACTGTGCAGCTTTATTTAGTCACTCAGTTACAGCAGTATTTTAGCAGACTGGGACAGAGTCAGATTTTTGAAGTGTAACAAATATTCAGCATGGAACTACATATTCCTTTCACAAACGTCTTACAGAGCTGATACAGTACTAGCCGTCAACCCAGCAGCAAGCACACTGGAGTAGAAAAGGATGCAACAAGAAGATAGCTACACTGGAAAGACAACACTTTAGAAAAAGTGAAACATGTAAGGTCTCCCCTCTAGCCCCCAAAGAAAGTGTACAGTTTGGATCTAATCTTACAGTTCTACATCAGTTTCTAGAAACTTAAAAAAAACCAAACCAAAGATAAAACCACTGGCCAGTACAGTCTTTGGATATTTAGAGGAGGGGGAGAGAGTCAGTTTCCAGAATGAAGTCAGTCGGTTTCAGCCTCACCGGGGTCTTTGCCTTCTTTGTTCTTTCGAACCTCTTCAATATGCTTGTCCTGAAAGACAACAGCAGGGAAGCCGTGAGCCGCCCTGGCGCAGAGCGGCAGAGCCAGCCCCCGCTTGCTTCCCACCCCTGCTCAGGGCAGGAGCCCGGGGGTCTGCGTTACGGAAGGGGGCTCGGGGATGAAGCTGTATCAGAGAAAGCGAGACGCTGCTTAACTCTGCCCATCCCCTCTGCCCCGAGAAGAGGATTTCTGCAAAGTCTTTTGCAGACTTAATCATTTTCAAGATTAGACCACTGCAGAACTCCCAGGGACGTCTGTCTATTCCTAGCCCCCCCCCTCACTTGGCCGTTTACTTGGCTCTATTTAGCCACCGTGAGGAGCATGGATCAACTCCCCCCCACGGACTGGGAACCGGGACTCCACACCCACCTTCTCCCTCAAGCGTTCCAGTTTAGCAGCCATTTGTGCCTCACGGTTTTCTTTGTTAGCTTCCATTTTGTGGGTCAGCTTCTCCTCTGCCATTTTGCTGAAGTTGTTGTTTTCTTCAATGGCTTTCTGAAGCACCTCTTTTTCATGCTCCCGCTTCTCAGCTAGCTGCTTCAAGACTTCTGCTTCATGAGACTAACAAAACAGAGGATGTACGCTTTGAACATAAACCAGATGAACTACACAGGCGACCGTCCTCGAGTTGCTCACAACTCCCAAGACAAAAGACTTTCTGCTATTTTGCTGGAGAACAGCATAACTTTGTGATGCAGGACAAAGCTCCCTGGTGCCTCCTCCACCCACATAACCCACATTTCACCATTACAAACGATCAGGAAAGCAAAGTTTCTGTCATTACTTGCAAGCCTTATTAAATGGAATTTTTCTGGAAAAAGGAACACGGATCTTTATGTTAACATCAGTAGGTCTTTCCTAGAAGATTCTCGCTTCTCAGAATGGTGAAGCGCTGTGATTCAGGTCACACAGGGGGCTGCGCTCCAGTTAGCGAGCCTCTGCACAGCCAAGGGCTCCAAGCTACCTCCCAACAGCAAGAGCTCACATCAGGTCAGACGCTGCCTTGGCAAACCTTCTCCTTACAGATTCAGCACTACATTTTCTAGGAGAAAGTGAATCTGGTTATGATGTTAAAGACAAGAAAACCAGCTTCCTCCTGAAAGAGCATCCCCTCTCAGCTAAACATTTCCTCCCGGTTTTTCAAGGGATCACTCAAGATCACCTTGGGAACAAAGCTACGGCCTGGCAGGCCGTAACAGAGGTTCCCAAGAGCCCCAGAGATTCCAAAGTTCAATTAGTGTTCCATGTACCATAACACAAACTGCTATCGCTTGTCCCAAGCCACAATTTAAAAAACAAACCCACACAACTTGCACAGACTAGTTGAGCACAGCTCGCTTAAGCTGTTTCAAATTTACCTTGCGTCTCTCTTCTGCCGCTTCCAACTTCTTCTGAATCTCTTCCAATGACACATCCTTCTTTTTTGGGGGAGAAAGAGGGAATTCTGGGACTGCTTCTTTTGAGCGAGGACTCAGGATCAGCTCAAATGCCTGCCCAGAGGCACGCTTTTCCAGTTCCTTCACTTGAATATCTAGGAACATGGGAAAAAACCAAACAAACAGTATTTTAAGCCAGAAACTGGCTTAGGTAACTTGAACAGCAGCCTTCAAAAACTCAACGCCACAAAGCTCGCTTAAGGAGCCAGTCGGGATCTGAGCGACGGTTTTGTTTTAAGCAGCAGCAACGCCATTCAAAAATGCGGCAGGTGATTTGGTTTGCAGTTCTTCCTTGATACCGCATTACCCAAGCGCCTGACGTTTTATTTTAGCCTTTAATATCCAGGGCCGTGAAAACAAGTTTATCAGTACTTCAAATAAAAAAAAAAAAAAAATCATTCTTTCTCCAATGAGAAATCTGAGGAAGAGTTCAAGGCGTTCGCCTAAGACCCGACATAGCCGAGAACCAAAACCAGTTTTCGAAGAAATACGTGGTGCGGTGTTCTCTCTTCAAACACCTCTGAACAGGCACGTCAGCCCTGCATGGTGTCCGTTGTACCAGCACACCACTTTTGATCACCAAGATGTCTGGATGACAGTCAGCTCTGTTCGCAGAGCAGATGGCATGCAGATGAGCTGGGCTGGAGCCCATCTGCTCACAGCCTCATCTGAGAGGGCTTTTGGTGTGTTTCCACAAGCACCCGCTTTTAACAGCTTCTCCAAAGCAGCCTAGATATGGCAGGAAAGCGTGGTGACGACAGTTTATTTTACTAGATTAGATTGAAAAATATTTCTGAGAAATCGATGATCTTAAGGGTCTTTTCCAACCTTAACAATTCTATGACTCTATAAATTAAGAGAAAAAAAACCACGAGAGTATTTCCTACGTAATACTACATACCAGAAGTAGCCATGACCAAGAAAATATGACTCCAGAAGCCAACTCGGGGAGAACGCCAATCGGTTGGATTCCTAGACAACAAAGAGACATGCCTTTGAACAGTAAGCACAGGAATTTTATTTCTTCTACCTCCTAATAAAAATTGCTAAGCATAACTAGACCTGCTGAACAAAAGGCAGCCAGGTGGGTTACTGCAGTCAGTAATTCCAGTCAGTCTGTGGGGCTGATGGACGTTGCTAGGATCAGCAGAGATGTTCTCGGTTATTGGTGCTGCCGGATCTGTACGTACGACCGCATAGCCGGGCATTTTCAGTCCCTCTTTTACTCCACCATAATTAAGATATGCAAACAAAGACTCCCATTTTACCATTAGTTCAGCAGCATGCAAGGCTACGGATGTTTCACCGATATAGCTCCCTGAATTAAAACACGGCGCACAGGACAGCACAGCCAGGACCGGGGCTGTTACCGCAGGATCTTCAATGCGCGCATCGAGCTCATTTAAAATTCGATTTTATTTGCGCAGCTGAAGCCAGATGTTGCACGTCACGGCAGAGAGGGAGGACGGGCACTGCCCGGCGGCCCTTGTTATAAAGGGACGTAATAAAAAAAGGGCAAGAAAAGCTCTGAAAACCGTAAAAGGGGGATTTTTTTTTTTTCCCCCCCAGATTTAAAGCTGATGATGAGGCGGGGGCCGGGGGGGTGCGCGGTCCTAGCGCCGCCCGTCCGGGCGGCGCTAGGACCGCGCACCCCCCCGGCCCCCAGCGGTCCCGCCCCCAACCAATAGGAGCCGAGGCCGAAGCTCCGCCCCCTTCCCCACCGCACCGAATTCAAACCGCCGGGGAGCAGCGAGCGAGCGCGCGCGCCCGCGCGCGCGGGGGGCTCGAGGGAGGGGCGGGGCCAACCGTAACATCCGGGCACCTGTCGCCCCCCCCCCCAGGTGCTGCCCCCCCTCCCCCCCCCGCCGCCCTCTACCCCGGGGTGAAGGAGGGAACCGGAGGGGGGGGAACCGGGACCCTCGCCCCACCGCCGCCACACGGGGCTCAACGGCGGATCCCCGAGCTCGACGACGGCCGGGGGCGCGGCAGCCCGGGCGCCGCCCCTTCCCCACTAACAATGGCGGGGTCCTGTCAGGGAAGGGGAGGGGGCGCCGCCGCCGCCAGCAGGGCGTCGCCCCTCACAGAGCTTCGCCCCCTCACGGCGCGGCTCCCGGGACAATGGACGCCCCCTTCCCCGCCGAGACCGGGGGGGCTGCAGACGCGCCCCCCTCCCCATTGTCTCCCGCAACCCCTTTGTCACCGCGACGCCCCAGAAGCGGGCGGCGGCCGGGGACGCGACCCCCGCCAGGCGAAGAGACAAAAGGGGCGGGCGCGGGGCCCCCTCCCCAACCACCCTCAGGCGACTGCGGAGCCCCCGGCGGCCCCCCTCGCCCTGACACCCACCCTCAGACCCCCTCCGCTGCGGCACCGGCACCGCCCGCCCGCCCCCCCCCGGAGCGCCGGACCCTCCGCGGACCACGACTGCTGCTGCTGCTGCTGCTGCTGCTGCTGCCGCCTTCTCAACACCCGGAGGGCCGCGGCCGCCCGCCGCAGCCCCGGCACCGCCGCGCACCCACCTGCCCGCTCCGCCGCTCCGGCCCCACTCCGCTCCCGCCCGCCCCGCCGCGCACAAAAGCGCCAAACAAAGGCACGTGACCCGCCCCGCCCCGCCCCCATTGGCCGAGCGCGGCGGCACGTGCCGCCCGCCCCGGGGAGGGGAGGGGGGGGCGCGGGGCTCGCCCCCCCCCCCACGCCGCCGCCGCCCGCTGCTTGCCGGGAGATGTAGTCCGCCGCGGGCGGGCGGGGGCGGCGAGGGGCGGCGGCCCCCGCGGCCCGGCGGGGCCCCGGCGGAGGGTGCGGGACCTCGGCGCGACGCCCCTCGCCTCCGCGGGCCGCCCCGGGGCTGCGCGGCCCCCGCGCCACGCTCCACGCCCGCGCCCGGAGGGCGGCGGGACTCCCTTTGTCTGCCAGCCCGCTGGTGGGGGGGAGCGGGGACCCGGGGCGGCCTCGTTTGGTCGGGGTCGCCCGTCCCCTCGGGGCGTTCGGTGGGAGTGGAGCCGTCGCTCGGATGGTCGCCTCGGGGATGGCCACTTACCTCGGGGCCACGGTTGCCTCGGGGCCACGGTCACCTTATGGCCATGGTCACCTCATTGCCATAGCCGCTTACCTTGGGGCCACGGTCACCTCAGGGCCATGGTCACCTCAGGGCCACAGCCCCCTCCCTCAGGGCTTTCAATCACCTCAGGACTACGGTCACCTCATGGCCGTGGCAACTTACCTCAGGGCCATTGTCACCTCAGGGCCACAGTCACCTCAGGGCCATGGCCACTTACGTTGGGGCCATGGTCACCTCAGAGCCACAGCTCCCTACCTCAGGGCTCTCAGTCACCTCAGGGCTACGGTCACCTCAAGGGCATCGCAACTTACATCAGGACCATGGTCACCTCATGGCCATGGCCACCTACCTGAGGGCATGGTCACCTCAGGGCCAGTCAGTTATCTCAGGGCTGCGATAACCTCGGGACTCTCGGTCATCCTCAAGGTGACCACCATGTTCCTTTGGCCACCTCAGGGTCACAGCCACCACAGGCCAACCCCAAAGAGGATCTGTGGGTCTGACAAAGCGTCGGCCCCACAGCCCTCGGCACTGTGTTTTGGGGGACAGCCACATGGCCACCCGCTCCCTTGGGGTGACACCAGCGAGCCAAAGCACATCCAGAAAAGCCATCGCTCATGCGGATGCCATAGTACGTATACAACGGCCACGTAACGATGATCCGTCCTTGTCCTACGGGCTGCATCGTGAGCAGTTCCCTTCCCAAGATAACGCTATTGCCAAGCGTAGATAAGTGGTTCGCTCGCAAATGTGCTTTAAATGAACTGGCTGCGTTTTCGCCCGTTCCGTACAAATGACTTTGGTACAGTTCCCGTGGTGGCTTCCACGCTACAGTCACTTGAGGAACACCAAGAGTCAGCGCACAAAAGGCAGATGGCCAGAGAGCAGCACAAATCTTCTGCTACGGTGCAAGCCCACCGCAGCAGTCTCCGTACCGTAATACCGAAGAAAGGGCTTTTCTGAGGGGACTCACCCTTGTTGTGCACACTCTTAAAAACAAGGATTTTGCACCAAAAAAAAAAAAAAATCCTACCTTGAGGAAGGTTAATATTGTGACAGAAACACATAAAGCTTTCAAAACAGAGATTATTTTAAACACTTGCCCTGTTTTTTGCTGATCTGACGTCTATTTCCATGGAAACCACATCCAGCCGCCGAGCTGCTAGAACTGGGAGAGGTTTCTGCCGGAGTGGCTCGCTGGGCATGGGAAGAGCCATTTTCCAGCAGCGTGGTAGAGACTTTTTGTGGGCTTGGAGGGATTTCAGATTCAAAATGGTCGGGCTGCTTGGCCCTTCAGGATCACGCCTGGTACATTCACGGGGTTCCTGGCCGAATACCAGCGGTGTGTGCATAGATATCACACGCGACACGCATGTTTTTAAATGAAACATCTTGAGTGCTTGGATTAAATTGCATTAAATGTCGCTGGAAGACAAAGCAGCCAAGAGACCATGCCACCAGCCTGTGTTTTACTTTATCATTTATTAATTATCATCCATGTAGACCAACAGTGTGTTGGATGCTTTAATATTAATGCTTTTTAGTAAAATCAATGAGCTTATCCTGGGATGATCTCAGGATTTCCCCGAGGAAACAAGGCTTCCTGGGCTCGGGGCTTTTTGTTTGGCACCTGCGTGACCGCCTTTCGTCAGCCCTCACCCCCTGGAGAGATGGGGATGAAATAGCATTTACCGCTTTTGAAGAAGGGATGCAGGCTGAGATAACGCTACCAGTCACGCAGGGGCTGTTCGCAGCGCTTTCCATCTTATTTCCTGGGCTTCTTACAGGGACAAGGAAAAAGAAAGAGAGGGGAAAAAAAAAGGGCGGAAGGTAACTTACCTTCTCTTGCAGATCAGCTTTAAAGCCAAAAATATTTCTTTCAGATAAGAACTCTCCTGTGTAAGAGGCAACGCGGTTTATTGACGAGAGGCACTGAGCAGATCAGATGCGGGATCTGTCCGCAGCTCTGACATTTTCCGTACCGTGTCACTTCGGCTGAGGCTCTTCAGCAACCTCTTTACACCACCTGCCACAACTGGTTTCAGTTTAAACCGAAATCTCTGAGTATTATTGAGATACAAAGAGAAGTAACAGCTCTTAGCAGCTGGAAAGGCACGGAGACGATCTCATTTTTGGCCTCGTTGCAAGAGTGGTTTTATTTTTGGAACATTTCAGAAAACTCATTTGTTTATGTGGCATTTATTTTTGCCTGATCTCAAGGAGAATGGAGTATATGAAAAGCTTTTATTTAATTTGCATTTGATTTGTGTTTATCGACACAGCTACTGCGATTCTAAACAGACTCTTCTTTCGTCGAGCCTAGCAGCATGTGGCTGTGGTAGTTTTTGTCTACTGGATTCCTTATCACCAACAAAAGCTCCTTGCTGTAATCCCAGTTTTTCCAAAAAAAGAGCAAGCGCCAGTATGAGAAATTTCCTCGGACATGTCACTCTTTAGCCCCAAAACGGGGTTCCAGAAGGAAGATACCACTTCAAACCCCAATCTAACCACATCAGCCAGATGAATTTGTGCATCCTGAGGAAAAGAGAGGACGACAGCAGAACCTGCAGAGAGATTCCCAGGGCAGAAAGGGACAAAGGCTCGATAAATTAGGGATATGACCGGCTCTGAGGGTCAGCGGCTCTGACGCCTCCGAGCCGGCGATAACTGCACCCACATAAAAGCGTTGCCCTCGTGGCGCTGGCGGCCACGGCTGTAGCTGCCCACCGGTTGCTCAGGGGGTCTCGTTCCCAGCACAGCCAAACCCGAGGGCCCTCGGCTTCGGTTCGGCGGGCTCTGCTCTCAGGGAAACAGGTAAGTCAGGGGCTCGTCGGGAGGATTCCTTGTACGTGTGAATTTAGGACGTGACGTGGTCAAATTTAGCATAAAGATTAAAGCGTCTCCTCTGATGTGCTTATCAAAATACCCCACAAAGAGACTGACATAATTAGGTGACAACTCAGCCCACGGCAGCTCTTTTAACTTGCAAAAATATTTAATCTCCAATAAGAAAATGTGCTTCCTGAGTAACAAATTGCCACCCTTAAGCACCCGTGGTGGATGGACTGACAGCTTATTTGTTAATCAGAGAATGTTTTAAAGCACCTTGGTACGTAATATTAGCAAGTACTTGCCGAGACTGGTAACAGTCACTGCAGTAGCAAAGTTCATTTTAAAACTAGAAATCCAATATACCATTTGGCCTGAGTCAATCAGTTTAACTGATTTAATAAATAACCCGCTAGAGGAGACTAATTTGAAAGAAACTTGCACTCAGAGGTAGAGAGAAAGGCTACAAGATTTCTTTCTGTCCCTGTTTCTCAGTCTTTGTGTGAACCTTTGGCAAATTTTTCTCTACGCCGCAGCTTTCCCATCTTCCCGCCGGCTGTACTGACGTGCTGCTGCCTGACAGAGGTCTCGCAAGAAAACGAGTGGCTGCAAAGATCTCGTATAAAAATACATTTTAATCCAAATGCAGTCGAGGAGTCCGTGGGGAAATGAAGAATAAAGCAAGACTTTTAGGGAGCGTCTCCCTCACAGTGAAAGCTCTTCCACAGGCAAGAAACGTTTAAGGTAATTGGTATTTGTTTACTGGAGGTGTTTAGGCTGATACCATATTTATGCTGAAAAGCACCATTAAGAAAATGTTCCCTTTTGAACGAATTTCCACGGGCTGATGTGCTGTTGGAAACGATGTCATTTTTTCAAATCAGACAGGGCGCCTGGCTTCCGTTGCTAGTTCGTTTTTTGAGAAATTCACTCGAACTCACTGAATTCCTCCATACAATGAGACAAGTAAAAGCACTCACCACAGATGGTGACTGCGCCTGCAGCAAGAGGGATGAAAATATAAATTAATTGCGTTGATATTGGGGCAACGTAACCCTGAAATGTCATACTCACCTCTTCAAACGCAGTCATAGCACTGTACTGCAGGATATCCAAATACTACGGCGCTGAGGGCTGACAAGGCTCTAGAGTAGAAAAATAACGCAAGCTTCTAATGAACTAAAGACAAAGGCCCCACAAGCGCCCTGCTCCCCTTGCAAAAAGCCCTCCAGCACACTGAAACGGTGACAGACCCCGAAGTAAGGGCAGCGGCTGCGGTACCCACACACGGGCCCCTTCGTCCTGGCCGCAGCCAGGATGCTGAAGGAGATCTGGTCTTTCTCCTAAACAGTGATCTCTGCCTTCGATTCACCCCGGGCAAGGAACAGCAGAATTCCCTTCCCAGCCTGCTGGTAGCTCTCCTGGCATGCTTTTCGTTCTTTGTTTCCTAACAAAATGAGGTTTTACATGATCAAACTACTTCTGCAGCTCTGACTAGTCTTCTCTCCCAGCTTTTAGCTTTGTGAGCCTGTCTCTGCCCCTCCGATAAATTCGGATAAGAGCTCAGTGACATGAATTCCACAAGTTTCTTGAAAACAGATGGCAGGGGAGAGGCAAGAGTGAGAAAAGGCTTCAGCACAAGCCAAACTATTATTAGAGCCTTCACACCGAGGAGCGCTATCACAGACGCTCCAACAGCGGGTACGATTTCAGAGCTGGTTGTTTTCTCCAGGGCACCAGCAGATCCTCCAAGGCACTGAGCGTGCAGTTGTGCTCTCCTGGGAGCCACCTGCCAAATATAAGGACAGATCTACGTGGATGCTGGCTCCCACCTCCGCCGCGTCCAGAAACGCGCGACGAGAGCTGGCCGGGAGATCGCCTGGCATCGCTTTCCCCCGCTCCTTGCTCCCGTAGCTCCCAACCGAGCCGGGAGCCTCAACCCATTTCTCTGCCTCCTCGCTGCTTTTCCCTTTCTGCTCCCAACCGGAGTCCACGAATTTGCATTGCCCATATGGAGCACCAAGAGCTTTGCTATTCAAGGAAGCCCGTAAACAACTCGCTGCCGAGGGTGCAAAAATAACTGCGCTGCACAGAGCTGCATCGCCCAGCGATAGCGAGTGGCTGGGAGAGAAGCACGAAGAAGGGGGGGTTTGCATGCGAGCCAACAGGAGATGCACTAATTAGATTTCAAAAGTGTCAGAGTCAGCCATTTCAGCTGCGATACGGCAAAGGCGACAGCGGGATTTTGACAACCACATGGAATAGCAATGCGTGGGGAAGCCATCAAATATTCAACAGCCATAGAAGATTCCAGTAAAGACATTTGCTTTGGCTCTTTGAAAATTAAGTGGGGGGAAAGAAAAGCTGGGTATAGCACTAATTATTCCCCAGTTCCTAATTAGTTCCTTGAATTTAAAATATGGACTCAGCTCTACCAGCAGCTCAGCAAGCCTATTGTGCTATTAATACTTCCCTGGCGTGATATAGTTAAAAATACTCCCACCCTTTCAAGACAAAATGTAGCTTGGAAGTGTCATGATGGGAGGAGTTCAGGGATGGAAATCCTCTTAAAGGAATATGACTTCCCCGATGTCAAATAAACCATATGAATGAGCTTGCAACAGCCCCCAGACTGAGCCTGTTCCCCCTAACAGCAAATTTGAAAATAATGCTCAATGCACAGCTCTCGGGCCGCTTGCTATCAAAGCTGTTTCACTGGCAAAATCACCGTGCAGCCGCATGGTAACAGGTTTTACTTATTTTTCAGAGATCTGCCGCCTGGGGAGCAGGGGGGTTTGCAGTTCTCAAGTGCCTGGCTTGCTCCAGACGGACAGCGCAAGGGAGAATTCAGATCGAAAGGCAGGATTTTGAAGCGTCCCCCTTGCGTCCAGCCCCGCGCCCAGGTAACGCAGGAGGTCCTGACCTGCCCCGTGCAGCAGCCACAGCTAGTTTTTCCGTGGCAATATCTATAGGTGCTGCTTGTGGACGAGATCTGTCAGACACCATGGGCAGAATAAAATGTGCCTCTTCCCACAGGATTTGTGAGCTGAGGAAACGGGTCTGGGGTTTTCTTTTATGGCACCTTTCGACTTCAGTTGGACAAGGAGGTCCAGATCTATGCTTTTGCATGTTAGAGCCTCTCAGGAGAATGAGCAGCTCCCCTCTCATCTCCACCACCAATTCTGCATCAAAATGGGTTAATTCCTGCTCCGTCCCGCTGGCTCTTCACCTGCTGCCTGCAATCGCTCAGCAATACCAGCGTGCAAACAATACCTGCACCTCACATTTGCTCAGTGCTGTTTGATCCCTTTTTCCCCCACTAATTTGACTTCATAATATATCAACATATATATTAAAGGAAAAAAGACCAGACACATCCACTGCAGCTGTGAGAACAGGCAAACAAAGCCAGCCTTTCTGGAGGCAAAACACATCTCTGTCTTTTATGCAATAAACCAGCAAACTGCTGCCGTACGCTGAAATCAATAACCGGAGAGACACGCTTACGTTGCGATTGCCAACCTAAGTGCTTCATTTTAATTAAAAAAAAAAAACAAACCACACAAAAAAGCCCAGCCCGGGCCCTGCGTGATGAATGTCGTTAGGGAGCCGCTATCAACGCGAGGAGACGCAGGCATCCTGAAGCTGGCGGGCTGGGGGGGCCGGTGCTGCCATGTCCCGGGGAGGGGTGCCGGCAGTCTCAGCACCTCCCCGCACCCCAGTCCAGGGTGAAGACGTAAGCCAAAGGGTTAAAAAGGAGGATGGGACATTTGGGGTCCCTGCCTCGCCCAGCTCCCCCCTCTGCGCAAAGCAGGAGCCAGCATCCGCGGGGCTGAGCTCAGCCAGTCCTTCCTAAAATGGGGGAAATCTGGATATCAACCAAACCCAATCTCTCCAATCTGCTTCAGGGGCTTTTTCAGAGTAGCCTGGAACTAGAGAGACCTCACGCAGCCCCTTCTCTCCTCCAGCACCTCCGTTTCCCTTCTCAGCCCTTTTTTCCCCCGTTTAGTCAGGAATCATCTCTAGGGTCAGCAAGAGACCGCTCCAGCCTGAAACGGGGCTTCTGCTGCAGAGTGAAAACTGTCGAAAAAACAGCTCTGCCCTCAGAATACCCCTGATGCTGCTGGCTGAGAGAACAGGAGCCCTCGTGGCCCACGGCATTGCATTTTGAAGGCCGGGGAACTCAGCAAGCATCACTCCTGCAGCCCAGCCCTGCAGCATCGCAGCTCGAAGCCAGCAAGCACGTGCCCTGCACCGGATCCCGAGGATCTGCCCGCCCGGCAAAGCCCTGGTCCTGCCCTGTAGCCCCACGCGGGGGGAACTGGTGCTTGGGAAGACGACAATGTTGAGCTGCATCCCTCCTGGCTGTGAGCATCTGGGGTTTTCAGCTCAAGGCAGCCTGGAAGCCGACGCGTTAGATGATAACAATTCGCTTCAGAGATTAAGAAACTCGATTTTTCTTCAGAACTTCACCCAGAGCCAAGTTTTGATTTGCCAATAGAAAAATCAACATAAAACCAAGCATATACTCACCAACCAAAGGGATCTACGGAACTCTGCTCGGGCGGCTGCGGCCCGGGTTGGGGTTGGGAGCGGGGTCAGCGCCGCACCTGCATCCGCGCTGGTTTTCAGGGCTGGTATCGCAGCCCACGGCCCGACACTGAGCTCCTCTACTAGAGCTCGTGCGGTTCTCGCTGCATGCACTGGGCTCAGCTTGCAGGGCCGCGGACCCTCCTAAGCTGTTGTGAACCCAGGCCTTAGTATTTTCCTTAAAAATACAAGAAAAAGGGAAAAAACCCCACGACAGTAAGTGTGACGGTAATTACAAGGAGGTTTTAACACGTCTCAATTTGCATTAATTAAATCAACAGGGAAGCTTCAATTGAGTAAATGAGGTTTTTTTCTGAGCGGCAGCAAAGGCTGCGGCAGGCTGGAGCTGGTGACTCCAGTTTGCTGCCTGCGTGTGCGGCGGGATGGGGAGGGATCTGCCGGCTGGAAGGGGCTTCCCAGGAGGGAGGCAGCCGAGGCAGGACGCACTGGGGGTGGGGAGGAGAAGACGACTCTCAGCTCTGAGATGCTAAGAGCTCCCAGCCGGGCCTGTGCTGACACTGTCGGATTTCAGCCCGGAGAGTGGAAAGCCTTGAAGCCGAAGCCGGTCCGAGAGCGGAGGTTGCTCTGCGGAGATAAGCCGTGGGTAAGAGGAATGCATCCATTCATACCCCAGCCACGCTGCAAGCACAGCTGTGAGGGGAATATAAATGGGCAGCTTTTTTTTTTTTTATTTTTAAAGCCAACGGTTTGAATATTAAAGCAGATCAGACACATTGAAATGCTTGGCTGGAAGTGAACTCTTTCCAACGCACAGCCCTCCAGGGCAGGGCTCGGCCGGGCTGCAGGCAGGTGCCCCGGGTGCCGACCCCCGAGGCAATGCCGTCGGTGTTTCCTTCCCACGTCCCTGAGGAGCAAAGTCCCCCTGTGGATAAAACACGGGGGATTTCTGGGTATAAAACCCAGCGAGTTCACATCCAAACCCGAACCTCCGCGTTGCAAGGACACGGCAACCCAGAGCTGGGGCCGGCGGGCTGCCCTGGCAGATCGCACACCATGCTAAGCCTCAACTCCTGCTTTGTGCCAGAAACCCGCCAGCGTGGCACAGGCAAGCCTGGAGCCGCCCGGGCCACCCCAAATACCGGAGGGCTCTCCCCTCCGGCCGCTGGCCTGGGCGGGTGGCAGGGAACGATGCTCTGTCCCTGCCCGTGGCCTGGGAAACGCTGGCTCCGGCAGAGCTGTCCCAGCTCCTTTCTTCCCGACCTCTCAGGCCCAGCAAAGCAATCCAAGCAAGCTGGGATGTGTGGAAAACACCCTCCTCGCCTGCTACACCAGGGATTTGTGCCGCATCTTTCACGCACGCTCCCTCCGGCCTCGAGGCTGGAGCACGTAATGGGGATCTGGAGGAAAGTGCTGCTTCCAAGGGGAGCCTGACTGCAGAGATGGCCCCGGGCTGGATTTTAAAGCAGATGTAGCGAGTCAATGAGGGAGGAAAATGCTCGGAGAGGGCTCCTGCACCACCACATCCCGCGGAGAGCAGAGAGGGGCCGATGGAGCAGAGGAAAGAGGGTGTCTGCCCTGCCCGAGTGACCCTGGGGCTCTTCTGAACTCTCCTCTTCTGGCGGGGTTTTCCTCCAGCGGCACAAAGGCAACCGGGAACAGAAGGTGCAGGAACCGGCTGGGGAGCGGGGAGCAGCCCCCGGGGCGGGATGCAGGGCCGGGCAGAAGGACATTTGCCTGCCTCCTCTCGTCCCCAGCCCCACGCGCACCGGGGATGGGAATAAGCAGCTTTCTGTGAACCGAAGGGTTAACGAATGTCAGAGCCACCCTCTGAGGTCAGTGGGTTTCTGCCACCCCCTTCCCGAAAGCCTTTACAGAAGTCTTGCAGAATTTATAGCCTGCCTCAGCTGTGCCGTGCCGGAGCCACGACCAGGCTGCTCGCCCGTAGCTGCCAGCGCAGATCCCCAGCCGTGCTAATTCGAGGAGGAAAATGGGATCTGATTTCTGCACCAGTCACTGTCTCTCACTGTTAAAACGGGACCTGACGGGCTCTGCCCCCCCGGCTCAGCCACACGATTCATCGCATACATCGACCTTGAACGTGTGTCGTCCCCCCCTCAGCATCGCAACCGCGCGGTCCTGAGGCTCCCTGGGTTGCCACACCCCAGCCTGCTCCCAGTGCTAGAGATGGTGGTTTAGGTGTAAAACAATTAAAAAAACCCCAAGTATCTGGAAGGCTCAAAAGCACCGGGGTCTTGCGGTCCCGTTCACGTCAGTCCTTTGTGTCACTGGAGAGCGGAGGAGACGTTGAGAGATGTCCTCCCTGCTGCTGCAGAGCGCCGCGCCGTCCCCCCGAGGCAATCCCGGAGCGTCCTCAGCCCGAGGACTCGCGCTCGACTAAGGGGGGCCGGGGGCCACCAGCGAGGCGAGGACATGGCCGTCACGGCGACACAAACAATTCGGGCACCGGAGGAGTGAGATGCTGCTTTTCCATTCCCTTTTCTTCCCGTGGGAGAAGGGCTTTGCTGGCGCCCGCTAACCCGCTGTCACTGGGTGAGGAATAGCACGTGCCGCCCAAACCCCGTCTCCTCCAGCCTCGGCGCCCAGGAAATCCTGCCTCCGCGCGGCACCGGGCGCTGTCGTCTGCAGCAGCTTCTCTCTGCGATGGCAGGAGGTGAAGCAAAGCCAGGGCTGCCGCTGCCGTCCCCCCGCGCGTCCCCCAGCAGGAATGCCGCGCCGGCAGCGGGGACAATGCAAAAGCAGATGGTGTGCCAGGAGCCCAGACCTTCCCAGCAGCTGCCGAGGCGGCGTGTCCAGGGTCGCCTGCCGCCTCTCCGGCCGCGGTGCCAGCGAGGACCCTGGGGAGGGTCTCCGGTGGGGTAAATCTGTGCAGCCCCTCTGGCTTCAGCCCTGCTTCGGGATGGCTGAGGGTCAGACCCCCCTTAAAAAGCACCCCTTGCTCCAACGTCTCTGGTGTTACCCAGGAATGTGCTGTAGGTACTTCCACAGTGCCTTATTCCCACCGCCAACACGTGCCTGTTTGCAGCAGCGTTGCTCTTCATGCTGCAAAACCAGGCTGGGCTCTTTTCCTTCCATCCCCGGGGCTGATCTCAGTCCCCATTTCACATTCCTGCGCTGCTGGGGTGCTCAGAGATACTTCCAGCCCTCCCCTTTTTCTTTTTTCCCCCAGATTTTAGGCGTGGAGTCAGCAACCTGGCCAGTTTTCCAGGATGACGATAAGATTTTGATTACCTTTGCGCTTGGAGCCCTGCTGCTGCATCTCTTTGCGCTGGTTCTTTTGGCCGTGGCTGAACTACCCCCAGCCCACGGCGAACAATCCCCTGCCTGCTCCTGCCAGATGTGCCACAGCTGCAGCAGATCCAGCCAGGCCCAGCGCGGGAGTGATGCCCACCTACCCGCTGCGTGCAAGAAGGGTCTCGCCTCGGGCCCAAGTGAAGCCAACTCAGTCTTTGTCCCCGAGGATTTTATTCCCTTAGCCCCCCGGCCCTCACTGCAGGCAGCAGCCACTGCAGGCAGCGCTTGGGCAGGGAGGGCTCTCCTGGCACGCTCGGTCAGCACCCCGGCCACCAGACATCTTATGAGCGTGGTCCCCAGGTCCTGCTCTCCCCATGGGTCCCCCTGCCCTTGGGAGGCTGGCTCCTGCATGGCTCATTTCAGACAAGAAGCAGCCGCTTTCCCGCTCCCACCAGCGACCTCGGAGCAGGCTACAGGTTGGAGCGGCAGAACGGCGCTTCTGGAACCACCGAGTCTCCGACGCCTTCGAGGAGGTTGTCCCATCGATCGAACTCCTCTTCCAGGTCTGCACGGGGCAGAGACGGTGCCGGGGTTAGCACAGCGATTATCAGCCCGGCTCCGGGCATAAAGGAGGAGCAGCAACTGGACCCCTTTGCTTTGTGCAGCGGGATGGGAAGCACCAAAGCCAAGCCCCGGGAGGCAGCGGCTGCCCTGCAGCCCCCTGCAAGTGGGGGAGCTCTCGCGCTCCCCCGAGCCCCCGGCCAAGGCACCCGCCACCCCGCGCCGTACTGAGATGCCTTTGCAGGAAGGCCAGAGCCGCCCGGCTGGTGATGTCCAGAGCCTTGTAGGGGTCGAGGGTCCCCCTCATGCCCAAGATGCGGCTGATGAGATTCCCAGTGAGAAAGGCGAAGTCGGTCTGGCTCTGGTGCACGGATCCCCTGGGACAGGGAAGGGATCTGCGTCAGTGGGAGCTGGGGAGGGGTCCTCCTGCTGGGACACAGCTCGTAGGTGCTCCCAGGAGGGTACCGGCGGGTGGGTGCCCCAGCCCCTGGCTCACAGGATGGTTATAATCTTCGTCTGGCTGTTTCTGGAGCTCAGCCTCTTCATTTTGGCAATGCTTTCTGGCGTCTGGAACTTCTCGGTGTTGATGAAGAGCACGGGCTTGAGCACCTCCGAGTACAGCGCGTTCTCCAGGGGGAACATCCAGGCGTCGAGAGCCACCGCGCACCTGCAGCGGGATGGACGCCCGGCGCTGCTGCCCACGCCACGGCTTCCCTTCCCACCGGGATGAGCCGCGTGTCCCCGGAGCTTCCCGCAGCTCCTCGGCCCTGCTGCGGCTCACCTGAAGGCGGGCTCTTTCACCAAGGCCAGCACTGCTGTCACCCCGCCGAAGGAATGGCCCACGATGGCGACTTTGGTCAGATCAACGCTGTCCTGCAAAAAGGAGAAGGCTGAGGAGCCTGTGCCCAAACCTCGCTGCAGAAGGTCCCTAATTAGGGAAGAAAACACCGAGGGAAGATCAGCAAAGCCCCGCTGCTCTGCCCTCTGCAAGGGATGCCGTGTCCCGTTTTCACCGCCGGTGCAATGCGACCCGGCTTCCCCGGCACACATGGAGGAGAAAAAGGAGGAGAGGCACCAAGATGCTGAGACGCAGAAGGCTGTGGCTCCGCAAAGCCCCTGCTTGTCCCAGAGGAAAAGTCTCACAGAACAAGGACTGATGCTGCCAGCAAAGGGCACCCAGACCCCCCATCAGCCAAACAATCCCCCTGGCTGGTCCTTCGGCACAGACAGACCCCGATACCTTCAGGACAGACAGACCCCGATACCTTCAGCACAGAGAGATCAAAGTCCTGGTGAAGGACGTTCGGGACAGATTTACCACTGCTGATGTCCTTGAAGAGCCGGAGCGCTCGCACACATTCCTCCGCTCTTTGATGAACCTGGGAGCGAGAGTTGCCCCTTCCCTGGTTAACCCCGCTCCCAACCCTGCAGGTTTGGGGCCAGATCCTCCCCCGACGTCCCCCCGGCTCGTCCCTCTAAAACCGCAGCACTCGGACGCAACCTTTCCCTCTATTTATAATTTATTTCTCATTCACCCTCAACGTTCAGGCTCATGGCTTCATCTTTATATGAAAACTGTTGCCCTTGTTTGTGCAACACACCGCGAGGCAGCGCATACACAAAAATAAGAGGCTGGGAGGTGATTTAAGACTGCCAAAAGCACCTCCAACCACTACGTTTCCTAGAGAGCTTTTCTATGACAAATCTCGACTCGATGTTGTCCTTTTAAAGGAGGCAGAAAGGAGCAGGGGGAGCCTGGCTCAGCAGGATCCCTTCCTGCTCCCCAGCAAGCAGCTGGCCCGGGGTAATCACGGAGAGACAAAAATCAGAGCGTGAACAAACCCAGCAGCCGGTCCGGAGCCTCGCCAGCCTGTGGCGCTGGGCTGGGCAGAAAGCCCGTCTCTGCCCGCAGTGCAGGTGACGTTAAGCGTCCAGGGACACGGCAAAGCCCAGCCCGGCTCCTGCTGGGCTCAGCTGGAGCCAGACAGAGAAACCCCATGAACCAGAGATAAACAGGTTGCACAGATTTTTCTCAGCTTGCAAGGAGAAGGCGCAGCCCCAGCATCACGGCGGTACACGTTTGGGAAGGGCAGGAGATGAAGGCCCCAGGGACGGGCAGCCAGCTCGGCTTGCAGGAGGGATCTGACGCCTCCCCGGGGTGCCCACCCTTAACCCCCCACCCTGGTACCTGCTTGTTTCGGAAATAAAACTCCTTCTGCCCTTGGGGCACCCGTCGGTAGGGGATCCACTCCTCCCTCCCAGCCTCCGCCGTGCAGAAATACGTCAGGCAGGCAGAACGGTCCCTGCGGCGGCAGGAGGGCAGGCAGCGCGTCGCCGGGGGCACCGGCAGCTCCCCGGGGCACGATGCCCCGCCAGCCCCGTCCTGCCCGGCTGGCGGACGGGGAGCCGCGTCGGAGGCGCCGGCAGGATCGCTTGCCCCTCACGGCTGCCAAACTTGGTGGGGACGGGGGCACCCACCTGTGCTCCAGCACCGCCACTGCGAAGCCCCAGGACGCCAGCTCCGAGCAGACCGAGGAGTACAGGGTGCTGCCAGGGAGCCGGGGGGAGCGGGGTCAGGGCTGCCCCGCCAGCGCAAGGCAGGTCCGAGCGGCGCCCCGGGGGGCCCAGGACACCCGGGTCCCCATCCTGGCTCCAGCCCTGAGCAGGGGCTCAGCACCCCCAGTCCTGCTCGGGGACCGTCCTACCGAAAGGCTCCCAGGCCGTGGGAGAAGATGATGAGTGGGTACCCGCTGCTGCAGGGCTTGAAAGGCCCGTTCCAGCTCACCGGCACTCTGCAGGAGCCTGTGGGGAAGGGAAACCCCCAGGAAAAGGCGGGAGACGGCACTGGGACACTGCTGCTGCAGCGGGTCCCTGCTCGGCGCCATCCCTGCCACCCAGCTCCCCTGAGCGCAGATGGGACGGGCTTGGTGTCCCTGAACCCCGCTAAGGGAGCGGATGCCCAGGGGACGGGGGAGCACCCGGGATGGGGGACAGGGTGCTGGCCACCCCCTTACCAACGGTGACGCTGAGCAGGGGTGCGCACCAGCGCCGGCTGCGGTGGGCGAAGTCGGCCAGCCCGCCACAGTACTCGTAGCGTGGGATCCAGAGTGGCCGCTCGGCCCCTGCCCGGGGCAGGCAGGGGTAGAAGAGGCGGAGGAAGAGCCCCTGCAGGAGAGAGGGGAACAGGGGACACGGCGGGGACTGTGCAGAGCAGCGGTGGCCGTGTCCTCGGTGAGCTCAGCCTTTGCAAATCCCAGCTGGCTGCAGCCACCCTGCTGTGCGTAGAAGCCTGTCCCCGTCCCCATCCCTGTCCCCGTCCCGTACCTGCCGTGTGTGGCCCACCATGACGTCCGTGCAGCCCACGAGGTGAGGTCCCTTCCCCAGGGGCAGCGCCAGCGACTGCGTCCCCCCCATGCTGCCGCGGCCAAGCCTAGGCAGAGGCATGGCGTCAGGGTCCGTTCCCCATCCGGGGGACGCCGACTCCATCCCTCCTGCTCCCCCCATCCCTCTCCCGTTGCCCAGACCCCAGGCATCCCCCCCAGCATGGCGCCAGCAAACGCACCCGCAGCAAGAGGAAAAACCAGGTGCCCAATTCCCACCCCACCGAATTCCCACGCACGAAGACCCTTGGGGCTGCTCAGGGATGAACCCCCCGGTTCCTCTCCGGGCGCTGCGGGCGGGGCGGTGGGGCTGACGGGGCGGTGGGCTCAGCAGGACCTGCCCCACGGCTCCCCTGCTGCGGGGCAGCGTCCCCGTCCCCCCTGCGCCCCGGGGTGCCGAGGGCTGGGGATGGCGCACGGCCAGACGCCGCAGAGCTGGGGGCAGAGGCGATGTGCGAGCAAGGGGTCAGCGCGGGGCTGACGTGGCCGCCGGCCAGCCCTGGGCGCCCACGGGAGCCACTGAAGACACGGGGGGACAGAGCCCCGCACCCCCCGTGCAGAACTACAGCTCCCGGGGCTGGGGAACCACAACTCCCAGCATGGCCCTGGCCTGGGACCACACCTCCCAGTATGCGCTGGGTCCCCGGACTACACCTCCCAGTATCCCCAGCTGAACTACAGATCCCAGTGCTCCCAGAGCCCTCCCCGCAGCCCCCAGTGCTCCCCCCAGCGCCCCCAGTTACCATCGCAGCTCCCAGTCCTCCTCCCAGCTCCCAGTGCCCCCCAGCTCCACCCTCGGCTCCCCGTGCTCCCCAAGAGCTCCCAGTGCCCCCCCCAGCTCCCCCTGCGGCTCCCAGTGCCCCCCCCCCCCGCAGCTCCCAGGGCTCCCCCAGCTCCCAGTTTCCTTCTGCGCCCCCCAGCTCCCAGCACCCCCCACCCAGCACCCAGTATCTCCCATTCCCCCCTCCCCAGTCCCCCCCGCATTCACCAGTGCACCGGGTCGTAGCTCCCAGCACGCACCAGTGTGCCGTGCACTACAGCTCCTAGTGCCACCCCTGCACGTGGACTACAGCTCCCAGTAGCACCAGTACAGGACACAGCTCCCAGTGCCCCCAGTGCAACATCACAGCTCCCAGTCCCACCAGTGCAAAACCGCAGCTCCCAGTCCTCCCATTGCAGCTGAGGCCCCCCGTGGGGGGCCGTGCCCATGGGCAGCACCCTGACCCCGGGGCTGCCCTGCCCCTGTCTGCGCCCCAGCCGGGTTCCTGCCCCCGGGGCTGGGGACTGTCCCCGTGTCCCCCCCGAGCCCCAGCAGTGCCCCAGGGCCCCCGCTGCCCGTCCCCACCTCCCCGTCCTTCGGTTAATCCGCTTTCTGCCGCTAAGGCGGCTCGGGCCCGCGGTAATCCCCTCCGCGGCCGGGGATTAACTCCCCGCGGGGCCGAGCCGGCCAGGCCCGGCAAATAAATATCCCAAGATTTGGTAAAAAACGTCCCTGCCGAGCTGCTGCGCACACGGGCCCGTGCCGGGCTCCCCAGCGTGGTCCCCTGGGTGCAGGGGGAAACTGAGGCACGGGGTGGGCCCCGTCACTCGGTGTGCGTCCCCTGGGTCCCACCCGGCTGCCGGGGCAGGGAGAGGGGGACCCCAGCCCATACCGACCAGCACGGCCACCCTGGGGTGCTCGGCGCCTTCTCGCCCGGGGCTGCCGGCACCCTGACCTGTGCCGGGCACCCACCCAGCCCGGGAGCTGGCCCACCTGCAGGCTGAGGCCGGCCAGGTTGTTACACCCACGGATGGGATCCAGCGCCCCGTCGCGTCCCGGCTTGCCCGGCCGGCGGGGCAGGCGGGGGGCGGCTGGCGCGGCCGGGGATGCCGGGGCAGGGCGGGAGAGGCGAGCCCGGACCTGCCGCCGCTGCCCGCTCCCGCCCACGCCGGGCTCCTCTGGGGCGGCCGGGCCGGGCCCCGTCCCTGCCCCGCGGGAGGGAGGGCGGCCCCCGCAGCCCGGCCCCGGCTTCGCGCCGTGCTCCCGTGCGCGGAGGGGTCTGGAGCCGGGTTTGGCTTAGGCAGGAGCCGCCGGGCTGCAGAAGGGCTGGTCCCTCCCGCCCCGCGCTGTGACCGCGGGTGTCGCCGCAGCGTGGGGCTGTCACGGGTGGAGGCGGCCCCAGCCGTGTTTCTGTCCGCTCCCTGCTCCCCATCGCTGCCCCGTCGTGGCCCCGTTGCTTCCCTATAGCTGCCCCGTCCCTTCGGAGGTCCCCCTCGGGGCTCCCCGGCACCGGACGCCCCCGCGAGCAGCGAGGCGAGTGGTGACACGGGACGTGGGACGCCCCTCGCGTGGGGTCCCACCGCGGGCGGGCGGCGCAGGGACCCTGCGGAGCCCCTGTGCCCCCCGCCCACCCCACCCCGGGCGCGCGGAGAACCCCCGGCCAGCGGCCAATGGGAAGGCGCCGCAGGGGGGGGCTCCGCGGGGCGTGGCCGCTGGCCGGCTCGGGCCACGCCCACGGGGCGCCCGGATGGCCAATGGGAGGCGGGTGGGCGGGGCCAAGGGGCGAGGGCGGTGAGGGTGGGAACGCGGGGTGACAGCGGCGGGCGGGGGCCGCGGCCGGGGAGGGACCGGGGGCACCGGGGCTGGGGGGGGTGACGGGCAGCCCCGGGGGGGACGGACAGACGGACAGGGGACAGCCAGCCCCGGGGGGGGGACACAGACGGACAGGGGACAGCCAGCCCCGGGGGACGGACGGACAGGGGACAGCCAGCCCCGGGAGGGGGGACGGACAGACGGACAGGGGACAGCCAGCCCTAGGGGCGGGGGACACAGACGGACAGGGGACAGCCAGCCGCGGGCGGGGGGGACAGGCGGCCTGACACGGCGACAGGCAGCCACGAGGGGTGCAGGCAGCCGGGGTGTTGCACAGGCAGCCGGGGGGGGACACGGGGACAGACAGCCCGAGGCAGGGACAGACGGACAAGGTGACAAGGAGGGGACACCCCCCCAGCCAGGCGCTCCCCGGAGCAGGGCTGCGCGGAGCCTCCCGCAGCGGCAGCGGCTCCTCCGCGCCCCGGGCGGGGAGGGCCCGGGCAGGGCGGCACGGCGGCTGCTCCGGCGGCTGCTCCGCCGCCTGCCCCGGCGGGGATGCGGCCCGGGGCCGCGGGGAGCCGCGCGTCGAGGCGGCGGGGCGCGGCGGCCCGAAAGCCCCCCGGAGCTGCGCGTCCCCGAAGGTACCGCGGGGGGAGCGGGCTTGGCGGCGGGGAAGGAGCAGGTTGGCGAGAGACGGGGGCTCCGGGGGCAGCGGGAGGTTTATTCCCAGGAGGGGTTTGGGGAAGGGGGGTCCCGCCGCGGGGACGCGGGGAGCCGCTTGCGGTGACGGGGCTGGCGGCGGCAGGACGGCGACAGCGACGGCGTGACCTCTCCCCTTCGCCAGGGATTTGAAGCTGGGCCAAGCGGCGATGGAATTGTCATTGTCGCGGCACGGGGGCCCAGCGAAGAAGTAAACGCTGCGCCGGAGGGAAGGGAGCGGGACGCCGCTGCACCGAGCTCTGCTCCGCAGCCGGAGAGAGGAACGGCCTCGAAAAGCCAGCGCAGCCCTGGTCGGAGGGGGCAGCAAGAGGACCGCGGGGTTCACCCACGCTCCTGTGGGCTGCAAGGGCCACGGGGCAATCCCTGGGGACGGGGAGCCATCCCACCGCCCGCCTGGGGTTCGGGACGTCGGCCTTTCGCCCAGACTTCGGAGCCCGATGAGGAGCCGGGGCCGTGCATGAACCTATGCAGACCAGGAAGAAATACATTTTCCTGACTTTCCTTGCCTCTTGGCTCCTGCTTTTCTTCTTTGGAGGAGACCAGCTGCTCCGTTTTGCTTTTTTTTCCGGGAGAAAAGCCGAAGCCCGGAGGAACTGGCCCCGCTGGACGGATCGGTCCCTCCTCAAAAGCTTTGCGGACCCCGAAGAGCTCCAGAGCGATGGGGACCCCTCGCTGCCATCGCCCCGGGCACGGCAGGCAGCGTGGCTGAGCGTCTACAAGAACAGCAGATGCCGGATGGAAACCTGCTTCGACTTCTCCAGGTGCGAGAAGCACGGCTTCAAAGTCTTCACCTACCCCCGGGAGAGGGACCAGCCCCTCTCGGAGAGTTACAGCAAAATCCTCACCTCCATCGAGCGCTCACGCTACTACACCCCGAACCCCGAGGAAGCCTGCCTCTTCATCCTCAGCATCGACACGCTGGACCGCGACCATCTCTCAGGTCAATACGTCCGTAACGTCGATGAGAAAATCCGCGGCTTCCCGCTCTGGAACAGCGGCCGTAACCACCTCATCTTCAACCTCTACTCGGGCACCTGGCCCGATTACACCGAGGACCTGGGCTTCGATATCGGCCAGGCCATCCTGGCCAAAGCCAGCTTCTACACCGAGAACTTCAGGCCCGGCTTCGACATCTCCATCCCTCTCTTCTCCAAGGACCACCCGCAGCGCGGCGGGGAGAGGGGGTGGTTGTATCAGGACTCGATCCGTCTGAAGAAGAAATACTTGTTGGTGTTCAAGGGGAAGCGGTACCTGACCGGCATCGGCTCCAGCACCAGGAACGCGTTGCACCACATCCACAACGGGCAGGACATCGTCTCCCTCACCACCTGCAAGCACGGCAAGGACTGGGAGAAGCACAAGGACACGCGCTGCGACAAGGACAACGTCGACTACGAAAAGTGAGTCAGAGACGCGGTGGGCAAGGGGGCCTGGTGGGGGGAACACCCCGCAAATGTTCCTGCCCCTCTGCGGGGTGCAGCCGTGCCCGTCTGCGGTGGCCGGGCCTCCAGGCGTGGGGAGGGCGGAAAGCTTTGGGCTCTCCCGAAAGAGATGAGGGTTTCATTTCCCTAGTGGGGAGCGAGGCGCTGGTTGTTCAGGGCTTTCCTGTTCTGTATTAAAGTTCGAGTAATCTGGCGAGAGCGGCTCTTATCTGCAATCGCCGCGGCTGCCTCTAATACAATTTCCCTTTTTCCTAACGCTGATGAACGATGCTTTTCTTCTCCCCCCTCCTGCCCTCCCCTAACATAAATGTTTATCTTGGAGATGAGCCCAAGCATCCACCCCTCACTGGCTCCGCTAAAAATCCCGCAAAACTGGTGGGATTGGGCATCCCGGCGTGGGCGGCCCCGAGGTCACCCGGACGTGGGGGGGTGGGGGGTCCCCCATGTTCCCCCTCACAAATGGGGGTGGTGGCAGCAGTGTGGGATAGACCTTAGCGGAAAAACTGGGGGGGAAGAAGTTCTGAGAGTTTGGGGGGGCTCCATGCTGCGGGGACGCACGCCGGCTCCTCGCCTCCCTGTCCCGCTGCTTGCGACCCGTCACCAGCTGCCTGCTCCAGCGCTGGTAAGCACAGACCCCGTCCTGCCAGCGATGGGCAGGTCCCCGTCCCGCTGCCTGGGGACACCCCGCAGCCACCCGGCCAGAGAGCAGATGGGGAGAGGCCACGTTGGGCATCATCCTCAAAGCGTCTTAGGAGGTGCCGGGAGGTAAAAGTGGAGCTGGGGTGCTGCGGGCACTGGGATTAACCGGGGCTTTGGGGTGGCTCGGGCACCGCGTGGCCCCATCCGATGGGTGCCACCGGCCCGGCAGGGTCAGCCCCTGCGGCGGAGCCGTTTTGGGGATGGGGCATTGCAGGACGGTGGGAGATGCTGCGGGCTGGCGGGCCGGGGGGCCCAAGGTCAGCCCCGCGCTGTGCAGAGGGGTGGTGGGACGGGAAATCCCCCTCCCGCCGGCCCAGGTAATCCCCTAATGCTGTTTGCAAGTACAGGGAGATTTGCACCTCGCCCAGGACGGCTTTAGGCAGCAGATAGACAGGGAACACGTGGCGCAGGGCAGCGCGCTTGTGCGTGACCCCAAGCCTCCTCCATCCTGCTAGTCCCCATGGGACCCCCGGGCAAAAAGCCATTGACGCCTCCATGGCACCAGGCCAGCTCTGCCAGCCTCGCGTGGGGGGTTTATGCCCTCCTGCCCCAGGAGAAGATGTCCCCAGACCCGGGGCTGGGACAGTGGCAGAGTGGCGATGGGGACTGGCCAGCGGGGAGGGGACGCACCACGGTTGGCAAAGCGAGACCCCAGCTGCCCCATTCGCCCGGTGCATTGGGGACGTCCCCGTTTGCTCAGGGCGGCGGAGGGCAGCACGGGGAGCAGAGGAAGGCCTTGCTGGGGGCTCCATCACCCTCCTCGCACCCGGGGGGCTGCCTGGAACAAACCGGTTCTGTGCCCGGATAAAGGGCGGCTTGTAGCAGCACTGCGGTCCGGCCCCGCTGCGGGCTGCCCCAGGTTTAAAGCAAGCGGGTTGGGAAAGGCTCTCTGGAGCCAACAGGTCCCCCGGCGGCACCGTGCCTGGCCGGAGCCATGGAGGGGCCATGGAGGGAGCGCGGCGGGCGGCCATCCCAGCTCCCAACAAAACAAGGAAGCCCTGACGGCGTGATTACCCGGAAACCGCAGCGCGTCAGGAGCAAAGTATTTCCATCGGGAGGTTTTGGGCCCGCAGCCCGGCCGGCGCCAGCCTCCCCGCGACGGCTGCCTGCGAGGGGAGGCTGCCCGCGGCTGCTCTGCCTCCTGGGACGCATCCTGCTGCCCGCCCAGCCCGGCAGTGGGAATGGTCCCGCAGAGGCGCTGGTGGTCATGGCCGGGCTGGGGTCCCAGAGGAGCAGGGGCTGCCCCGAGGGCGAGCGCCGGCAGCGTCCGGCCCCGGGGATGTGGCCGTCGTTGCTGCGCCTTCATGGGGGGTCTGGGCCCTGCCTGAGCCGCCCGCGCCCCTCCGGCGGGTCGCTCAGCCAGGAGCTGGGGTGTCCACGGGGCAGGGTGCGCTCGTGGGGTTTTTGGCATCCATTGGAGACGGTGGGGTGGTTCATCCAGAGGCAGGCTTTGATCATAAAACTTTGTGCCTTGGGGCTGATTTCCCACATCCCGGGGCGCCGGGATGCTCCAGGGGGCTTCAGCACCCATGGAGGGGACACGTCCTCAATGCCCAGGTTGGCACCAGCCCCACATCCCCACCGCAGGGGGACCCTTCCCCTGGGGACCAGCACATTTCAAGCAGCCCTTTGGCCTCGCAGCCCCCCCCGGCTGGACCACGCGCGTCCCCCCCGGACCATCCAGGACCCGGCTGCCCCGTCCCTCCCTCCTCATGGGCAGGAACAGACGGGGTCTGTCCCGACCTAATGTCAATATTGGATTTTCCGGCGCGGTCGCAGAGACCCGGCAGCGGACGCGCCTCTCCCCACCGGCCGCACAGAAGGGGCTTTCATAGCCCCATGGCGTGAGCCTGGCCCGGGGGGGGCACGCTGCCTGCGCCCCTGCGGGCAGCCGATCCTCTGCCCCTGCCGAAACGCTGCCGGGGAAGGCAGGGCTGGTCCTGCCCAGCAAGTCTGGGCACGGCAGAGGAGTCATCCCAGTTTTGGGCTCGGCGCTTCGGGCGCTGGCTTTGCCTGGGGTTTCGTCACAGGCAGGTGGAGGGAGCTGGGTAACACCATGGAAAGCCAAGCGCTGCCTGGGCACTGGGGTCCCATCCTGACCCCCCTCTTTGAGCTGAATTTGGTTCCTGACTCTGCCACAGGTTCCCTTTCTGACTGTGGACACGTCCCTCCATCACCCAGGGCATCTCTGCTCCACCAGCCCCGCGGAGCCAGGGCTGTTCAGAGCCAAAACCAGCCCTGATCAATCCTAACGCTTCCCTGGGCTGGCCCTGTGCCCTCCGGGAGGGATGCTCAGCCTTGCCAGGTGCCAGCGAGACCCCCCGGGATGGTCACGGTTGGGAGGGGGCCGTGCCTGACCCCCACCCCATCTCCCATCCCAGGTTCAACTACCAGGAGCTGCTGCACAACTCCACCTTCTGCATCGTGCCCCGGGGCAGGCGCCTGGGCTCCTTCCGCTTTCTGGAGGCACTGCAGGTACGGGGCGGCGGGGGGGGACCCCACGCCGGGGGCCGGGGGCTCTGTCCCAGCCCGTGTGGGGTCCTGCCGCAGGCCGCCTGCATCCCCGTGCTGCTGAGCGACGGCTGGGAGCTGCCCTTCGCCGAGGCCATCGACTGGGGCAAAGCTGCTGTCGTGGGCAATGAGAGGTTGCTGCTGCAGGTACCACGGCCGCATCCTGCCCCATGCCGGACACAAGGGACCTCCCCGTAGTGACACCAGCAGTGGTGGACCCCCAGTCAAGCTTGGGGGTGAAACCCCCGCAGCCGAGCCTGGCAGCCCTCCCGTGGGTGGATGCAGGGAGGTCTCATCCAGCCCAGAGCAGGGGATCCCATCCCAGCCGCAGCCCTGGGGCATCGTCCATCTCGGAGGGGTGCTGAGCGCCTCCACAAACCCAAAGCCCTGGGGGGTCCTGGGCCAGATCCCGCTCCAGGGAGAGGAGGTGGCAGAGCCGCAGTGGGGTGGTGGCACAGCATCCTTGGGCACGGGGTGTCCCTCGGGATGGCACGGAGGTCACGGAGGCAAGGCAACCCCGCCGGGGGGCTGGGGGGGCCGAGGTGAGAAACCAGCTCCCCCCCGCCGCCACAGATCCCCTCCGCCGTCCGCTGCATCCACCCCGAGCGCGTGCTGGCTTTCCAGCAGCAGACCCAGGTCCTGTGGGACGCGTACTTCTCCTCCGTCGACAAGATCGTGCACACCACACTGGAGGTGAGCCCCCTGCCCCGGACCCCCCAGCCCCCAGGGTCACAGCCGCGGTGCTGAGAGCATCCCTCCGGCCTCTGGCAGATCATCAAGGACCGGCTGCTCCCACACCGCTCCCGTTCCCGCTTCCTCTGGAACACGCTGCCCGGGGGGCTCCTGGCCCTGCCTGGCTTCTCCACCCACCTCGGGGACTTTCCTTTCTACTACCTGCAGCACGGTAGGACCCCGCCTGCCCTGGCTGAGCACGGCAAACTCAGTGCATGCCACAACACGTATCCTCTCCCTGCCTTTTTCAGGCTCCAGCCCTTCCGAGAAGTTCACGGCTCTCATCCGGGCCATCTCGCCATCCGGCTCCCTCTCCCAGCCCATCCTCAGGCTCATCCAGGCCGTCTCCGTGTCCCAGTACTGCGCTCAGGTGCTGAGCCCCGCGCCGCTCAGTGCAGCTCCCAGGGGGGCAGCGGGAGGGATGGGGCAGGGTCCCACGGGCTGGGAAGGGCAAAGGGGGGGTTGGGGGTGGGAGGGGGTGGCTGACGGTGTCGCACTTGGGTGGGCAGAGCTGCCCCCCAGCCCGCTGGGACGGAGGTGGGACCACCTGCGGGTTTATCGTGGTCCAGACCACCGTGAGATGGTTTTGGGGTGAGCTGGGTTGGAGCAGGTCCCGCTGCGGTGCTGGGGGGGCTCAGCCCTGGCCACCCTGCGAACACCGATGCACCAACACACCCCGACGGGTCAGCCCGGCCAAACACCCCCGGACACACTGGTCCTCCCCCCTGCAGATCCTGGTGCTGTGGAGCTGCGAGAAGCCCCCGCCACCGAGTGGGAAATGGCCCCAGACCACCGTGCCTCTGACCATCATCCAGGGCAGGAGGAAGGTGAGAGGAGCCGGGATGCAGGCAGGGAGTCAGGACACGGGCAGGGAGCCAGGCACCCACCCCATGGCACATCCCAACCTGTCTTTCACCTCCCCCGTAGCTCAGCGACCGCTTCTTCCCCTACGCTGCCATCCAGACGGACGCCGTGTTGAGCCTGGACGAGCACACCAGCCTCTCGACCAGCGAGGTGAGGCCATGGGTGCCGCGGTCCCCGGCTCCGTGGAGCTGGGGCAAGCCCCATGCCAAGCCAGGAAGGCTGCTCAGTGGTCACTGCGTGGCAGGGAGCGGTGCCGCTGTCCCCGCGCCCAGGGCACACCGCCGGGGGAAGGCAGGGGCGGCGCAGAGCCCCCTCCCGCAGGTCCCCGCAGCCCGGTGACACTGTCCCCCATCCCGTCCCAGGTGGACTTTGCCTTTGTGGTGTGGCGCAGCTTCCCCGAGCGCATCGTGGGCTTCCCCACGCAGAGCCACTTCTGGGACGCCGAGCAGCGGCGCTGGGGCTACACCTCCAGGTGGACCAACGAGCTCTCCATCGTCCTCACCGCCGCCGCCTTCTACCACAGGTACCCGGCCGGGGAGGGGCCGGCGGGGCGGGGGGCTCGGCCGCATCCTGCCCCCCACCCTGCTCCCTCCCCAGGTATTACCACAGCCTCTTCACGGAGTACCTGCCGGCGGGGCTGCGGGAGCTGGTGGACGGCCTGGCCGCCTGCGAGGACATCCTGATGAACGTCCTTGTGGCCGCCGTCACCAAGCTGCCGCCCATCAAGGTCACGCAGCGGAAGCAGCACAAGGAGGCCGTGCCCCAGCAGGTAGCGTGCGAGGGGGGGGATGTGGGGACCCCCCCAGCCAGGGAGCGGAGCCCCTCACCCCTGCGCTCCCCTCCTGCCAAGGTGAAGGGCACGGCGGGGGCGGCTGGCGGCCGGCGTTTCTCCCAGCAGCAGGACTGCCTCAACCAGTTGGCAGACTGGTTCGGCTACATGCCCCTCGTGTCCTCCCAGCTGCGCCTCGACCCCGTCCTCTTCAAGGACCAGGTCTCCGTCCTGCGCAAGAAGTACCCACGCTTGGAGAAACCCTGAGGGTTGCTGGGGATCGGGGCTGGGGCCGGCCCCGGGCGCCCCATTCCTGCTGCACAGAGCCCTCCCAGGGCAGGCGGTGGCTGCTGATGGGGTTTTACTCGTTATTGGGTTTTACCAGTACAATAAAGGAGGGTGGAGAGGCAGAGTCCGGCCCGTGGCTGTAGGATGTGGGGAGCACCAGGAGCACCGGCAGCTTGGTGCATCGGTGCTTCTGCTGTCGGCGGCCGCCCAGGCACCCTGGGAATAACCTGTGTGGCACCCGGCCGCGCGCAGCCCCCCCAGCCCGTGGGGAGGGCGAGTCCTTTGGCTTCCCGAGGGCAAACAGAGGAGCGATAAGAGGTGAGAGCGGGGCAGGTCCTCCCTCCCCCCGGCTGGGATGGGTCCCCCCCCTGCAGCCCCCGGGCACCCCAGCACCCCATTGCCTCGCAGCACTCCCCGAAGGAGGGAGAAGGGTCGTTTCAGCTGCCTTTCCACCCAGCTGAATAGAAATAGGGAAAATTACGGCTCTGACCTCCAACAGCTGCTCTCCTCCAGCCACCGCAGCCATGGGTCCGTCCTTGCTGCCTTCGCTCCTAGCAGACACCCGAGATAACGCCCCGGCGCCGCCAGAGCCAACATCCTCCCCTGCACGCACCCAGCCCTTTGCTCCTCTTTATTTTCCACACATGAGAAGTGCCCCCCGGGACGCGAGGGGGCTGGCGGGGGGCTCAGTCGCGGGGGGGCTGGCACTCCCGGCAGTCCCGCATCTCCTCGGAGTAGCTCTCCACCTGGATGGTGGTGGTGTGGAAGCGGAAGGTGCCCTGCAGCCGGGAGCTGGCCTCCTCCAGCACCTCCTGCGCGCTGGCACCCGCATCTGCAAGGAGCGAGGGAGGGGACGTCAGGGTGTGGGTGAGTCCCCCCCCATCGCTTCCCCGAGCAGCGACACTCACTGATGGCGATGTGCACCGAGAGCAGCGGCTGCGCCGCCGTCAGCGCCCAGATGTGGAGGCTGTGCACGGCCTCCACCCCCCCCACCGCCAGCAGCGTCTCCCGCACGGCGTTGAAGTCCATCCCTTTGGGTGTCCCTGGGGAGGGAGAGCCGCAGGTGCTGGAGGGATGGGGGCTGCCACACCCATGGGTGGCCCCGTGTCCCGGACCCCCCAGTGGGTCCCTACCCTCCATGAGGACGAGGAGGACGTCGCGGAGGATGGTCAGCGTCGTCCCCAGCACCAGTGCGGAGAAGAGGAAGGTGCAGATGGGATCCACGTACTTGTACTCGGGCTGGAGGGGGTGGGAGAGGGTGAGGCCCCTCCGGTGCCATCGCCCCACCCCAAACCCCCCTCAGCACCAGAGGAAAGGGACACGGTCCCCTCCGTCTCGCCCCGTGCCTGGCCAGGGCTGGCTGAAGCTGCTGTCCCCATGTCCCCAGCACCCCCTTTGCCCCCAGTAACCACCCAGACCTTAAAGAAGATGATGTAGGATGCAATGAGGACGCCGACGCTCTGCAGCAGGTCCCCCAGGACGTGGATGAATGCGGCGCGGACACTGGTGTTGGGCTGCTCGCCTGCTGCCCCATGGCTGTGCCCGTGCCCTGTCTGGTGCAGGGCCACCCCCATCCTGCGGGCAGGGCAGCGGTGACACCCCTGGGGCCACGGGTCACGGGAGGGGGGGACACCTGGGGAGGGTGAGAGCCAGCCATACGTACACGACGTTGACGGCCACGGCGCAGGCGGAGGTGATGAGCATGACACCACCCTCGATGTCGTAGTCAGCCGAGAGCAGGCGCTGGGCCGCCAGGTAGACCAGGACACCCGTCACCACCCAGATGGAGAGCACGGAGAGCAGGGCCCCCAGGATCTCTGTGGAGAGGACCCACCCACCCTGCATTGCCGCTGCACCGCCGTGCCAAGCCCGAGCACCCTCCTGGCCCCCACAGCAGCACCAGGGCTTGGGGTGGGCACCCAGCCACCCGTGCCCGGCGTTGCTCCCTGCACGGGGACGGTGATGCCTCTGCCCTGCCCATGCACATGGTGCCAGGGCTTTGCCAGGGCTCCCCGTGCCCCCCAGGGCTCCCTGAGGCACCCGGTCTCCGTGGGCTGGGCACCCTGGGGTGCTCCGCGGGGTCCCTGGGAGCCGGACGGCAGCCCTGGGGTGGTGCTGCCCCATCACCTGCCCGGTGCCAGCCGAAGTTCATGGTTTTGGTGGGGGGGCGCGAGGACACCCAGAGCGCAAAGAGGCTGATCATGATGCTGGCGAAGTCCGTCAGGAGGTGGGCTGCGTCCGTCAGGATGGCCAGGCTGTGCGCCAGGTACCCGCCTGTGGAGAGGGGGCAGTGGGGACAGCGGGGTGGCATCGGGGGGGGTCCTGGGCATGGACCAGGTCACCCCGTGCCACAGTGGGAGCCCCACTGGGTGCTTTGACCCACCGAAAAGCAACGGGGAGCCCTGCCTGCACCCTGCCTGCATCCTCGGCAGGGAATCAGGACAAAGGGGCTGCGGGCAGCTGCTCAGGGTGCCCCCATGGGGACCACCCTGGCCGGACCCTGCACCCACCACTCACCCACGGCTTCCCCCACCATGAAGACGAGGCAGATGCCAGCGGCCAGGTAGAGCTTTCTGCGTGCCCGCTGCTGCTGGCGGGGGTGGCCAGCGGCCCCCTGCGTGTGGCAGTGCCGGCTGCGCCGTGCCCCCAGCTCCAGGGCAGGCGCCTGTCCCTGCACCGAGTTGTGCCCGTTCTTTTGTGTGGCCCCCAGGTAGGACCTGCCAGGGAGAGGGGTGGTCAGGGGCCGGAGCTGGGGGGCCTGGGACAATTTTGGGGAGCAGGTTGGACCCTGAATGCTCCCCCCCAAGCCCCTTCTCTGGCCAGACACCTCCAGGGGACCCCACCTGGGAGCCCCACGGGGAAAAGGGGACACCACGTCCCCAGCCCCCCGGGGCACCCCCCTACCCGCCTGCGCCCTCGCTCAGCAGGTGCTGTTTCTCCTCGCTGGCTGCCATCCTCCTCCGTGGCGGGGGGCCAGGGCGGGTGACCCCGCTGCGTGGCCGGCGCTGGTGGCAGCCGGTGGCCTCGGCCCGTGTGAAGTGCCGGGGACTCGTGTGCAAAGTCCGGCCGGGGGAGGGAGGGCCAGGCCGGCTGCAAAGCGCCCGCGGCCGCCTGCCCCAGGGTGGGCCCGCTCACCCAGCAGCCGAGGGGCTGCTGATGGGGGGGATTGCTCTGGGACCCCCCCACGGGCACCCCCCAGCAACCGCGCACCAGGGCATGGATGCAGCCCCCAAGGCGGGGGGGGATGGAGCATCCCCCTGTCCCCCCTAAAGGCACCCGGTGACCCCCTCCTCGCTCCGGGGAGCCCTCGGGCTCCCCCAGCTTGGATCCAGCCGCAGAGCAGCCGTGTGACGGATAAGCCTGGGACCAGCCCCCCCAGCAGTGACTCCTGCCCCCCGCCCCGGAGGAGCAGCACTGATTGCCCTGGGGCTAATTGCAATTGTGGCACAGCCCAGAGCGCTGCTGTGGGAGCTGCCTCAGTTTCCCCTCGGCCAACTGCTGAGCCAGGCTTATGTTTTTGCGGGAGAAAAGCATTTGTGGTCTATTTTTGCATTCATGGTACATTTTTGCAGTCGTGTGAGCTCAGCTGGCAGCAAACCGGGAGCTTGAAGCCGAGGCCGTCCCTGTTTCAGGGACTGGCACAGCCCAGAGCATCCTCACCCTGTCCTGCTGCATCCCCGCGCCCGGGCGAGCACTGGCCCTGGGCACCCCATCGCCGGGAGATAAATCCTGCTGGGTGCCGACCTGTTACATCCCCGGGCAGGCGGCCAGGCGTGGGTGCCAGCACTGCCAGAGGTGCCAATGAGGCCGAAAATAAAGTGTTGGACTGGGAAGTGTCCTCTGCCGCGCTGGGCGCTGGCAGGGACGCCCATGATGGCACCAGCCCGGCAAACCCACCCGCATCCCCATGCCCACTGCGGGGCTGGCAAGGCAAGAACGAGAGGCAAGGAAAAAAAACCACCTGAAACACCAGTTTTCTTTACAAAATACACAAAATTCAAATCCGTGACAATTATATACAAAACAAGGAAGATACAAAACGTGCGGAATTGTCCTATTTGCACCCGTATAGAAAAGTGTCCTGTGCTGCAGCAGGCGCCGGCTCGTGAGGCTGCTGGCCCCCGCGGCGTGTCCCCCCCGTCCCGAGTCCCGTCGCCGGACATCCTGCGCCCGCGGCGTTTCTCCTACGCCGGCAACGTCTCTGCGGCTACTGGGGAGCTGCCAGGGGAGAGGATGGGGGGATCGAGGGGGCTCCAAGCCCCCAAAGCTCCCCCATGGATGCTTGAGGGTCCCGGGGAGGTGGGCTTGGCCGTGCCGCCCCTCTTACCTATCACTGCCCTCTCGGGCGCCTCGTCCTCCTCCACCTCTTCTTCCTCCCCATCGAAGTACTCCTCATCTTCCTCGACTGCAAACAGGCAGCCAAACGTCACCGCGGGGCCACCGGGAAGCGCGGCAGGTGCCACCAGGTCGGTGGGAGTTGGTAAAGGGGCAGCAGGGGGTTGGGGGCTGAATTACCGGGGTCGAAGTCCAAGGCGCAGACCGCTTTGGTGAGGTGGTCCAGGCTCACCGAGAAGGCGTCCATGTTCTCATAGCCGTGCTCGATCTTCTCCAGCCTGCCGCCCTTGGAGGCCTCCACGATCCTGGGCAGGGAGAGCACGGCCATGTCCCCCCCTGTCCCCTTGCGGGCTGGGGACCACGGGGTGCCAGGGTTGGGGGTCGGGGCATCCCCACGCTCACCTCCTGGGCACCCTGTGGCTGAATCCTGCCCGGCTGTGGGACAGGGACTGGGGATGGCTGAATTTTCCCCAATTTGGGCACTTACGTTTTAATGAGCTGCTTGGCGTTCTGCAGGGAACAAGAGGAGAGGTGAGTGGAGCTATGTGGCAGCCGCCGGGATGTCCCCAAGCCGGTGGCACCCCATGTGGGCACCGGCGGGAGGGGGGATTTGGGGGTCTCACCATGAGGAAGGCGGCTCCCCCGGTCTCCTCCATGGCCTGGATGGCCGTCTCCACCAGCCGGCTTGACTTCTCCAGCTGCTCCTTGTACTGGCTGATGAGGCCCTGGACGAAGCCCGTCTTGTCATCCCGCTCACGGGCAATGCGCTGCAGCAGCTCCACCTTCTTCTCCTCCAGCAGCGCTGCCAAGGCGTCGAAGCGAGTGCACAGCTCCTGCTTGGCTGCCTCGCTGTTCTCCTGCGGGGACGAGGGGCGAGTGATGCCACGTGTGTGTCCCTCGGCACCAGCAGCATCCCAGGGGCTTCCCTGCTCCGTGGGCTCCAGCTCTCTCTGGCCATCCCAGATGCCCCCTGGCTGAGGTTTCACCCCTGGGTTTCGGAGAGCTCCTTTTCCCCCTTCCTCACCTCGGTGCTCCGGCATGAGTCCTCCAGCTGGGAGATGATTGTCTGGATCCGGTCGTTCCCCGCCACCAACATGGAGATGCAGTTGTTCAGCTCAGTCTGGGCAGGGGTGGATGGACAGAAACAGCTTGAACCCCAGCGGGGCCGGGGACATCTCCCATCCTGACCTGGGGACGGGCTGGGCATTGCTCTGCTCCCCCCACGTCCGCCCCGAGCCTAAATATAGGCTGTCTCCTGGGCGAAGTCACCCAGGGGCTATTAATACCCTGTGAGCAGGTCCCAGTGCTATTTGTGGCCGTCCCAGCTCAGCACATCGCCCTGGGACCAGCCATGTCCCCTCGTCCCCCCCCATCCCCCCGCACAGCACCTTCTGGCCCTGGAAGATCGTTTGCAGGGGGGCGACCTCGCAGTCCTTGTGGGCACCGAAGACTTTGCACATGGAGCAGGTGGGGACCTCGCAGGTGACGCAGTAGATGTTGATCCGCTCGTCCTCATGCTCCTTGCACATGGGGTGCTCCCCCTTCTTCAGTGGCCTGCTGGAGAGAGCGGCACGGCCGCCGTGAAGTCCCCATCAGGGTGGCATCCCCATCAGGGTGACGTCCCCATTGCAGTGACATCCCCACCATGATGATGTCCCCATTGCAGCACCATCCCCGCCGTGGTGACATCCCCACCGATGCTGCACAGCCACCCCGCGATCAGGTCCCCCAGGCGAGAGGCCAGATCCTGGCATAACCCCACACTTGATCCTTTGGGAGCCACCAACCTCTGCGCCCAGTTTAAACCAGGGCGGCACTGGGCACAGCAGCAGTCGGCACCGGTGGGCAGGGGGCCCGGGGCCGTGCTCCAGGGACACTGCACAAATGCCTAATTTTAGCCTTGGGCTGCCGGCATTTATTGTTGTCACCCAACGCGTGACTGGGGTGGGGGCACCCAGAAATCCCCGGGGGGTCCCAGCCGGGGGCTGCAGCCAAGGGGGGACATGGGGACGAGCTGACCCACAGAAGCAAACCCAGTGCTGGCCCCCTGCGTCCCCCCCGGGGCTGCAGACACCTGCCACGTGCCATCGTCCCCGTCCCCATGGCTCTCAAACAATATTTACGGTGCTTCGGGGAATTTGGCCAGGGCCACCGCTCTGCCTGGAGAAGCTGTGACTCCTCCGTGCCCCCCGCCAGCTGCCTGCTGCTCCCGAGAGGCCCCCCCAACTGTCCCTCTGCCCCTTATCAGCCAGCTGTGCCCGCTGTCAGGAGCAGAGCCTGGATTTGGCCCCCACACCTCTTATCAGGCACCGAATGCTCCGGCTGCAGAGCGCGGGGGGACAGGACCTGCCCTGCTGCCACTGCCCCCCTGGGACCCACCATCCCCCTGAGCCGCCCTGAGCCCCAAACTGCTCTGGACGGGGCAGGGATTTGGGTCAGGGGAGGAAGATTTGGATCGGGGACCACTGACACAGCAGAAAAGCCCCCCAATTTCTCACCCAGCTGCAATCTCTTGCAGTCTCAGCAATGGTGCTGGGGCTCAGGAGGTGGGCATCCCCGCGTCCCCGTGTCCCCACGTCCCCATGTCCCTGTGTCCCCGCCGGGGCAAGGCACAAGCGATCAGCCACGGCCGCCCGTGCCCACCTGGAGCACTCCTGCTTGTAGATGTCGATGATGTTCTCCACCAGCAGGTTCCTCTGCAGCCCGTAGACGCCGTGACGGTCCAGCAGCACCTCATGGCGGCACGATGGGCACCGGAACCGGCCCCCCGAAATCACGCTGCCTCGGCTCTGCCAGTATGGGTTGGCAGCCTGGGAGGGGGAGATGCACATCGGGGGGGGTCCATGAGCATCCCCACAGCACCGCGAGCATCCCCGCAGCACTGCAAGCGTCCCCACGGCACCACGGGCATCCCGGTGACCTCCAGCCTGGGCAGGACGGGGGAAATGGGTGCAGGGACCCCCTCTCACCTGGAAGACGTCGTTGGCACACTTGCGGCAGAGGTTGTGCTGGCAGGGCAGGATCACCACCGGTTTGCTGAACATCTCCAGGCAGATGGGGCAGATGAGCTGCTTCTCCAGGCTCTCCATGGGGCTGCCATCCTGCAGGATGCCGGCTTGGAAATCCATTGGCACGACGGCGTGCTCCTCTCAACTGCTCTCGGCTGCCGGCAGCACCCCTCGTCCCGCTATTTATAAGTCGCTCCCTGGTCACGAGGAGCCAAATCCCAATGCGGGATCGGGTGTCCGGGGAAGCAGCACCTGTCACACGGGACTGAGCCATCGGGATGCCGCCGGCAGCAGTAAACAAGCTGGGGACAGGCTGTCCGGGAGGCCCTGCCCGCCCGTGCTGCGGCTGCTGGCACGCCGAAACCGGAGCCAGGGGGTAAACAGGGCCAGGCTTTGCCCCTGGGCCAAATGGCCACACACCCCGGGGGCAGCGTGGCCAGATCCTGGGGCCGGACCCCACAACAGCAGAGGGGTGGGGGCGCGGAGGGGCAAAAACCGGCCCCGCGGCCATTCAGGCGTTGTGATGGTGCCAGGAACGGGGCAGAGCTGGGGCCAGCGACAGCAGGGGTTGGCTTATAAGGAGCACCTCCCTTTGCACCCCCAAAATGCAGCCACTGCTGGGGTGCAAAGAGGTGCCTCGCCAGCAGGTCCCCAGGCTGTGCTGGGAGCACCAGGGAGACGCAGCCCCCACGCCCGGCACATGCACCGGGGCCCCCCCTTCCCTCCCCAGGCAGGGACTGGGGGGGCTCTTTTGTACCCCCAGATGCAGGGGCAGCCGCAGGGAGAGCTGCGAGAGCTGCTCCCCGTGCTGGCGTGCACGGCCATGACCCAGGCGGCCCCTCTGCTTGCTTGCAAAACCTGACCCAGAAACGGCTGGGGGGAAGCGGCCACGCACAGCCCCTCGGGACCTGCACCCGCCAGGGAAAACAGCCCCGGCACACAGTGCCCGGCTGGCGCGGCGATAAACAGGGTGCTGTGCCAAATGCCAGCACCCGTCCACAGGGAGACCTGTAAATACTGGCAGCTGCACGAGGGGAGAGGGGTAATTATAGCGCCATCGCCTATGGGTCACGCTGGCAGGGGGATGGGGTGGGGTGGGATGGTGGCTGCTGCTGCACCCACAGCAGCTGCAGGCAGGAGGGGATGAGTGCTGGGGTGCAGGGGTGCACGGGTACACGAGTGCACGAGTACATGAGTGCACAAGTACAGCAGTATGTGGGTGCACGGGTAGACGGGTGCAGAAATGCAGGAGTGCATGGGTACATGGGTGCATGGGTACCTGGGTGCAGGGGTACATGGGCACACAGGTAAATGCGTATACAAGGTGCATGGGTACATGTGTGCACAGGTAAATGGGTGCAGAAGTACAGGGGTACATGGGTAAATGGGTGCCCAAGTGCACGGATGCATGGGTACACAGGGTGCATGGGTGCAGGGGTAAATGGGTGCAGAAATGCAGGGGTGCATGGGTACATGGGTGCAGGTGTACATGGGCACACAGGTAAATGAGTACACAAAGTGCATGGGTACATGGGTGCAGAAGTCCAGGGGTATATGGGTGCAGGGGTACACAGGTGGATAGGTACAGGGTGCATGGGTGCAGGGGTACCTGGGACCGTGAATATATGGGTATAAGGGTACATGGATGCATGGGTACAGGGGTGCATGGGTACAGGGGCACATGGGTGCACAGGCCCCGTTTTCGCTGCAGCCAGCCCCCCTGGGGCAGGGCAGCCCCCAGCTGTTTTGGGTGCTCCTTCTAGGCAGGCTCACGTGTCGAGCAAGTGACTGTGCTGGGACTGGCCAAGCACCTCTTGCAAAATTGTCCCCGTTTCGGCACCCAGGGCTCTTCCAGGGAGGTGCTGGCATGGAAGCGGGGCTGGCCGGGCACTCGGGGGGGCAGCGCGGGGGTCAGCCACCGACCGGAGCCAGGAGTGGGGCACCCCGATGTGCACCCACCCCGCACCCACGAGCTGGCCCTGCCCGGGGGTGGCATTGATTAACTAATTGCTTCTGGACTCGATTAAGGGGATTCGCGGGAGCGGAGGGGTTGTAATGCCCTAATCGGCTTTCAAAACCCCCAGGGAGCTCCTTGGCCCCTAATTGGCTTGGGGCAGCTTAGGCTGGGCCAGGGGCGTTGATCACCCCGGGCTCCTGCCCAGTTAACCCGGGAGAGGCACGGGAGCGTTGCTGGGGCGGGAGCGTATCGGAACGGCCTCTGCTTGCTCTCTGCAGGGCTTGGAGCAGCGGCTGGCCCTGGCTTCCCCCAAAGTGACTGCGGTGGCCCTGTGGGCGGAGGGGACAGCGGGGACCACGGCAGGAGCCCCGTGCCCAACTCCCGTGCGTGGGGGCACCCCCAGCCCAGCAGCCTGCAGCGGAAAGGGGGCGACGGCAGAGCGGGGGGCACTGGGAAGGGGGACGGGTCTCTGCCCGGAGCTCTGTCGCTGTCACACAAAGCCAGAGCACAACCAAAGGCGTGAGGGACTCCACTTATTTTTTAATTAATGCCAAACAATAGGTTAATAAATAAATTTTTTAAAAAAGCACAAAACACCCCCAAAAAAGAGGAGAGCTGTCATCGCAAAGTGGGGCGAGCACGGCGGTGGGGGATGCGGGCACAGGGCAGGACAGAGAGCAGCCGGGGGGGAGAAGGGGATGCAGAAGGCGCCGCGCATCGCCTTGCACGGGCGGCTGCACCGGCCGCGCGCGCCGCCGGGGAAGCGCGGGAACGGCGCGCGCGCACCCCGCCGCCGAGGGGCGCGCGCTCCCCACTCCCCCTGGCCGCCGGCCAATCAGCGGGCGCAGCGGCGGCGCGGGGGCGTGGCCGGCGCGGGGGCGTGGCGGCGGCGGCGCAGGCGGGGGGAGCCCTATAATGGCGGCCGGGCGGAGGCAGCGCAGCGGCGGCGGCGCTGAGGTAACGCGCGCCCGGCCCGGCCCGGCCTGGCCCGGCCCGGCCCCGGGGCGGCGGGAGAGCGGGTCCGGGCGGTCGCCCCGGTGCGTCATAGTGGGGGCCCGAACGGAGAGGGCCGCGCCGGGCCCACACGGGCGGGGGCCTCCGCCCCAGGTGTGCGCGGGGGCCGTGAGGGGCCCGGGTACCTGCGGAGGCGGGCAGGGCCCAGCGGGCCGCGCTGCCCCTCGGGCCGCGGCTGACCGGGTCAGACCCCGCTCCCGGCCTCCGCCCCAAGCGAGCGGTGCCTCGGTAATTTCCCTCCGGAGCAAGGTCCCCCTCGGTGCAGGTGGGGTCCCGCTGTGACCGCCGCTTGTGGCGCCTCCCTGGAGGAGCAGGGCCGAGAGGAGGGGGGTCATTTATTTTATTCCGTAATTAACTCCCTCCTGCTCGCGAGGCAGCCAGGGCGGGAAGGCCCTTCCCGTGTGAGGTGCCGGCTGCAGCTGCCCGGGGCTGCAGGGGAGCAGGGGCAGGCCCGGCCTGTTTTCTTTGCCCTGCCTGGCCCCGCTGCCAGGGCTTGGCAGGGGCTGTCCCGGTCGCTGCCCTGGGGAGCAGGCGCCACTTCTCACCGGGTTAGGCAACAAACCTCGGTGGCATTTCCAGACCAGCCTAGGCCGCTGTGGTGCTGAAGGAGGGCAGGTAGCAGCCCCGACGCTTGGCAGTGACAGAGCCTCTCTGGTAACAGCACACAGCTGACTGACCCTCAACGCGGGGGCACGTTTTCTGCTCATTTTGAACCTGATGTGAGTGTTTGAGTAACACCATCTTTTCCTCAGGAGTTACTTTGCTGCTGGTGAGATTACGGATCCTGCTCTTCTCCCCGGCATGGGAAGGGCTTTTGGCCCGTCAGATTGTAATGTGCAGGCTGTAATGTTAATCTGTTCCTCACAGTCCTGCTGCAGGTGCAGGCTCAGTGCATCTTGCGAGCAGAATCTTGTGGTAACGTGTTTCTTGGGCACATCACATTTCAGTTCAAAATGTTCTTGTAAAGGTGCATCACAGAACTTTGCTGAAAGATTAAAATGTCTGTGTAGTATTGCCATGAGACTGATGATACCTTTTTTCTCTCTCTTTCTTTTTTTTTTCTTTTTTTCTAAAAAAAAAAAAGTACCTAAAACAATGGAAATACTTGAAAGCTTCATACTAATAACAGGCTGTTTCAATGTGGTCCCTATTGCCTGGTTTACTGACATAAAGAGAATTACATTTATCACTGGCAATCTTACAAACTGTTTTAGTTCTGATACACTAGCTATGTTTGGTTTTTTGTCTGTTTCGTTTTGTTTGACCAGCGAGGCTTGGCTAGCCAAGCTTTTTTTCCTGTCTATAGTCAGTGTCCCATTTGGTTTGGTTGTGTGAAGGTGGTGCTGGTGTGTTTTGGTTTGTAACCTTGCAGGGAAGTGTGCAGCGAGGGTCATAAATCTGTAGCAGTGTTTGGTGGCTTTTTTTGTGTGTGTGTGTCTCTTGTTTTACTTATAGAGCAATATCTTAACTTTTGCCCTTGCCCTGTTGAGCAAAAGTGAAAGCTAGCTGCTGGGTACAAGCTTCTGCAATCAGTTACCCTTTTAAACTTTTTGTAACTGTAGACTCCTCATTCAGGGGAGACTAGGTGAAAAATCATGGTAACATTAAAAAATCGGAAGTGATCCAAAGCATCCTCTTGTTTTAGTAAAATAACTTCATGATTAAATTACGACAGAAACATTTACTTATGCAGTCACCTCCATAAAAGGCAGTGTTGATTAAATCTGTTACTGCCCAGCCACAGGCTTCAACCTCTTCTCTGCTATCCCAGGTGTGGATGGAGAGCATGATACCGTACTATTATTCCCGCAGATGTTCACGGAAGACACTGAGAGAGAGGAGCAGGAGCATACGCAATAGTCCTGTCTCGGCACAATACAAGTCTAGGTTTGAATTGTTGCCACCTTGAAAACTGGGCTGTATTTGAAATCTCATAGTCCCACCAAAAGGATGTAATTTCACTTTTAACTAGTCCGTGGCAACAGGTCCAGGTTTACAGAATAGCTTCTGGAACGTTCTAGCACTGAAATGCAGTGTTGCGTTCGGTGTAACGCTTGGAGGCACTGCCCTGTTAATTGCAGGGTTTTGCAAGGCCTGATATTGCCGCACCGAGCCATATGGGGGAAAATACAGCCCAGTTCTTTGTTCATGAGTTTTAGTTCTGTGGGTTTTTCCCCCCTTCCCCAGAACCCTTGATCTTGAAGATGGTGAGTAGCCAGCCTAAGTACGATCTAATACGGGAGGTTGGTCGTGGCAGTTATGGTGTGGTGTACGAAGCAGTCGTCAGGAAGACCTCTGCACGGGTCGCGGTGAAAAAGATTCGGTGCCATGCTCCAGAGAACGTGGAACTAGCTCTGCGTGAGTTCTGGGCACTTAGCAGTATCAAGAGCCAGCATCCCAACGTCATTCACCTGGAGGAGTGCATCTTGCAGAAAGATGGTATGGTGCAGAAGATGTCCCATGGCTCCAGTTCCTCCCTTTATTTACAGGTACACGAAGCTGAGGTAATGGGGTGGAAGTAATGAATATGGATGTGTAGCTGGGAGGGAAGGAGGTGGGTAGCTGAGATCTTTTTTTTTTTTTTTTTGAGGTATGCTTAGTTAGGAGAGGGTATTGTTTGTGTTGGTGACACCCAGAAATTATTTTCTATCTTTAAAAGAGCGTATCTGTTGAACAATCACCTGTATCTTGTCATTTGAAGCCATGCCACTCTAAAAGACTCCAGGATTTTTTTAATGCAAATCTGCTTTGATAATTTGAGGAAACGCCACAGGTAAAGCACGAGGGAGGTGCAGGCTGTCGTATTGCTTGGTGGAAGCCCTGCTGCAGGGTTAATGAGCGGACAGATACGAATGTCTTGGGACAGAGCTCTGAAGAATTTCTTAATCTCGGATGTCCTTGGAAGAGGAAGTAGCCATCTTGATTTAGGAAGCCAACACTTAAAGTTCTTTCAGAAATAATAAGCAATTGGTAGCATGCGATGAGCTGTTTTCTTTTTTGAATAAATAACTAATAATCTGTTCAAAGAGAGGTAAAGGCATGATAAATAAGGGAATAAATATCACTCCCCCTATGGGGCTACTGAAAGTGTCTTTTAAGTCGCCTTTAAGTTTGAAGACGTGTATTTTTGAAGAATAAGCAGCGCTGGAAAGACTCTGAAAGATAATCTGATTCATTCCCTTGTCAAGAAGCTGCCCGAACTATAAATCATCCCCTGGCAGAAATCTGTGTCTCTGGTTTAAAAAGTCAGTAGCCTGCTCGATGTTTATTGTGTTATCCCGAGTCAGCTTTTATAATTTCAGTTCTTGTTGTTGTCATTCTTGCATGTCTAATGTAGGACCTTTTGTTAGTGAACACTCATCTGACAACCCTTCACGGCTGTCCAGATCCCATTGTGCCGAGCGCTGTACGAGCCTGAGAAAGAGGATTCTTGCCTTTGTAAACTCGCTGTAGCTTGGTGGTTGTTACTGACCTGCTTTCATGAAGGGATTAGGGTAAAATAATACTGGCCAGCTCATGTGGGAGAAAGGAGTGCCTTGCCTTCCTAGCCATTAGTGGATCTGTGAGAGATTGCATCGAACTTGGGGACAGCTGTAGAGGGAGGAGCTTAAAAAGCAAAAATGGTGGAACTGTAGGGTGGGGAAGAGCTTCCAGATCACCTGCAGCATTGGATTTTGGTTGTAGTGCCTGTTAACAATGTGCGTGTCGATCCCGCCCGCGTCAGGCGCAAGCACTACAAATTGTTTTCCTGCACCAGAGAGTAGAGAAGGGCAAAGGGCAGAGCTGAGCTGACCTGACTCTGAAGAGACCGGGATCACTTTATAATAGCACGTGCTAAAATGGAGAAAATCAGATCTGCCTTGGCTTGCCCTCTCCTCTCCCCACCCCAGGTGCTATTGCGTTACAGAGCTGAACGGGCGCAGTGCGAGGAGGCTGGCGGGGAGGGGGCATTGGTGTCTCCTGAAGGGCTTTGGGGCAGATGCTTAGCTGCTGTCAGCTGAACTCGGGCAGTAAAGTGAGAGTCCTAAACTAGCCTGGTCTTGCGGTGCTTTGCCACCGTCACAGACGTGGTAGTGGGTTTTGTTGTCTTAACGCTCTGAACTGAGATGCAAGTACAGCTTCTGTAAAGCGGTGTGGAGGGGAGAGCTGTGCGTTGGTGCTCGCTCGGCGAAGGAGGCTCCCTGCTGTCCTGGGATACCTTAATCTCACTCTTGGTGACTATAACCCCTGAATACCTAGTTTTCTAGTTCTAAGATGGATTTGCTGTTTTAAGTTGGTCCCGTTTGAGTACTAGTTGTGCTAGCAATTAAAGATAGCCGTAAATTGCTAGTAATTTTGCTCTTGGATGGAGAAGGTCACTTTTTTAAAGCACTTTAAAATGCCTCTCTAAATATTAATAGCTACCTTAATTTTTGAAAGCCCGTAGGAGCTACGTTTGGTTTAGTATACATTGGTTTACTACTAACAGAAATAATGGCAAGATTTGCCTTCCAGAGCATGCTAAGAGCCACCTCAGAGGAGCTGAAGAGGCAAATGTGTAAAGAGGATTAGTAAAAGTGATTGCTAGTTTGACTTTGCTTTTTGTATGAAGCAGCTACTAGAACTGGCTGCTCGAGCTACTTGCTGCTTATATTCTAGAAAATATCTAGTGGATCCTGATGGTGAGAGAGGTGTTAGGTGCAGCAGCTGCTCAGCTGTGCCTGTAGATTAGCATTCTCCCGAGTTAAGGGATCCTGTGTTAACACTTGCTAGAATACATTCATGTGTAAGGAATGGAGAACAGGCTTTAAAAATTACTGTGGTGCCGCTTCGTCAGCGGAGGACAAATACAAAGTGAGAGTATTTCACCTCCTGGCACTGTACGGAGTTACTTGGTGAGACTTTGTTTATACATGGAAGTTGTTAGCGAAATGGGTGGGACGGGCTTTGTTGGGGTGGGACGCTGTCCAGCTCAAACAGATGGGAGAGCAATGGCTGCGTAGTATTTTTCAAAATACTGTTATCTGGGTCCAGCTTCTGGGCAGGAGCGCGAACTTGATATGCTTTGCATGCACAAAAATAAGGAGGCTGTCAAATACATTGTGATTGATTTTTTTTTTTTTTTTTTTACATCATAAATTTTGCATAGTTTTATTTTCCCCAGTTGCAATATCTTGCTCTCTGGATTGTCGAGAGGAAGATCCAAACTTCATGCATTTTTCCATCATATCTTTATGTTCTTGTGATCATCAGGTAGTTATGACATTTCTTTTCCTTGTTGCAGCTTGTAGAGACCTCGTTAAAAGGAGAAATAGTCTTTGACCCCAGAAGTGCTTATTACCTCTGGTTTGTAATGGATTTCTGTGATGGAGGAGACATGAATGAGTATCTGTTGTCCCGGAAGCCGAACCGCAAGACCAACACCAGTTTCATGCTTCAGCTCAGCAGCGCACTGGCGTTCCTGCACAAAAATCAGATTATTCATCGTGATCTCAAACCTGACAATATTCTGATATCTCAGAGCAGGATGGATGCTAGTGACTCGGAGCCTACCCTGAAAGTAGCTGATTTTGGGCTGAGCAAGGTATGTTCAGCCTCAGGACAGAATCCCGAGGAACCAGTCAACGTCAATAAGTGTTTTCTATCAACCGCGTGTGGGACTGACTTCTATATGGCCCCCGAAGTCTGGGAAGGACACTATACCGCCAAGGCAGACATCTTTGCGTTGGGGATTATAATCTGGGCAATGCTGGAAAGAATCACGTTCATAGATACGGAAACAAAGAAAGAACTTCTGGGGAGTTACGTCAAGCAGGGGACAGCGATCGTGCCTGTTGGAGAGGCGCTTCTGGAAAACCCTAAAATGGAACTGCTCATCCCCGTAAAGAAAAAATCCATGAATGCTCGAATGAAACAGCTGATCAAGGAAATGCTGGCTGCCAACCCGCAGGACCGACCCGACGCTTTTGAGCTAGAGCTGCGATTAGTCAACATAGCTTTTAAAGACAGCAGCTGGGACACGTGACCCGCCGAGTCGTCTCTCCCACAGGGCTCCTTTTCACCTAACTGGTGGTGCAACTTCATGGCAGTAAAAGAAACGAGCCTGAACTCAAACCTGCAGGGTGTAGTTTCTACCAAAGGAATCTCTTCTGAGTTTCCTAAATGATAAGAATGAGTTGGCCGTTGTGTTAACGATGCGTTGATGTGTATAATACCAGGATGTTACCTGCAAGTGTAAGACCTGACGCTGTTCGTTTGTGTGTGCTGGGAGTGGGATGTCTTAAGAGCTGAGACCTGATTTTCCAGCACTACGTCATGGAGTATTTTGTACATTCCAGTTTCCTATGTCAGTATTAGGAACTCTCATGGAAAAAGGAGATTTGCATGCTGGTAGTGCGAATCTTCAGGCTTTGTAAAGTAATTCTGTGTATATATTTATGTATACGAGTGACTGGGGGTGTATGCCACTTTTCTTAAATTATTTGCTATGGGTCTGAATGATTGGGGGTCTGCTAGAAAACTAGGTGAAGAAGATAGATGAGAAGCATTCCTTCTTCTCCAGGCCTGAATAACTTTATTATTTATTTTTGTTATCTAATGTCAAAGATGGGGTCTGAGACTTGACTTTGTAGACAAAAAATGCAATGCAAAGGGATCAGCAGTTTTTTAAAGTGCCGACACGGCCAAGCTTAGCACTTGCAGCTTAATGAGCTCATCACTGAGGGAGTCAAATCACAAATGTATGCAATCGGGTGCTAGCATGTTGGCTAGTTCATGAATCACTTGATTTTTGCATTCTTCTAGTAGTCAAATACTTTACTGATCAGTTAATCTACAGTTTCACAACATGCTCTCTGCTCTTATATCTATAATCCAACAGCACCTTGGGTACTTCAAATAGAGTACAGTGAGCTGGGTTTATGGAAACGTGGATGAGAGAATCCAGCAGCACAGAGCGTTATTTTTCAGATTCTCCAAAACATGGCTGCAGCACAGTTTTCTCGTTAACTGAATCTAATAATACTGGTCCTGGACTCTTCCTTTCTGGCACTGACTCTGACCTGGCGCTGATGAGGAGATACGGGCTGACTGTTTGTCTTGCACACACCTATTCTCAAATACGGGAGAACTCGGTAACCGGTATGTGAAAGGTATCTCTGGTTTGTGTGACAACCTTGGCCGATTTTTTTTCATGTGTTTTCTTCCTTTTAAAGAAGCAATGTTTATTTAACACCATGGACAGTAGGATGGAGAGCTTTGAAGTAGCTGAAAGGCTGCTTATCCCCAGCTCTCGCCCCACAGAAGCAGATTGATAGGCGAAGAGAGGTTTCCCGCAGGCCTGACGCTGGACAGCAGGCAGGAGCTGCTTCGCAATAGCATAACACTGTTCTTTTGGGTGCAGGACTGTGCCCTTTCTCATCAATTTGACCTTTTGGAAAAAGTAGAGCCTTAAAAAATTGCCTTTAGAGGCAGATATATTAAAGCTGCAACAAAGGCTGGTTTTCTTAATAAAATCAATTTAATGTTTTTTTTTTCCCAAATCTTACCTGAAAACTGCCGTAAGTATCCCCTGGTGTAACTTGCTTCTCAGATACTGTTCCCTCTTAGTGCCGTGAGAGCAGTTCTGATCAGTCAGTGTGTATTCTGTCGGAGTGTGAATAAACAGCACAAAATACAACTTTCTGTTCTTCCAAAAGCAAAGGATTCTGATTCTACCAAACTTCTGAGGCTTTACCGACTACAGCTGGCTCTTCCCTGGTGCTGTGCAGAGCTGGCGGCAGTTACCCCAGGGGCCTTAGTCCTTAATTCTTGTTATTTTGCTTCACTTTATCATTTAAGGCAAGCTGTCTAAACAGTGATTCTCAGACAAATACACTTTGCTGTCTCAGAAGGATGTTTGTTGTTTAGAAGTAACTTTCAGAAGACGGCGTTCCTGAGTACAGCGTGAGGGCAGGGACGGAGGCGACTGTGTCGCACCGAGGGTACAGCCTGTTGCCGGCGTAGATGTCCCACTGTCGCTCCTCCCCTGCAGAGAGCTTAGTCTGTAAAAGACGGCTTGGACCCTATCTGTGAGTAATGATAAGGAGAGATCTATTTATTCTTACGTTCTGGAAGTGGAGATCTGTCTGTTCTCATATTTTAACCGAGTTCAGTACAATTGAAGCCTCAGCACGTTACTGAAAGGAAGAAAACAAACCTCTCGCTGTCTGTGCCAGCACTGTTTCACAGTACTTGCATTTCAACATGGTCATTCGATAAAGTTTTAAGAGATCATGTATTTTTTTCCATGTTAAACTTGAGAGCTTTTTAAAAATACATTGCTAACGTCCCCTCCTCTCCTGCCCACCCGAAGTCAGAATCAACTATGTTATTCTAAAGTACGAATCGACTACAGAAGGATACCGCTTACCTTTAAGGCGCTTTGCACATCGCCTGATTCTTCTCTGCGGTATTCCGTAGGACGGGCGCCGGACGCGCTGCCTGCCTGCTGTGCAGAAACGAGTGCCGGTGAATGGCACAGGGAAGTTGTTTTGGGTTTTTGACTCCCAAAGTGTTTCTTTGCACTGATTGCCACTTTAAAGGGTGGGGGTACCTGAAATCCCTCTCATGGTGCTTAGCCTTGCTGCTGGGTGACACTGAGTGGTTCCTTGGTGAACACCGAAGGGCAGTCCTCCAGGTCTGCCTTCGGTTTGGGTTTGGTGTTGTCCGAGGTCTTTGTTTTAAAACCTTTGATAAATCAAATTGTTGTAGCAGCTACAGTTACTCACCAGCGTGATGCAAAGTCAAGATACTTTTCAGCACTCAGAAAAGATTTTTTTCAAACCTTTCTTTAAAAACTGTAAAATATATTTTATGGAGAATTTATAATGAGGAAAATCATTGTGTAGTTTATTAAGTTCATGACTGTTTTTGAAATAAAATCTGAATTTCAATGAAGTCTTTGAACGTCCTACAGAGAAATGCTTTCTTCTCCATCAGCGCGATGTCACCTAGCTGTCAGCAAAGCTGCGGAAGGGTTTATTGGCTGTGCTAGGACAGGAGGAAGCTGTAGTACTTCACCACAGTCATACCGTAAGTGATCCTGGGCTTGTAAAAGATGCCGGGTTGGCTACTAGCTGTGCTGCTCATCCTCTGTGGGTAGCAGCAGTGCCAGGCTTCCACGGATGCGTAACGCGCTGCTGGAGGACTTGACAGAGCGAGGCCGAGCTGGGTGTGACAACAGAGCTGTCTCTTGGACCCGCTGAGGTGAGCCGTGTCCGTGTGGACCCTGCGGCTTCTGCCCGGCCCGGTGAGAATCACAACCGTGCTCTTCTGGGTGTGCTCCGCTTTCAAAGAGGGGAGTAAAGACTAAAAAATCATTCTTGCGTCCAGTACGTACTTAAGTTGTTGTTACGAGCAGAGTGAGTACTGCCCTGGGCTGTGAGGAAAGCTCTGGCAGGCTCTGCCTGCCCCGCTGCTGGTGCTGCTGGATTTCTGAGGCTGCGCATAGGTGCTGCCGCTCCCCTGGGCGCCGACGCTCCTCCCGCTGAAGCGAGCCCTTCCCCTGCAGCAGGATTTCGCCCACAAAGCCGCCAGCCCTCGTTCTGTGGGTGAGCAGCGTTGCCCCCCGCGCGGGGGCTGAAGGCCTTCCCTGCCGTGTTTCCCTCCCGCGCGCGCGGGCCGAGCGCCGCTGGCTTTGGTGGCGGGAGCAGGGGTGCGCGGGCTGTCGGGGCGGCTCCGGGGCCCAACCAGGCGTACGTGGCCTGGGGGGTTGCGAGGGATGGGGGTCTGCTGGTCTCATGCCCCGGGAAGCCTTAGAAATTAAGGTGAGGAATCGCCGTTGCTGTTACATGATACGAGAGTCTAGGAGTCATTTGCATGTTTTACTTAGCAGTGCTCTGGAACAAAGGGCCGTGCAGACTGGGAATAGCGCAAACTGGAAAAGCTGTAAATTGTTTTGTCTTGCCCTTTGTTACCCCCGCAACCAACCCAAGCCCGGTCATCTCCTGCGTGCCCTGCACTTGCATCGTCGCCCGCGGTTTCCTGCGTGTGCTGGTGCCAGAAATGGGCCCGTTCCCCACCTGGCAGGAGCCATGTGCCTAAATCCGTAAGTCGGTGCAGCCCTTGCGAAAGAGAAAGGGATTGGAATGTAGATTATTTTTTATTAAAGGATAACCACCTTAATTAAAGGAGAAAGTCACACCTCTGATTAGTTGTAAGAGCGGTGATTTTAAATATAGACACAAGCTAAATTCTTCCCCCACAAGATGAAGAAAGCGAAGCCTGCGTACTTGAAATCTGCCTGGTCCACGGCGGGGGGAGGGATGTGCAAGGCAATGCCCTGGTGCAGAAATTAAATGTAATTACGGCTGCAGCTCAGCTTGAATAACCCAACCTCTGCTCCGTTTTCCTTGTTCCGCAGAATGCGGAGGCCTCGGGCTGCGGCTTGCCCGTCCCGTTTCCTCGGGCAGGGCTTGGCCAGGTGATCCCCGCTTGGCAGCGCTGGGCTCGGGGCCTCGCCTCGTTTGTGGTTTTGCTTCGTGTTTAAACGGAGTTTTCCTTCGCGCCTGCGCAAGCCGCGGCGCAATGGCAGGCGTTGCTTTGGGGTCGAGATGAAGTCCTGTCCCGCAGAGCCCGCGGCCGCTGCCCGCCCCTTGGAAGGGTGCCCTCGCTTCTGGGAAACACCTTTATTCCCCCGGCGCGGTGGCCGGCCGGTGGACGCGCTCAGGTGGCCTTTGGACCGCGGGCGGCACGAACGGCCGACTTCTGTCGCTTTTCCCTTTGCTCCACCGATGTCCCGCGAATCCTTCCATGGGGTATCCTGTCCTTGAGTGTCTTTAATCCCTACTGGTGGTCTGCGTGGCGAACGGTTACGAGTTGACGAGCTGGTTACGAGTGTTTAAACACAAACTCTATTTAATGGGCACTGCTGAGCGCTGGCCGCTTCGTTCCCCTTTCGGTCTGAGGGGCCGGGGAGCAGTTTATGCAAAGTGCAATTTCTATTTTAAGTGCGGTGAAGGAAGAGGGATGTATCTGAAACGCCACGAACCGTCCGGAGCGCCTGTGCTGTTTGGGGAGCGGTGGGAGGTGGAAACACAAGACGGACCTGCTGCAGATCTCTGTTCAGGAGCTCTGCAAGCGTTTTGGGGGAGTCTGAGGCTGCGAACTCTTATAAGCAGAGCAAGCGAAGCACAGAGAAGCCGAGTGACCTGAAGGACGAGCCAGCACCGTCACTGCGAGAGGAGCCGCGGCCCAGGCCATGGCCTTGTTAAATCCCTTTGTTCCCAGATGAATTTCCAGATCATTTGGGTGCCTGAAGCAGAAAGCAATTGCGTAAGGGCTGCAATTCGTAAGGAGCAGCCAGGGCCTGTGCAGGGGCCCGGGCTGCGCCGCGGGGCTGAGCCGGGGTGGTTGGAGCCGCAGCCGCGGCTTCGGGGCAGCCCCCAATGGGTAAGGTGTGCGGGGCTGGGCTGCTGGAGGGCGCAGCTGCCTTGCGGTGTTCCCCCGAAGAGGGAAAAGCAGCACTGCTGCTGGAATTGCATTGCTCCGAGGCCTCTCTGATCTCTGGGGTTTGAGATGGAAACAGGTGCAACCTAAAAGCTGCTGCAGGTCCCTTGCACAGGGGGTGGGTTCAGCCCAGATGCTCCTTGCTGACCCTGGGAGGCTTCCCTCCGTCCCGCAGCTCCGTCCATCTCTGCCCTTCCCTGCACTCCCAGTGCTGGCCTGCTTTGCTTCCCAGACACCGGACAGCCGGCAGAAGTCCGCGAGGCCGGCCATCGCCCACCGTGGGCTTGAAGCCCCCGCTGGGGGTACGAACATCCACGGGAGCCTGGGTGCCTTCTCCCGGGCCCAGCTGCTGCCCGGTTCCTGCTTGCACCAACTTGTGGGTGGCTGCCTCGCGTTAGGGGGTGGTTTCGGATTTATTCATGCCCATTTGAGCCCTTGGTATTTTTAAACTTGTAGAGCAAGCCTTCCACTCCTGCCCTCTCCTAAACGAAAGTGCCTGCATCCTGAGCCCTCTCTGGCTCGCAGCCACCCGGCTCCCGAGCCCGCCAGCTCCCGCGGGCCGCTCTCCAGGCGGTGGCATTTGCATGGACCTCAGACCAGCAAGGGCTTTTGTGGGGGTGGTGAAAGCAAACCAGCGAGCAGCAGCAGATGGTTGTGTTATCAGGTGCTGCAGTCCTGTCTGCACCTGCTTGCAGTGCAGTTAAAAGTGTTTGGGTTTTTTTATTTTTAAAGGAGAAATGCATTTGGAAAGGACGGAATGGGACATGGCCGGCTTCAGCCCTCCCGCTGCCTGTGGGCATGGCAGCCCCTGGCTTCCCCTGCCCGCCTGGATCCCTCGGAGCCGCGCTGGCAGCCCCGCGCTGGCGGTGCTGCTCCCCCAGCCCCGTGTGTGGGTTATGAGGTGGGGCGTAATTAGCGGGGCTGGGAGGGAGGAGGGCTTGCACGGAGCAGGGCTGGCTAATCGGAAGCTAGGCATGCTCCGAAAAATGGCCTTGGAAGGAGGATCCGTGCTCCAGGACTCGTGACCTTTGAGGACTTTCTCAGGCTTTTCTCGCCTGCTGCGAGGGCTGAAGTTTCCATACCCGGCCCCAGCTGCACCTGGGTTTTGCCCGGGGTTGCTTTGCTCGCTGGGCACCGTGCTCCCGTCCTGGCGAGCTGGGAGGGGAGGGAGGCAGAGCCCCACCAAAGAGCAGAGCGCGCCTGTCAGAGCTCCGAGTGACCTCAAATAAAACCAAGGGGCTTTGAGCATCCCTGTGCCTAAGAAAAGCCACCTGGTGCATTCACGAGAGGCTGATTAACTGGGCAAATCCCTTCCTAGAAGTCGAAGTGACAAAACCCCCAGCACCTCCCCAGGGGAAGCGGGAGCTGCCTGGGATGCTGATGCCAGGAAGGGCTCCTCGCACCATCCCTTTTTGCATCCCGAAGGGAATCTGCCTTGTCCAAGCAGAGCAGTTCAGCAGCCAGGGGCTGGTGGGTGCGCCGAGGAGGAGCCAGAGCGGACGGCGGCTCCGTCTGCCCCGCTTCAGGGCAGGGCCCCCCCCAGAACACCCCCGTCAGCCGGAGAAAGGTGAATCAAAGGCTGCTCTTACTCACTCGTGGCTTTACCGGAACGGCTGCTGCTATTCCAGCTCGGAAAATAAACCCTGTCCTAATAAACAGTGATTCACGTTGCCTGGAGTTAAAAATAAGGTCCTGTCGGCTGGGAACCCAGGTGCTCTCTTCCTGGGGGCAGATCCCAGGGCTGCTGCGGGTTTCTCTGTCCCTCGCTCCCATCCTTTTCCCCATCTTCCTCTGGAGATGGTCGGGTTTGTTCCAGCCTGGCCGCATCCTGCACACGGAGCCTGAGCGCCGCTGGGAGCCCGGCTGCCTGTGTTGCTCCTCTCCAGGTTTCTGAGAAAAGGATAGGTGGTTTGTTCCTTCCTTGCTTTCACCGGGATTTTTTCCGGTGCTGGCAGAGCTCAGACGAGCCCTGGCCCCTCTCATCCTGCTCAGCCTCTGTTTTCATCAGCCCAGGGGCGCTGGCTCCAGCCCCTTCCTGGCACCGGTGCCGTCGCGCAGGGAGGTGCTGGACACAGCCCCAGCCCTGGTTCCCGGCACTGGCTCCCCAGCAGCGGCACTGGAGGAAGGAACTGGGGTGGGGGCCAGCAGCGCTCGGGGCCGGGTCCCCTCTCGTCCGGGGATGGAGCGCCCTGGCCTGCGGGTCCTGGGCCGAATGCCGCGGCTTTGTCCCCGCTGGAGCCTCCTGGTCCCCCGAGTCCCTGCAGGCAGCCTGGGCTGTGCCCCAGCTCCCATCCAGGGGTGGGGAGGGACGGCGGGTCCCCTCCGGCTGGGAGATGGACGCAGGGAGCTGGCACGTCCCCGGGAAGCACTGGGGGCTTTTCCAGCCCCGCTCCAAGGGGCTGGGAGCCAAGCTTAGGGTGCAGCGTGTCCTTCCCCCCGCCCGCTGCGGTGCCACCTTCGCAGCCCCCGGGGATGGAGGGGGGCCGGGGGCTGCCCCTGCGGAGCGCTCAGCCCTCGGGAAGGGGAGAGGGCAGCGGTAAAAATAACCCCTGGGCCGGCTCCAGCCCGTTGTGGCTTCCTGCGATTTACAGCCCTTCCCGGCGGGAAGTGGAGGCAGGATCCGGCCTGGCTGGGGGCTGGCGTTGACCCTTTCGCCACCAGCGGAGAAGGTGCCAGAAGGAGCCTTCCTCCCTCCTTCTCCCGCACTGGCCGGGGCAGGATCCTGGGGAAGGGGATCGTGGTGGGCTCCTGCTCCTGAGCTGCACCCACCATCTGGGGGGGTGTCGAAGGAGAAGCTGCCGGCGTGGGCATGGTTTCCCTGTCCCATTCCTGATGCCCCATGTGCTGGGAGGACAGAGAGACTCAGTCCTGCCTGGGAGGAGGCAGGGATCTCTGCTGCGGATCCCGAAATCCCGGCCAGGCTCCCGTGAAGAGGAGGAGGGAGGAGGAGAGCTGGCAGAGGTGTTAAGGCGGGTTACTGCCGGCCGGGCAGGGGCAGAGCCCCGGGTGTGAAGGCTGCAGCAGGGGCGGGGGGCCATGCTGGCAGGGAGGGCACAGGGCCGGCTCCTGCTGACGGAGCTGGGCTGGCAGGGGTTAACAGGGTGGCTCTTCCTCTTCCTCACCCTCTATAGGAGGCTTCTGCCGGCTCTGGGCTCAGTTTGCTGCCGGCAGCCAGAGGGACAGGAGCTGAGTGAGACAGGAGCATCCCTGCATCCCATCGGCGCATCCCTGCATCCCATCCCTGCATCCCTGCGTGGGCTCAGGTGAGCAAGAGCATCCTCCACCCGCCGAGCCCAGCGGCCGGGCACGGATCCTGGCAGCGGGACTGGGCAGTCGCATCCTGGGCACCCTGGCTCTGCCGGGGCAAAGCCAGCGATGGGACCCCCGCGAAGCTCTGCCCTGCACTGGGGGCGGCTGGGGACCTCATCCCAAACCGCGTGCCTCAGTTTCCCCATCTGTACACTGGGGTGGATGCGGTGTCAGAGCCCGTGGGCTGTGTGTGTGGAGGTGCGTGGGCAGAGGGCTCCCGGGCCGTTTGCTCTGTAACGAGCCCTGCTCTGCCCGGCCCCATGTCCCTGCTGTCACCTGGGGAGGCTGCGGAGCTGGGTCAGCCGCTGGCGATGCGGCGGCTCTTCACGGCCGTTTGGGTCTCTTCTGCTCAGCGAAACCATCTGCTTCGGGCGTTTACAGCCCCCAGCTCTGGCTCCAGACCCCCCTCCCCTGCCACCCGCCTTCACCGCCAAATTCACAGCCCCGGTCGGTCCCGCATGGATGCTCAGGTATGGCTCAGCAAGAGCCATCGCACCCCAAGGCCGATAAAAGCCCCTTTGCTCCATGCCCCCCACGCATCGAGCAGGAGAGGTACCTTCCCTCCCTGGCAGCCGAGCTCAGCCTGGCTGCGGGGAGCACGGCATGGGGACCCCAAAACGTCCCCCTGCCCCGCTGCCGTCATGCGCGGGCCCGGCCAGGGCAGCTCGCCAGCTCTCCTGTGCACGGGCTTTGTTCTGCTCTCCCTGAGCTCGGAAAGATAAGGCGGCCAGCTCCGGTATTTTTTCCTGTTGGAAGCCGCTCCTGGGATGCGGGTGAAGCCGGCGGATGCTCGGCGCTTCTCTCTTCCTGCCCGCGGACTGTTCCTGCCTGGGCTGGCAGGGCTCGCTGCCTGCTGCCTGCCTGCTTGGCTGAGGGCAGCGCTGCCCTGCCACGCGTGGGGTGGGATCGGGGGGACCCCTGGCTCCGCTTCGCCCCCCCATTCTCTCCTGCCACTGCTGCACCCTCGGTTCCAACCCCGTCCCTCCTCTCTCCTCCCAGGGCCGAGCTCAGGAGCCAAGCGGAGCTTTGGGAGCCTCCCCGGCCGCAGCACCGGACCCCCTGCAGCCACCCGCCGGGGAGCAGAGCGACCAGGGCTGCCGTTTCGGGGCTGGGGGACGATGGTGCCCCTGGGCAGCCCCCCTCTCGCCGTCTGTGCCTCCAGCAACCTGCGCCTCGTGACCCCCGGCCGCGGCTCCCCCCTGGCCTGGCTGAACCGGGGCCCCGAGTGCCTGCGGGAGCCGGGGGGCGGCGGGGGCCGTGTGCCCAGCGCCGTGGAGCGGCTGGAGGCCGACAAGGCCAAATACGTCAAATCCCAGCAGGTCATCAACAGCCGGCAGGAGCCGGCGCTGCGGGGCTGCTCGCCCCGGCTCTCCCCCCGCGGCCGGCGCCTCCTCGCCCGTCAGCAGTGCAATGAGTTGTGTCAGGGCTCGGAGCTGGGCCGGGAGGGCCCCCGGAAGCTGCCGTGCCCCCAGTCCCCCGTGTCGCGCCGGGCCGGCGGCAGGCGCCTGCTGAGACCTGACTCCCTCATCATCTACCGGCAGAAACGGGACTGCCCAGGGGGGGACAAGGAGAACGCCAAGGGCTCCGGGCTGGTGCGACGCCTCTTCCAGGGACCCCTCAGAGACAAGCCCCCCAGCTCCCCCCCAGCCAGGGGGCTGGATGAGGGGCCACCAGCCCCCCAGAGCCCCGAGACCGCCATGCTGTGGGTGCCCATGGAGAAGGAGGAGGTGCGGACACCCGGTGCCGGCAGCGGCGGTGGCAGTGGTGGCATCTTCCCTCTGCCCAGCAGCCCGGTGGCGCAGCCCCCCCAGCCCCCCAGCAAGCAGGCGCTGGCTCTGCGCGTCTCTCTGCCGCTCTCGGAGAAGGAGCGATTCTTCAACTACTGCGGGCTGGACCGGGCGCTGGTGGAGCTGCTGGGGCGGGAGCGGTTCGGGCCGGCGGGCTGGGACAACGCCTCAGCTCGGTTCCCCGGATCCTGCGAGTCGGAGCCCGGGCAGGCCTCGGAGGGCAGCGAGGGGGACGCGGGGCCGGGCGAGGAGGAGCTGGACACCCGGCTAGGCTCTGCCGTCTCGGTGGTGGAGCGCAATGCCCGCGTTATCAAGTGGCTCTACGGCTGCCAGAGAGCCTGGGCGGCTGCCAAGGAGTCCACTGTCTGAGCGGGGGACGGGGACATCCACATGGGTCCCACTGGCTGGATGTGGCCCCTCGCCCTCGCTGGATGTGGCCCATGGACTGGTGGCATCCTTGGTCCCAGCACCGTGGGGCTGCTGCTGGCCAGGAGGGCCACCAGGTCTACCCTGGCCGCGGGGCTGAGGGCAGCGGGGGCACCTGAGGGGCAGGCGGGGAGGGGGCTCCCTTGGGTGAGTCTCTCCCTGGCCCCGGGGTCTAGCAGGCGGCTGCCCCCCACTGCGGCCCCTCTTCTCCATCCTCCCTCTCTCCAGCCCAGGGCGGTGGGACGGGGCTGCAGCCCCCTCGGCGACTCCTGTCCTGCCCCGGCTGCAGGCTGGGGGGTGGGCAGCGCCTGAGCCCCCCGCCACGGCCAGCGCCTGCCCGCAGCTCCCTCCTCCCTGAACACGGGGCTGCTGGGGCCCGAGCAGCGCTCAATAAACCTGGTATTTTGTTTTCTAGCCTGGCGGTGTGTGTGGCTCAGGCGGGCAGAGCCCAGGACGGCGGGGAATGCTTCGGGACTGGGGGTGGCAGCTCCCCATCCGCATCCCCATCCCCATCCCCACCGCGGGGCCGTGCTGCTCCGGGGCCAACGGGGCTGCCAGGGCGGGGGCGAGGGTGAAGAAAGCACCAGGCAGGGCTCGGGGCAAGGGGCGCCTCGGGGTCTTTAGTGCAGACACGTCACCGAACCCCACCGCGGAGCCACCCGGCGTGGGCAGGGGGCTGCCTGCCAGCGGTGGGGCTTCGCCCGCGCTGCTGGAGAGTCCGGCCGGCGCCTCCTCCCCTAGTTGCCCTTGGGGGCATTTTTATTGCGGATTTCGGCCAGTTTGCCGGCCAGGAAGCCCCAGTGGAAGGCCCCTTCCTCCGGCTCCCGCAGGTCGCTGCCATCGTCGCCCGGCAGCTCCCCGGGGCTCTCGCCCGGCTCCGGGGGGGGCACCCCCTTCTCCATCCCCGACGCCTGCTGCCACTTGGTAGCAAAGAGATCCCAAAAGCCGGGTGCCTGCTCGGAGGGGGGTGGCTTGGGCGGCGAGGCGGCCAGCGGGCTGGGGAGAGAGCGGGGACGGGGATGTCGGGCTGGGGACCCTTCTCACCAGGTCCCACAGTGGCCAGGACTGGGACCCCCAAGCCCCCCAGGTCTCCTCTCCATGCCGGCTCCTCCAGCCGCTCCCCAGCCCAGCCCCGTGGGTACAGGCAGGGGAGGGGGATGCAGGCGATGGGACGGGAGGATGCGGGGGCTCAGCAGCTCCCGGGGGCCGGATCCAGGCTCTGGGGTCCCCCCCACCGAGCTGCAACTTACTGGTCTGCGCAGGGCTCCGGGCTGAGCAGCTGGTGCTCGTCCTCACGGGCGAAGAGGGACGAAAGCGTCCGCCAGCCCCGGGCACCCACCCCCTGCACCTGCAGGGGAGGCGGCACCGGGCTCACCGGGGACCTCCGGGTCCCCGCAGCCCCCCCGGCCCCCCGCTTCCCCCGGCCCCCTCCTCACCTTCCGCGCCAGCTGGGCCACGGGGCTGGGTGCCTCCTCCGTCAGCGTGGGGGGCTCGGCCGCCTCCATCAGCTCGGGGGGGTCTCCCTGCAACGAAGCCCCCAGGTGAGGGCCGGGGTGCAGGCAGAGGGAGGGAAGGGAGGTTGGCCACCCCGCTTCGGGGGGCCCCAGGCGTACCGGTACCCCCCGTCCCACCTCCTCCTGCAGCGCCCCGTCCGCCCGCGCCCCCCCCAGGGTCTGCAGCACTTTGGCCTTGTAGAGCCGCCAGAAGGCCTGGGTCATGGCGAGCGGCTCGGCGGGGCCGGGAGCCGGCAGGCGCGGGGAGCGGGAGGGTGCGGGGCCAGGCCCCCCCGCGCCGCCCCGGCGATCCGGTGGCTTCATTAAAGTTTCAGGGGCCGCTTCCAATGCACAAAGGGGAACCTGAGCCCGGCCTGAGCGGGGGCAACGCGGGGGCGGCTGCTCCGGCCGCCCCCAAACCTCCCCCCGCCCCAGCCCCCCAGTGCCCCTCGCTCACAGGGGCCCCCCAGGGCCGGGGCCGCCCCGAGCCCGCAGAGCGGGGCAGGGGCTGGGGCTGGGCGCTCCCCCCGCCGTGGGTCCCCATCCGTAATGGATCACCCGGGGGGAGGAAACGTGATCGGTGCCGGGACAGGGCGCGCTGAGCCCTCCCCAGCTCATCGCAGCAGTGACCGGGGCAGCGCAGGCCCCGAGGTCCGGACCCCGAGGCCAGGCGCTGTGCCCCGCTGCGGGGACAGCAGGGGACGGCTGCCGCCGGGCGCTGGGGTCCCTCGGGGCCGTGGCTGTGCCCCGAGGGCATTCGCTGGCCCAGGGTGGCTACGGCGGCTGAGCGGGGGGGCGCGGCCTGGTGCCCCACGGGCGTGGTCTCCCGCGTCGTGGGCGGAGACTGCCGCTCCGTGGGCGGGGCGTAGCGACGCGGGGCGGGGCCTGCAGCCGCCTGCGCCTGCGCACTGCGGAGCCCGGTGCCGGCGTGAGTCCGCCATGTCGCCGCGCAATGGCCGCCGCACCGGCGCCCACCGGGCGCACTCGCTGGCCCGGCAGTTGAAGACGAAGCGACGCCGCCGCGACCTGGACGAGATCCACGGCGACCTGCAGCCCGAGAACGCCGCGCGGCTGCTGCGGCAGGAGCCCGACCCCGACCTGCCGGGCTGCGCCCAGTTCTACTGCCTGCACTGCGCGTACGGGGGTCGGGGGGGTCCCCGCACCGGGGGTGTCCCGGTCGGGGGGGGCTGGGGAGGGAGGGCTCCAGCCCTTGGGGGGGTCCCTGGCGCTGGTGGGGTCCCTGGTGCTGGGGGGATCCCTGGTGCTGGGGGATCCCTGGTCCTGGGAGGGGTTGTCCTGGTCCGGGGGGGTCCCTGGCTCCTGGGGAGGGGGCTGGTCCCGGCGAGGGGGGCTCTCACCCCCACGAGGGGTCTTGTCCTGGTCTCAGGGAGGACCCTGGCCCCTGGGGGACTGGCCCCAGGGGTGTGGGGGGACCCCGGCCCCGCGGGAGGGCTCTCCCCAGCCCCGCTCCCATCTCGGGGCCCGCTGACCCCCAGCCTCTCGTCCCCCCCAGGCGCTACTTCGTGGACCTGACCAGCATGAAGGAGCACTTCAGGTCCAAGGTGCACAAGAAGAGGTAAGGGGCCCCGAGCCGCCCTGTGGGCCCGTGCCCTGCCCTGGAGCGGGCTGCGGCCCCCCGCCCCGGCTTCTTCGGGGTGAGGCGGGTGGCCGTGGCAGCTCAGGGCCGGTCGTGTTTTGAGGAGCCGGGCAGGAAGGCTTCAGCCCTCCTCTCTGCCTTCCCTGCAGGCTGAAGCAGCTGCGGGAGGCACCGTACACGCAGGAGGAGGCAGAGCGCGCCGCCGGGATGGGCTCCTACATCCCCCCAAAGAAGGTGGAAGTGCAGACCCAGCCGCTCGAGGAGGTCACCGAGATGGAGGCGTCCAGCTGAGCGCGGACTGAGGGGCCGGGCGGCTCCGTAAAGGCGTCTTTGTCCTCAGCTTTGTGAGAAAAACATGCCGCAACGCAGCCCGCCAGCGAGCAAAGGCACCGCTGCTCTGGCAGCCCTCCTCGCCGGAGCGCTAACGAGGAGAAGGAGCCAGCGAGACCCCGGGTGCCCTCGCTGCGTGTCCTCCTCCTCGGGGAAGGGGCAAGCCGCTCGTTCCCGAAGTGCTGGCGTGACTGTGCGCTCATCTCTTTGCTTTTAGAGCGGTTTTAGGCCTCTCTCCTTGGGTCAGAGGTTGACCCCAGTGACTCGTCCATTAAAATATGTCGACCAACAGGCTGGCCATGTCGAGAGCTCTCTGTGAGTGTGACCCAGGGCCTGGCTGGAGGGCGGCAGCCGCCCCTCGAGGTGCAGGGCAACCTCTCGGTGTTGTGCTCTTCCCGATCACGCAAAGGGAAGCATTGCCCGCGTCTGTGCCAGCCCGGAGGAGCAGCCTCGTCCCGGTGCTCCTGCGCTGGCAGGGTGGTAAAGCTCCCTCTGCTTCGCCCTCCTGGCAGGGGGCTCCTGGCTACTGGTAGCAGATACGGGGCTGCTTTTTTGGGGGGAATATGTGCTTGAGTGAACCCTTCGTCAAGCACTTGGGTCTGTAGCGAGCAGCTCGCTGTGGTGCCGGCCCTGCCTGTTTGGGCCTGAGAGGGGAGTGCTGGTGTCCCCTCAGCAGGGACACTTTGAGGCTCCTGTCCCCTAAAACCCAAGGCCTGCAAGTGATTTCATCTTCCTAGAGGGCTGGGGCTGCCTGTGTGCCGTGATCCAGCCTCCCCGTCACGTCCACCAGCCTGATGCTCCTGTGATCCTGCCGGTGACCCTGCCTCTGCCTGCCTGGCCCTTGGGGGACTTTGTGTGACGATGCCACCGCGGGTCTCGCGATGCAGCCCCGGCAGCAAAACCCTCGGGCCGGAGGTTCATCCCTCTGTCTGAGCCGGGGCCGGGGCGCTGGGCCGGAGCAGCAGAAAGGCAGCACGACAACGCGGCTGTGCTCGGCAGGAAAGGGTTTATTTCCACGCAGCCTGCCCGGATTTGTGTCCCCCCCCCGGCACGGGGAGATGGAGGCGACTCAATCTGCAGCGCGGGTTTGGTGGGTGCGAGGGGTCGGGAGGGTTGCAGACCCCATCCCAGCGGGATGCATCGCTGAGCCCCTGGCCCCGTCTCCCCCCGCCGCCCGCGGCGGCAGAGGCCGGTTCGGTCCCAGCCCTCCCCGCTGCGTTACCTAACGGCGCTCGGTGCTGACCTCCTTTCCCAGCCAGCCCGGCCCCGCAGGGATGGGTAGGGGCTGCATGGCTGCCAGTGGGGTGCAAGGGGCCCCCCGGGCCCCTCTGCTTCTGGGGGAAGATGGAGATGGATGCAGCAGCCGGCTCCACCATCTGTCTGTCTGTCTGTTCCGCCTCTGGTCTTGTTGTGGCTGGATCCTGGTGTCTCGCAGCGGCTCGGTCAGGGGCTCAGCCAGCAGCTCTGGAGCCGGGAGGTGGCTTCTCTGTTCTCCATCCCAGTCATAGAACCAGGTCCCAAAAGCGGGGACAGACAGGGGGACAGAGGGGGTGTCCCCGGCCCCGGGGCGTCCCACTGCCCAGGGAAGGGCTGGACGTGGCGCAGATCAGCTGGGAAGTTGCCGCAGGCGGCAGCTCCGCTCGGGTGGGGGCCAGCGGGCGGAGGGGGTCCCCTGCACCCCCGTGGGGCCCGGCCCCGCCAGCCCCCTCCTCACGGCTCTGGGGGGGCCTTGGTGGGGCCGGCCATCCTGCGGGTGCTGTAGAAGGAGAGGCAGAGCCCGGCGGCCGCCAGCAGCAGGGCCAGGGGGGTCAGCAGCCGCCCCCCGGGCTCGGCCCCCCGCCCCGCTGCCAGCTGCATCTGCAGGGGGAGAGAGGAGAGGAGAGGGGAGCGCTGCGAGACCCCGACAGGGACGGGGGACCTGAGGCCGTGCCCTGACCATCCCCATCGGGCCCACCAGGGGTGTAAGAGCGATGGGGGCCGCTTTGTGGCCCCCCCAGGCACCCAGGGGTGCCCCATGCAGTGCTCGTGGGAGTCCTGCAGCAGCACCCTTGCTGCTGACCTGGAGCCGGGGTACGGCCGGGCATGGCTCCCGCGGGCGGCAACCTGGCGGGCAGCGCGGGCAGGGTCTGGGGGTCCCTGTGGGCTCCCCCCACCCCGCTCACCCCTTACCTGGAGCAGACGGAAGTACCCCGGGGTTAAGCGTCTGGGGCGGATGATCATGGCACGGCGGGGAGCAGCAGGATCAGGCCTCGTGGGTCAGCAGCAGCAGCGGGGCTGGGTCCCCCCCAACCCCGGGACCCCCTGCCCCGACCACCGCGAGGAGGGTGTCTGCGTCTGTTGCCCGCCTGCCGGCCCCGCGGCCCCCTCGGAACGGGCGGCACGCACCCGGCGAGCGCCGAGCAGCTGTCAGCCGCGATCAGCGCCCGCTGCTCCCCCAAGCGCACACGCCGGGGCGGGGGGAGACGGGCGCCGAGGCGCTGGCGGGGGGGCCAGCGCCAGCCCGGGTCAGATCTGGGGGGACGGGAGAGCTGGGCTCAGCTAGGGAGCAGCCCGCATGCAGGCCTGCAGAGGGGCTGCCCCCTGCCTCAGTTTCCCCACCGGCAAAGGAAGGGGTGGGAATTGTGCCTTGGGGGAGGGTGTGACCCCCCAAAATCCCCAGGCGGTGGGGAGGGGGCTGAGCAGGGGCTCCCCCCAGGCTTTCATGGGGGTCTGTGGGGCCTAACCTTGTGCCCACAGGGCACCCGGCTCCTGGGGGACTCCCACTAGTGCCATGAGTTCTGCTGGGGCTCAGCCCTCGCTGCATGCAGTGGTTGGGGGGACACCTCATCTCACAGCTGAGGGGAAACTGAGGCTGGGGGGGTTCCCTGGGCGGGTGCCGTTTCCCCAGGGGGTTTCGGCAGCCATGCGTCACCGTCCGGCCCGTGACTCACTGGGGTGCGTGGTGGGGCCTCGCCCCGCAGGGTCGTACTGGGCCGTACTGGGCGGGCGGCCCCGGGCGCGGCAGGAGGCTGTGGTGAGCGGCACGCGGGTGCGCCAATGGGGCCGCCCGTCCCTGGCGCAGGTGAGCAGCCGCTCCCGCCGCCGGTTCCGGCCTGGCCGCCATGGAGCCCGTGGGTGCCTGGGGCCCTGTGCAGGTGGCCGCCTGGCTCCGAGGTGAGGCCTCCCCGTGCCCCGGCTGCCCCCCAACAGGGAGGGGACCCCGCTGCTGGCCCTGGGGCGGGGGTCTGAGGCGGGTTGTCCCTGGCTTGGGGACATCTGGGTGAGCTGGCATGGCTGGGGGGGTGGCAGCCATTTCCCGTCCCTCGCCCCTTGTCCCTGGGGTGGGTCAGTCCCTGGATCTGGGTGGGGTGGGGGCCCGGCCATCCCCGCCATCTGGGCTGAGACCGGGCGAACTCGTTGCACGGAGAGGGCCCTCCCAGCAGCCAGGCGTCACCCCTGGGGTCACCCGACCGGGGACCAGTGGGGACACCAGTGGGGGGGTGCTGGGCCCCCCCAGTGTCCGGCTGGCGCTAGGGCAGGGCTGTGGGCAGGGCTGGACGCGGCGGTGCAGGGGTACCCCTTCGAGGCCTGGGGGCTGGCGGGGCCCGACCTGCTGGGGCTGTCGGCGGGGGCCCTGGAGGCGCTGGGCGTGTGGCGCCTGGGGCACCAGGAGCTGCTGCTGGAGGCCGTGGAGCAGCTCCGCGCCCTGGTGAGTGCCGGCACCCGTGGGTGCCGCAGGGCTCCCGTGGCGGAAGGGGGGACGTGGGGGGCACCCGGGGCTGGGTGGAGGGGGGAAATGGGGAAACCCTCGGCTGGAGGTGGGGGGACACAGGGGCACCCGGGGCTGAGTGGAGGTGGGGGACAGGGGGACACCCTGGGCTGGTGGAGGGGGGGGACACGGGGACACCTGGGGCAGGGTGGAGGTGGGGGACATGGGGACACCCTGGGCTGGTGGGGGGGGGGACACGGGGACACCTGGGGCTGGGTGGAGGTGGGGGACATGGGGACACCCTGGGCTGGAGGGGGAGGATGTGGGGACACTCCGGGCTGAGTGGAGGGGGGATTCAGGGGCACCCTGGGTTGGGTGAAGATGGGGATGTGGGGGCACCCCGGAGACGCCTGCTGCCCTCCCGTCCCCTGGCATCCATGTCCCCCGCCGCAGGACGCGGGGCTGGTGAACACCAGCCTGCGGACGCTGACGGAGAGGCTGCGGGAGCTGGCGCAGGGCACCCAGAGCTTGGTGCTGGGGGGGCTGCCGGCGGGCACTGCCTCCCAGCCACCTCCCCTCACCCTCCTGGCCCACGTCGTCGACCTGGTCGGGGCTGCCAAGGGGCTCTTCTCCTGGCTCAACAGGTCCGGGGCGGGTGAGGGCACCCGTGGGTGCTGGGTGCCCCCGGCACCTGGGGCTGAGCTCTCTGTCCCCTCCAGGTACCTCTTCTCCACCCTCAACGACTTTTCGGCCAGCCGGGACATTGTCCCGCTCTGCGCCCAGCTGGCGGAGACGCTGCAGGCGGTGGGTGCCCAGGGCGGCCGCGCTGCCCCGAGACCACGGTGATGGGCACGGTGTTGGGTGGGGAGCCAGCCGTCTGCTCTCCTGTCCCCCAAAGCTCTGCCTGCTGGAGGGGGGGAGAGCTGGGGTGAGAGGGGATGTGGTCCGGGGGGGTTCCCCGCAGGGCCCCCCAGCCGCGGTGGAGGGGGCTGAGCCATCCCGTCCCACTCAGCTCAGCGTCTTGTCCCCCCAGGACTGTCCCGCGGCTGAGAGGGACGGCCGGATCCTGCGGATTGTAAGCGCTGGGTGAGGAGGGGGTGGCAGGCATGGGGGGCCCGGTGCTGCCAGGGCCCCCCTCAGACCCCGCTGTCACCCGCAGTGCCAGCACATCGTGGGCATCTGCGAGAGCATCGTGGGCTGCAGCCCCCCGGCGCTGCTGGACTGCAGGGCTGTGCTGCAGCGCGTGGGGCTGTCGCTGCCCCCCGGCCCGCGGGGCAGCCCCCCGATGTCCCCCGACCCCCCGGCGCTGCCGCCTGGCCTGTGGGGGAGCCCCCCAACATCCCCTGACACCCCGACGCTGCCCCCCAGCCCGTGGGGGAGGCCCCTGCTGTCCCCTGGCACCCCGCCGCTCCCCACCGCCCCGCTGGTGAGTCCCCACCGCACCTCACTGCGCCGGGCCCCCCTCGCACCCCCTGCACCCCGCTCACGCCTCCCTCCCATCCCCCCCAGGGCCTCGAGATCACCTCCACCAGCTCCTGCCTGCACTTCGTGTCTGCGACCACCTCGGAGGTGAGTGAGGGGCTGCCCAGCCTGCCACCCTCCCGTGCCACCCTGTCCCTCAGTCACCCCCTTTTAGCGCCTGCCGTGGGGAATACCACCCGTCCCCGCTGCCCCCCATCCGGCTGGATCCTGTGAGCCTCTGGGGGCCCTAATCCGCGCTCCCCAGCCCAGAGCTTGGGGTGGCTGCCTGCAGCTGAGACCATGCAACTCGTCCCACGAGTGAGCACAGCCTGGGCCAGGGTGGGAGCCCCCCTCCCCACCCCGATCCCACCAGCCGCTCCGGCCGGTGCTGTGCAAGGTCAGGCTGCCGGTTAATGGTTAACCCCCCCGGTTCCTCCCAGCCGGGAGAGCTCCTGAGCGCGAATTAGCTGGGGGGGAGCGGTGAGCAGCGGGGGCCGGGCACCCCGCTCCCACCCTGCCTCTGCCCCAGGCCCTGGCTGCCCACGGGGGCTGTGTCCTACCCGGAGACGAGATCGTGCAGGTCAACGAGCAGGTCGTGGTGAGTCGGGGAGTGGTGCTGGTTTCGGCAGTCGGGTCATGGACGGGGAGCTGCGGGGCTGGGAGGATTCGGGGGAACACGGGAGCTGTGATCCGCGGAACGCAGGAGCTGCGGCTGGGAAAGGTCTGGGGGACACAGGAGCCACTGCTGGGGGGGTTTCGGGGATGCGGGAGCCACTGCGGAGGAGGATTTGGGGGACATGGGAGCTGCGGCTGGGGAAATCTGCAGGACACAGGAGCCGTGGCCGGGGAGATCCGTGGGATGTGGATCTGTGGCCAGGGAGGACGTGGGGGACGCCGGAGCTGCAGCCGGGAAGGGTTTTCAGGATGCGGGAGCCGTGGGGCTGGGGAGGGCGCACGCGGCCGTGGGGCAGCGCGAGGCCGGGCTGCGGCTCACCGGGGTGTCTGCGCAGGTGGGTTGGACGCGCGTCAACCTGGCAAAGAAGCTGCTGGAGAAGGCGAGCGGGGTGACGCTGGTGCTGAAGAAGATCCCTCTGGACCTGCTCGGCTCGCCCCCCTCTCCCAGGCAGCAGGTGAGTGATCCCAGTGCTCCCAGTACAGCTCCAGTGCTGCACTGGGCTGGGCTGGGAACCAGGCAAGGATGCTTGGAGCCAGACATCTCCCATCACGTTGGTGGTCCCTAAAGCCCTGGGCGACCATGGTGGGATGCGGGCTGGCCCTGATGCTCCCTCCGCAGCTCCCAGGAGCATTTTCGGATGCTGTGGATCCCCCCGGCACCAGGAGCAGCGAGTGCCCGGGCAGCCCCGTGTCCCTGACCTCCAGGTGAGCCCCGTCCCCCGACACCCCCAGCCCGGCCAGCACGGAGGTGTCTGGGTGCACCCGAGGCCCCTTCCCAGCTCGTTCTGGGGGGAGAGGTGCCTGCAGCGTGGCAGCTGCCTGTGAGCAGCCCGGGAAGCTGCCAGTAGTCTTAAGGAATGAAAAAAAGTGGTTGTGTTTGTAATTCATTCACTTGGTAACGCTTTAATGGGGTTGAAACTATATTTAGACATGACCCTTCTCTCCCAGAATGGAAAGGCGTGCGCGGAACTGGCGGCAGTGCGGGCGAGCCGGGCAGAAGCCATCGGGCTGGGCTTGGACCCTGCCGGGGAGCGCGGAGGCCGGTGGAGCCGGTGTTGAGCCACCGCCGCCACGTTGCCTCCAGCCCTGCTCCTCCTCGGGCAGGGAGAACCACGGGTGCCCCAAGCAAGTGTGGGGCCGGCTGGAGCCTGAAAGCGGGACCCCCGTGGCGGCCGAGGGGGCTTGCAGCTCAGGGATCCCTTTATCCCCCAGCGCTGCTGCCGACTTGGACTCGGGGCCGGACTCGGTGCCAGACCCTGCCTCCGACGAAGAGGACGGAGAGGACGAGCAGGACCTGAGGCTGCCTGGGGCGGCCGTGGGGGAGCTGCGGGTGCTGCCTGGCCGCGGTAGGAGGGGAGCGGAGAGGGTGTTTGGGGACTGAGCGGTCTCTCCCCCGGGATGGATGGGAGGCTGCAGCCCCGCTCGCTGCTTGCAGGTGCTGCGGAGGAGGAGGCAGCGTGGGAGGGTGGCACCCCGCCGGGCACCTCGTGCTCCCCGGGCACCCTCGCTGCTGCCGGACCCTGCGCCGCGGAGCTCAGCCCCACGGCAGCCCCTGCCGCGGGGGCTGAGGGCAGAGAGCCCAGCCGGCTCCCCGGGGAGGTGAGAGCTGGTGGGAGAGGAGCGCTGAGCCTCGGGGGGGCCCTGGGGGACATCAGTGGGGTACACGCAGGACTTCATGTCCTGCCCAAGCTGGGAGGCAAAACACCCATCCCTGGGGTGGGTTCCCCTCTGAGCTTGCTGCTGCGGGGTGTGCGAGTTAGGGGTCCTTAAAGGGCTTGAGGTGCTGCTTGAGGGGGGCTTGGCTAACACTGCGGTGCCCTTGCCTCCCTGCCTGATCCCTAACCTCCCGTCCCTGTCTCCCCGTCCAGGGCAGCCCCCAGACGGGACGCAGACCAAAAGGTGAGCGGGACCCTGTTGGGGCAGACGGGGCTGGGGGCTCTCCCGGGCTCTCCCCCCTGCTCCCCCTTCCCTGCTCTTGACCCCCCCAACGCTGTGGCCAGCAGGAGTGGCGACCAGGCTGAGCCGCCGGCGGGTCTCGTGCCGGGACCTGGGCCGGGTGGACTGCGATGGCTGGCTCCTGAAGAAGAAGGACCACGTGGCCTTCATGGCCCAGAAGTGGAAGCGGTGCTGGTTTGTGCTGAAGGGCCACACGCTCTACTGGTACCACCACCCCAACGTGAGTGGGGATGCTGGGTGTCCTCGGTCCCCACCTGGGGCAGCCGAGGCAGGCGGTGAATGCGGCCGTTTCTCCCTCGCAGGATGAGAAGGCTGCAGGTCTCATCAACGTGGCCACCTACGACCTGGAGAGCACGAGGGAGCAGAAGAAGAAATAGTGAGTGGGGTCTGTCTCACCATGGACCTCCCAGCTGGCGGTGGAGGGGAGGATGCTGTCCCACGGGCACATGCCGATGAGCTGGGTCCCACCTGCATGTCCCTGCAGTCACAGTGGTGTCCCCGTGGGGCCGGTGGGGTCCCTGCAGTGCTGGCAGGGCCGGCTGTCGTGCAATACGGGAGACCGTGCCCTGAGCAAGACGTGCATTGCGCTACCGGTGTTATCTGGGCCGGGGCTGAGGACCGGAGCATCTCCGACGGCAGGGAAAAGCCCAAACCCCTGGGCTGGGTCGAAACAGGGGGGCTGCAGCGCAGGGGAGGCTGGACGGGGGCTCGGGGCTGGCTCCGGTGCTGCGTAGCCCCAGCAGCAAAGGCTTGTCCCCCTCCAGCGTGTTCCAGCTCTCCCATCAGAGATACAAGCCCTTCGTCTTTGCCGCAGAAACGCTGGCTGATTTGAGCATGTGAGTAACACACCAGCTGGTGACAGCCCGTGCCGGTCCCACCACACCAGGCTGGCCGTGACCTTCCGAGTCTGTCTGTCCATCCTTTCTTTCCCCAGGTGGGTCAGTCGCCTGATAACAGCCAAAACGAAGTATGCGCTGGCCCACCAGTCGGTCCCGGACAGGGAGGAAGGTAACGGGCCCTTCCTGGGGGGGGAGATGGGGACCCTGGGGGGAGCCGCAGGCTGGGGGTCCCTCTGGGGCGGCCATGCCTGGTGCTGCAGCCCCTGCACGGGACCGCTGGGAGCTTTGCCCGTGATCTGGGAGCAATGTGAGAAACGCTCCCTGAGAGGAGGGCTGGGGCGATGCGCAGCCCTGAGGAGGGCTGGGGGCACAGCCTGGGGCTTCCCGCTCCCACCAACCCCCCGTGGCCTCCAGACTGCTACAGCGAGACAGAAGCTGAGGACCCCGATGACGAGTGCCCCAGGCAGGGCTGCGACTCGGTGAGTGGCCCTGTGGGAGATCCGGGGAGGGGATGGGAGATCCTCGTCTCACCTCCCGCCCCGTCTCTTCCCCAGCCAAAGAAGAAGCTGCAAAATGCCCCAGAGAAAGCGCAGCTCTTCCCGGCCGGCAGCGAGCCCAGCAGCGCAGCCAGCAGCCCCCAGGGCAGCCCCCGGCCCTGCTCGCCCATGGGTAGGTGCTGGGGGTGACATCTGCCACCCTGTCACCTCGTGTGCACCCTTTAACCCAAGTTAGGGCCACCTTTTTGTGTGTGTGTGTGTGCTGGGGGGTAACTCGAGCGGGGATGTATTTGAGCGTCACCCATGTAGTGTCGGGATACTCTTGGGGCAGGGTCATGGGCAGGGGCAGCCCCGCCGGGATTTGGGGCTGCCCCCATCCTACGGTGCCCCCTCTCCTCGCCCAGACCCCGCCGAGGAGGATCTCGAGTGCCTGATGCGGTGCCTGAAGCAGGGGGGGGTGTCCCTCATTGGGCGGCAGCGGTTCCTGACGCAGGAGCAGTGCCGCAAGTCCTTCGTCCGGCGCAACAAGAACCCCTGCATCAACGAGAAGGTGCACGCGGTGCGGGCGCTGCAGAGCACGCTCAAGGTGGGACCCCCGCGGCCCCCTGACCCCCCCAAAGTCCCCTGCCCCCTGCACAGCCACCCCAAAACGTGCCCTTCCTCTCGGCAGGCGAAGCTGGTGGAGCTGCAGGCTCTGGAGCAGCTGCTCAGCGACGCCGCGCTCACCTCGGAGAAGTTCACACGCTGGAAAGAAGAGCACCAGGAGCTGTACCAGGAGCTGCAGGAGTGGTGGGCACGGCAGGAGGGCCGGGATGGCGACAGGGGGCTCGGGGCCGAGCACAGCCCCCCCGAAGAGGCGGCCGAACCCTGACACCCCGCTGGGACTTCTCTGGCACGAATCGTTGCCGATAAAAATCAGGGTGCCGCGGGAGCAAAGCGGGCGCTCTGCCTGTGCTGGGGTGGGGGCGTGGGGGGATTGGCGACATTTTTGAAGACTCAGCCCCCAGCGTGGACTTGCCGCAGGACAACTGGCTTCTGCTCCATTCCCCCCTCCCTGGGACGGGATGTTGCAGTGGGTCTTGCTTTTTTCAAGGACTTTTTGCCTCGGCTGCACGTTGGCAACGGGGGCCTTTTCCTGGAGGACCGTGCCCCCGCCGCGCACGCCGGCGTGGTGCCGCCAGCCGTCCTGGCCAGGGTCTCTTCTGCTGTAAATAAAACGGTGTCGATGAGGGCTGACTGTGCTGTGGTTTTTCTTGGTGCTTAATATCCCTGCGGTGACAGCCAGCCCCTACCCGTGGCAGGTGCCACCATCCCTACGGGGTTGTGGTGTCCCTCTGTGCCCTGCTCCCCTCTCCCCGTGCGCCGAGCCAGCCCAGCTGGGGGGCGATGGCACCCGCCCGTGGGGTGGGGGGACAGGGACGGGCTCCGACGGCGCTGCGAGGCCAGGGAGGGCGATGAAGCGGGGAAGGTGTCCCAGGGGGGCTGGGGTGTGCTGGGGGCTTTGTGCAGCTCACAAGGGGCGGGGGGGAGGAGATGTGGTCAGCCTGGAGATGGTGGCCAGGTCCTGCCCCTGCCTGTGCCACCCGGCCCCTCACAGACGAGCTACGGCTGGGTATGGGGACGCTCTTTATTTAGCAGCAGCTGCAGGGGCTAAAACCTGCAGAAGGACTAAAGCACAATCAAGTAACAGGCAAGAACGCCTGCTTTCAAGTGAAACATTAGGAGTGAAGAGGTAAAGGTGGGAAATGGACCCACCTCTTCCACCCAGTGATGGTCCAAGGGGCTTCCAGGGCTGCAGGACGGCCACGGCGGGAGGCTGAGGAGCCGCTGCCACCCCACAGCGAGCGGCATCGTCCCGTGATGCTCGCGGCAGGAACCGGTCCCAGCACCTCAATAATCCACCTCCTGCGGGGCCGCGGCTGGCCCCCCGCTGAACCCCCTCTTCCTGCAGAAGCTGGGGGCCAGGCAGACGCCAGCCAGCACCTCTGCCCCGCCGCCGCTCCAGCCCAGGTAGAGACACGTCCCCAGATGGAAGCGGGGGCGTCTGCGGGCTGGCCAACTCCTGCAGCACCCGATGAGCCATGTAGGAAGCGGCACCCAGGTACGTGGCACCCGCCAGCGTCAGCAGGAGCCCGGCAGCGGCCACCAGGTTGGGCCGTGGTGGGAGGGCCCACCACCGTGCCCCCAGCATGGCCAGGGCCCACGCCAGGGCCCCCAGCAGCAGCGAGCCCCCGGTGGCCGCCCTCAGCACCCGCATGGGCCAGAAATGGGCCGTGTCCTCCGGGCGCGGCTGGGCCAGCGCCTCCACGCAGCTCTCCCAGAGGCCGTCGCTGAAGGAGAGGGCGCGGGGGTAGCCGGGCCGCTTGGGCAGCTCCCGCCATCGCGGGGTGGCCGTGGCCGCCAGCAGCAGCACCCAGCCCCTGGGGGCCAGCGCCAGCCCCCGCGCCCGGGAGAGGGTCCCCATGGCCGGCGAGGCCCCGCTGCCGGCGGTGCCGCTGCTCCGGGCGGGGCGGGCGCTGCCCGCGGAGCCGGGGAGGGAAGGTGACCCCGCGCCACGCGTGAGCAGCCCCGACGTGGCCGGGCATAACGAAGGGCCCAGCGCCACGGCCCCTCTGCTGCCGGCACCCGGCGCAGCGCTGACCTTGCGGGCAGCCGGGCGTGAGGGGGCCGAGCTGGGGGCCGTGCCCCTCGGCCTGGGCGGCCCTGGGGGACGCGGGGCCCTGAGGGGGTGATGGAGCCTGTGCGGGCCGCGGGGGTAAGGGCATGTGGGGGCAACGGCAGGGCTGGGCCCCACTGGGGAGCGGAGCGGAGCGGAGCGGAGCGGAGCGGGCCGAGCTGAGCCAGGCCGGCCCCGCGGGCCCCACGCCGCCGCGGCGCTCGGCACTGCGCAGGCGCAGGGACCGGGCCGGCGCCGCTCCGCCAGGCCCCGCCCTACGGGTGGCGGCTGTGGTCAGTTTCCTCCGCCGGAAGGCGGGGCAATCAGCTTTCGGAAGAGCCAATGAGCGAGGAGCAGGGGCGCGGCCGGCGCCCCCGATAGGCTGCGGGGCAGGGGGGCGGGCAGGGACACGCCCCTTTTCCTCTGCCACGCCCCCCCGCGGCGGTAACGGTCGCGGCGCGGCGGAGCCAGGTGAGGGGCTCGGGGTTGCCCGGGAGCCGTTCTGCCGCCGGGCCTCGGGCCTCGGGCCTCGGGCCTCACCGGGCGGGCCCCGGCGTGGGGCAGCAGCGCTCCCTCTGCTCCCCTCGGTGAAACCATCCCTCCTCCTCCGGCCCGGGCGGCTCGGCCTCCCCCTGCGCCTCGGGGTCCGGCCCCTCGGGGTCCGGCTGCGCCTTCCAGGCCGTTGCCCCCCCTTCGGGGTCAGCCGCCTTCCCCTCTGCCCTCCCTGCACCCGCATCGCCGTTCTCCCGTCCCCTTCTGGGGGGCGAGGGGCTTCCTCCCGCATCCTGGCTTTGCCTCGCTCCGCGCACCGGCGCCCCCCCTCCGCCCGGTAAAGCGCTTCCCGGGTGCCCTGCGGGGCCTGCCCCGTGCCCGCTGCGGGGAGGGGGCCGTGCAGGATGGTGCGGGGCTGCGAGGGAGGCGCTGGGGGAGGCGGGAACGCTTCGGTGGCTTTGCCTGTTTTATTTCAAGAGCCCACGCTTGAATTTCCCTGTTAAAGCTGACTGTAGTGCTGGAGACCGAGATTTAAACGCAGGAATTTCTGAAACATACCCAAATTAAGCATAATAAGCACTACATTTAGCTAGAAGTGTTTTATTTCTTCACTGAGTGCCATGCTGCTTCTGGTTCACTATTCTGTTGTATTCCTGATGCTATCCTATTTGTAAAATCTGTATACGTATGTTTTCTAAGAATTAATGGTTTCTGTGAGCTCTTTGAATCAGTTAAGCAAAAATCTGTAAGAGCTGGTAATCGAGGATTTAGTGTTTGACTGGTGGAGAGGTGAGAGGCCTTGAATTTCCACGGGGAAGCCCGAGAGCTGTAAATTCCATTCCCATCATCAGAGGCGGGAAATTCACTGCCTGGAGTACTGGGATAAGCAGATAAATTAAACCAAAGCTGCGGATAGATAACGGTTGCCATTTATGGCACAGCAACGCGAAGTTTTGAATGACTGCATTTCTGCAGGTAGTTGCTCAGTGACCTCTACAGAGGGCAGAAATGAACTGGTTTGGAGTCAAGACTTTTAAAGGGAAATTTTTAGTGTCTGTAGACGTAAAGCCAGCATGTAGGTACGACGGTGACCGACGCTGTCAGTAACTACGATGGGGATAACACATGCCCCAGTTGAGAGGCGCTGCTGAACTGGTGCGTGCCCGGAGAACGCTGCAAGCAGGAACTCTCCTCGCTTCCCAGGCGCGAAGCAAACCTACAGTAACTGCAAGGGGTTTTCAAGTCTTGCCTCTTGCTGCGGGGATGAAACAGAGGGGCCCTTGGGAGGAGGTGCTGATTAACTGAAATACCGCGTTACTCTGAATGAAGAGCAGCTGACGTGTGTACCCTTTGCTTGGTTAGTGGGAACGGGGTTTGGTTTATGCTGATTTAAACTATGATTTTTGTTTATTGCCCTGTAGTTCACTGGATAGATAAGATGGCTGCTCTTGAGAAACATCCAGACCTGATGCTCCAGCAGAACAATCCATCGGGTAAGGACAGTCCGTTAAAGCCGCGTCGCTGTCGGACCCTGTTTCAGTGTCTGTGAGGAGAGATGTGGCCCTGAGAAGAGTCCTTTACCAAAAAGCTTTTTATTAAAAAAAAAAAGTCTTATTCCTGCAAAATAAAACAATTGCATGGGTATCCAAGGGTAGAGAATCATTTGATGACGAACCTATCTCTTGAGTGATAACTGATAAATTGGAAAGAGTTCTTAACAGTTAATGCAAAAATGTATCTTCACCAGTATTGCTGGGTGCCAACACTGCTGCTGCTCTTTCTAGTTTGAGAGCATCGCCTGGGTGTAATATCGCCAAGCTTCTCAATGGGAATATAATTAACTGCTTTTGCATCCTGACTGCCGTAATAAGACTGATTTTCAGTCTCCTGTTGATATTATGTGACTTCTCTGTACTTGCTGCCATTTCCTGTTGTAAAAGAGATTTCTTTAGCAACAATACAGGGAGTCAAGCGAGGGTCGGTTTGGTTTTTGGTAGCATGGGGAATTAGGTATGGCTTAATTAGGTGTATTAAAAGGCTTTTCAGTCTGTTGGCTAAAACGTAAGTATCCCTGGCTTTTTCTCTGCAGATCCCAGCACCAGTCAGAAGGGTCATTTCTTGGAGACTGACTGGAAAACACCGATGCTGTCTGTGAAGTTCCAGAGCCGCGTCAGTCGCTGCTCAAGCGTGGCCGACAGCGGGGATGGGGGCATCGGGACCTCCTGCTCGGACAGCACCGAAGGTGATGGTGAGCGTGGGGTCACACTAACAGCCAAAGACTCTAAGTTTTCTCAGAAGATCGACAAGGATTAAATAGCTCGATATTACCGAACCCTAGAATGTAAAACTTGGGGAGAGCAGAATCTGTAATGACGTTTGGAGACTGTTTCAAAACCAGTGCCTCGGTACAGAGATACGCTGCCTGAAATACAAACAAGTGATTAAGGGACCTGCTGTTTCTGGAAGCTAGTTTGGTCCTCTTAACTGTAGTAAGCGTTTTTAACTGACTAAAAGAGCCCCTTTGGTGATTTGCTGGTTCATATTGACCAACAAGTGATTTATCAGCAAGTCTGTTGTGTCATTTATCTTTTTTAAGAAATAATTTATGGGTGCCTCTCGAGACTTCAGATCAGCGTGCCTTTGTGCGTAAGTCTCCCCAGCGCTAGAGCTGTGTGCTTCTCGCTGGAGAATGCTGCAGCCTCGCCCTCAGCTGCGGCACGCTCTGTGAAATTGCTTGTCCCAGCAATCCTTTCCACCTGTATTTTCATCTTCACCCATCAAACTGACATAGCCACTATTGATTCACTGATTCGTCTTTCAGCAGCGAGGAAGTCTGGGGTGTTCTTTAAAACAACCTCACACATTCACGTGTGTCACAAGCTTCCCTGAGCCTTTTGAATGGGCCATAGATCTTAATAATGTGCGAGTTGAAATGAAGGCTTTTGAAAAGGTCTGGCTTGTGAAAATATTGCTAGAAATATCACTAGAGTGCCTGTTTAAGTGTTTAGCCTCTCGGCATAATAAAATATCCAGTTGCCCGCCGAGGGCAGGGGAGATGGCGATGGCCCTTTTGGAAATCGCCCTCTGAACGCTCGTCATGTCGTAGCCTTGTTTGTAAGAGCTGAGGCTGGGTTGCGGCACTGGCAGCTGGCTGAACCACGCCGACTTTCGGGCCAGTGCGTTAGTCAGAAACGTCGCGATGACCCTTAGCACACTCAAGGAACTGATTGCAGCATCCGCACGTGGCGTGCTGGTCAGAGAACGCGAGTTCCTGACGGTGATACTGGGCTATAAATTTAGGGGCTGTAAAAGGAAATTGTACTGTCTCTCCTCCGTTTGCCAAGGTGAATGTGCTTGTGACTGCTTGGTAGCATGCTGTTCTCCGGAGCTCCTAGGCACAGCCAAGTAATGTCCAAGATATTTTCTCCCCCTCGCGCTCGCTTTTGAGGAGAGGGTTTTGTGCCCTTATTGTGATCGTTTTCCTGCCGTTTGATGATGGTCTTTGCAGAATCTGGTTCTGGTCCCATCCAAATTGTAACCTTTTATTCCTTCTTGTAGCAATGCTTTGAGGTTACAAACAGGTGGAAGGGTGACCTTGCAGCCCTGATGTTGGATTAAAGAAACATCACGTGGGGACGGGCCTTTAGCCAAACCCATGAAGAAAACAAGTTTGTGTATCTGGGAGAAACCTGGAATTGTTGTGATACACGGCGTATCGGGACGAGGAGCGGGAACAGGCACTTTGCTGTTTGCCTTTCTCAGCTCTTGCTGTTGCTGTATTGAAATCTGAGAGTTGCTAAGAATAGCCCTGCATTTCCATGTAGCCAGGTTTGGTGCCCGCCGGACAGGACGGGCTCACGCTGGGGTGCGTGCGCTGAACTCTATCTCGTTTCCTGTGGCAATAAGGCGAGAGCCATTACCCTCGCCTCTAGAAAAAGCTCTTTTTCTGCAGTGTCCTGGAGGAGTTTGAAGGTCAGCTGCTTGGTGATCCCGTGTTCAGCTATGTCTGAAGCTCATCATGGGCTTAGTGAAGGCTGCAGTTAGCTTTGGTTACGGTTCAGAGTCGCTGAGCTGTGGGACGGGCAGAACAGAATCAAGGTCTCAGTGTTCAGCTGAGTAAGTTTCAGCCTTTTATTCAACTTAAGGGACTTGATTTCTAAACCTATAGAAAGATAATGTTATTGATTTAAGATTATACTAGAGTAGCTTAAAAACAAGGGATTAAAAATGTGTACTGAACTAAACTTGGATTCTCCCCGTGGTTTACGGTGGTAGGAGAATGTCAACAGGCTCCCGAAACTTGCAGTGAGGGGGAGCCCAGGTATGCCGTGGTCGTGCTGCTGCGGCTTAGGAGGACGTGTTCAGGGGGAAAAGAATCGCTGTTAAAAATTCTTTTGAAAAGTTGTTCGTCAGAGGAATGGCTGTTCACGTCAGAATATTTTCAGGGTTGTAATGAGAGCATCACTCTTCTTCTTTCCCTAGACTTCTGCAATTCCAGTAACGGTTCCTCATTCCAGCCCATCAAAACCCAAGTGACCATCCCAACAGCCCATGTTATGCCTTCTACATTGGGCGCCTCACCCTCCAAGCTGTGCTCTGCGGGAGAGCAGGGCTGTTCGCAGAGTGCTCCAAAACCTGCTATGCCAGGACCTGCCTCCGAACACGCAGGGCTCACGAGAAACGGAGACTTTAATGCCGCAAAGTCGTCTCAGGTGCCGCCCAGGGATCTCTTGCGTCTCTACAGGACTTCAGGGGAAAATGGTTTTGAGCAATCCTGGCATCCCGTTTCTGATCACATGAGAACAGAAGATACTTGGAAGTTTGACACCCCTGCCATCGAGCGCACCCTTAACCAGTCTCTCTTTCCGGATAGTTTGTGCACTGACCCTCTCCACAGGTTCCAGAAGTTCAATCCGAACTCTGGGGCAGCTGAGGCAGGAAAGGACCACTACAAGGTGCTGCCCGAGAGTAAGCAAGCGGCAGGGGCTAACGGAGCCTGTGAGCCCCAGGACGGAACGTGGCCGAGCGGGAGCAGGCTGATGCCAACGGGACTCCAGGCCAACAATTTCTTTTCAAAACCTGTAACTCCTTCATCTCGAGCATGGATGCAAGAAGCCTGCACGCTACATCCGCACGAGAGGGTCTGCGAGCTCAATGCTTGGAAACAACAGCTGGAGAAAGTGCGATTCCAAATAGAGCAAATGCAGGTAGGGAGCTGCTTGTATGTGTTTGAAACCCTTCCTGTCTCTTTAGTCATGAATCATTGCCCCAGACTTACGAAGCAAGGGGGAAAATGTCTCGTGCTTCTCCCTGTCTTACACCAGAAGTCTCTTAATGGTCTGTTTTCACGTGTGGTGTCACAGGTATCGTTTGATGTGCTGCTTATGTCGAGCAGCCCTGTATTACGTTACAGCACTGCACAGTGGTTCAGATCAGGAGGTGAAATATCCTGTCCTCTAGAAACTGGAAAGAAAAAGCACGCCAAGAAGTTCTTAACAGTTTCTAGAATAATTGTATTGTGTCTAGAATTAGGAAAGAGGCTTTTTTTTAAGACGCGTAAAACTAACTGCAGTTTATTAGATGGGAACAGTTTGTTTATCACCTCCCACCGGCTGTACCCTAATGGAGACAAATTGTTTCCAGTGAGCTAGCACAGTGGTCTAAAATTATTTGTTAATCTCCAGTTGTGCTTGGGCAAAGTTACTTGTTCTTGGACATCGACAGAGACTGAAATAGCTATGTCCTGGCATGCAGATGAGCACACAGTGTGCAAAATAGCTCTAGCAATGTTGCAATTACCTCTGTGGAGCACAAACCTCTCCCTCCTCGTTTTGTCTCCTTTTCCAGTTACAAAATGGAGGCGCCTGCCACCATCCCTCCATGTATTCTCCGTCGCTGCCTACGCCTGATCCAGCTCAGTGGATCAATATGCTGAACTCCAATGAAAACCTGCTCAAGGAGAAAGAGCTTCTCATTGACAGGTGAGAGTTTGGTACTGACACGTGGTTCAAGGACTCCAGTGCTTTTCCTTTTGGAAAGGGAGGGTTTTGAAAGTACCGAGGAAAGCTCATATCTCAGAGTCCCTTTTACCTGCTTGAGCTTGCTTTATTGCAAAGAAGAACATAAAGACCTTTGAGAACAGCGCTCCTCCCCTTCCTCTTGGAATGAGGATGGTGACCCTGAAGGGTTCAAATGAATCAACTTCGGTTATGGTTTTCTGTGTTTTGTAAAGGATAAAGATTTCTGTCTAATACTGCCTTTTTGCTTGAGGACTGTCTGGGAGCTCTTTGAGATCTTTATTTTAAATTTGTTCTTTGTGAGTCTGGGCTGGCAAACGACACTTCTCATACCTAACGCTAGTGGTTCATCAGCTTTTGGAAACAGTAAGTCCTCATGAAAACTACCTTCAGCATTTGGACTGTAAATATGTCTTCTGCTTGCTCATTTTGAGTCCTCTGTCTGTTCGTTTTACTCATAAGCTCTGCAGCCAAGCTGGCTCTTCCAAAGCATGCAAGGCTTGTGTGTTTTATAGAATCACAGACTCGTTTAGGTTGGAAAAGACCTTTAAGGTCATCAAGTCCAACCGTTAACCTAGCACTGCCGGTGATTATGTATAATCATTGCTGGGGGGAAGCCTTTGAAGGGAGGGGAAGGAAGAAAAGTTAATAGCAATTGTAAAAAAGTCAGAATGGACATCTTTCAGATTATTGCTCTGCAGGTCAGTTCTGAGGTGCAGAGTTGTCTTTCTATTCTGCGCGTTGCTGCGTGGAGCATTAGAGTAGTGGTGGCACTGTTGTGTTGTGTTGCTCTCTGCTGTATGTTTGAGAGCAGCGTATTACCTGTTTGGTGTTTTTTACAGACAACGACAACACATATCCCAGTTGGAGCAGAAGGTCCGTGAAAGTGAACTGCAGGTTCACAGTGCCCTGCTTGGCTGTCCAGCACCCTACGGAGATGTCTACATGTTGAGAATGCAGGTAGTTGGGTGCAGCAGGGTGTCGGTAAGAAATATGTATTGAATCCAACAGCCCTGCCACTTCTCGTTAGGTGTTTCCTGAGTAGGAGGGCTATGCAGAGTAAAGCTCTCCTTTGTATGGGGTGCTGGTCACCTGGCATCCCCGAGGTCTGTGACTCTTGAGAGTTCAAGCCCTGAAGTGCTATGGTTTGTTCAGAAGCCGTGCTAGTGATGCAAGCACCTGACAGCGCTGACAAGTGCTATTTCAGACACTGCAGTCTCTGAGATGGGCTGAATGACGCTTGGGAATTGGGAGGGCTGCGAACGCGGCTCCGAGGCAGTGCAGCTGCTTAGTGCCAGTTTGCACCTGACTTAGCGCTGGCGGGCAGGGTTCACGGGCTGGCTGTTCGCAGGAGCTGCAGCGGGAGAACACGTTTCTTCGAGCACAGTTCGCAGAGAAGACTGAATCCCTCAGTAAGGAAAAGATTGAACTGGAGAGAAAACTGGCTGCTGCAGAGGTGGACGCAAAGCTGATCCGGGAATCGCTGAAGGAAACTATGCAGAAACATGCAGAAGAGTTGAAGAAACAGGAAGAAAGGGTATGATCCTGTGAGATGGGAAGGTGTTTTTTCTTCAAGAAGCTAAAAGTCAATGTAGTGCGTAGGTGAAAGTTTTCTGGGGCAGTGTGTTATTGTAGGTATTTTCCGATTTCCTTGTAGAATTGTTTGGTTTGTAAGCAAAAGCCCTTCCTCCTGCAGTTAGAAGTATTTCAGTACCTCTTCTTTTAACCAGAGAAGAAGCCTGTCTTTAGCTGAGTGAGCAGAAATGCTGCTGAGTTAGTGATCTTGTATTTTGGTGTTGTGCTGTACAAAAAGGTAAATGAGTGGGCTTAGAGGGCTGAAGAATGGACAAGAAATTATATAAACTGACTTGTATATGACTGTCCCTGCAGGTAAAGGGAAGAGACAAACACATTAATAATCTTAAAAAGAAATGCCAGAAGGAATCTGAACAAAGCAGAGAGAGACAACAGAGAATTGAGACCCTGGAACGATACCTGGCTGATCTACCAACCCTTGAGGACCACCAGAAACAGAGTCAGAAGGTAACACTTCCTCCGAGTCGTGGTGGTAGCTCTTCATACCTGCTCAGGTGGCTTTCCTATAGCTGCAGATAATCCCCTGGGCAGCTGCCCAAGTAGAGTCGTGGTCTCACCTTTTTGGAGGAGGAATGTTCCGAGCTATAGCTGAGAATTGCCACGCAGTAGTAAAAATCTGCCTCGCAAGTGTGGTTGAAACATGGTGTGTGTGGGGAAACCCTGGGAGGTCTCTAGAGTGTTGTGATGGTCTTCGTTGCAGCTGAAGGAATCTGAACTGAAGAGTACTGCTATGCAGGAGACAGTGCTGGCACTGGAAACGGAGCTTGGAGACGTCCGGGCTGCTTTCAGGGAGCAAGAGATGCAGCTAGAAACCCAAAAACACAAGGAAATGGAGCTGCTTTCCACTGTGCGCAGGTAAAAATCTGGAGGGTTAGAATAAGCCTCATCTTGGCACCGAAGTAAGCGCTGCGCAAGAGCAGTGATGATTCAGCACAGCCACTGTCCCACCTGTCAGAACCAGGTCACCGTGGATTTGTGGTGATTATGTGAGCGCTCGCCAAAACACCGCGTTCAAACTCTGCGTGCCAGCCGTGGAGGGTGGGAGCAGAACCAGATGGCTGAAAGAAAGGGGGGGCCCTCTTTTGTCACCTGGGTTTGTCTGTGTCCTCGGGCTATTGCTCTCAACTGTAACTCCTTGCAAAACAGACCTACGTAATCCGCGATCGTTGCGTCTCTGCAAATGTGCCAATATCATGGGCAGGGCTGTGTCCAGGGAGAGGGACTCCTTCCTTCACACCCCAGTTTGCAAGCTGGGATGCAAAGAGGGCAACACTGACACCTGATAGGAAAAACATTCACCGCATCATATTTAGTGAGGGAAACACCCCAAATAAAGCTGGCTTTCCCATGGCGTTCTGCTCATTTCAGCTTGCAGGACAAGATGCAGCAGTGCGTAAAGAATGCAGAGAGAGGACCCCCTGCCCAGGATGGGGAGAGACAGAGAACGGAAAATGACTCTCTGAAGAAAGAATGCGACTGCCTCAGGAAGGTAACAGGCTGTCCCAACTGGGAGTCACACATTGTTCCTTCCACTGAGTCACACCAGGCACTAAAATGAAATCGAGGACTTGTGCAGTTGTAGGCAGTCACAATTGCACAGAAGCAGCAGTTCCTGGAATTCCAAACCGAGGGGTTTTACGCTGTTCTTGGTGCGATAACCATGCACTCCTGTAGTAACACTGGGGAGAAGTTGCAGAATGCAGAAGAGGGGAGAGGAAAACCACAAGAATGCAACTTCTCCGGTCTGTTTTTAGCTGATGCTTCTAATGGTGCCTTTTATCAGCTGCCTTTTATCAGGGAATGTAAGTCCATTACTAACAGAGGCAGTGATTAGAGCAGTAAGTGGACAGGAAAGGGAAGGAGAGGGGATGCTGTCCTCTCCAAGGAGAAATCCTGGTGGAATTACTGCGTCTGTGTGGCCAGTTCTGATGCCTCTGCTTTTGATTCCAGATTGTGGACAAACAGCAGAAGAAGATGGAGCAGTTGTCCTTGCAAGTAAAGGTGAGAGGTGACTGCGGAGGGACCTAGAACTTGAGAATCCGCTGTGAAGCGAGTTAGACTTACTGCTTTCCCGTGGTCTGTTCCAGAACCTGGAAGAGCAGGTGGCCCAGGAAGAGGGGACAAGCCAAGCTCTGAAAGAGGAGGCGATGAGAAGAGAAAATGCACTGCAGCAGCTCCGGACCGCTGTGAAAGAGGTCAGAGCAGGAGCGTTGAGAGTGCCCGAGCATAGCAACTGAAGAAACAGGGGATTGTCTTTTAGCAGGGCCCTTAATTTGCAGTCAGCAGCACAACCCCTCCTGCTTCCCGCTAGTCGCTGGCCCGGTCAGTGCTCTGAAAGGAGCTCTTCTCTGCTCAAGAGCAGGAGGAGAAAGGCAGTTGCTCGGGAACTTCAGCCGGGGCTGTGGGTTGTGGTGGAGGACGCTGAGCTTGCCAGCTGGGGGCAGCAAGGCAGCGAGCAGGAGTCCAAACTCAGCACAGCCCTGGCTGCAGGGCAGGCCTGAGCACCACTCTCCAGCCTAAAGGCAGGCAAGCACGATGGCAGCCCTTGAGGGAAGGGATGGCCGGTGCTGGGGTGAGCGGCTGGTGCGCAGCCTCCTGGAAGCCGCTTCTGTTGCGTCGTGCCCTGGCAGGGACAGTGCCGCGTGATGGGACGCTTCTTGTCTGAGCCAGGCAAGCCGAATGCTCACACCCGGTAGGACTGGCAGTCGCTCATCTGGCGAGAGTCTGGAGGGCTCGATGTAAACCAGCTCCTCCTGCCCTCGGCGCTCCTGTCGTCATCGAGCAGTTGCGTTAAGTTGCTGTAAGCGTGCTAGCTCTGTACCGAGTGACCACTAACCTGCTGTGTCCGTTTGTTCAGCTTTCAGTGCAGAACCAGGATCTCATTGAGAAGAACCTGACCCTTGAGGAACGACTCCGGCAGGCAGAGCTAACAACCCAGCCGCTGCCTGCGGAGACAGCCCGCCTCGCCCAGGAGCTGCACAGCGAGCTGGCCAGTTGTCTGCAGGATTTGCAGTCTGTCTACAGCATTGTCACTCAGAGGGCTCAGGGCAAGGATCCCAACCTCTCTCTGCTCCTAGGCATTCGCTGTAAGTATGTAGAGTGATGGCGGAGCAAACCCTTCGGTTCCTGCGCTGCGGCAGAATTAAATAACTCGCATATATTACAGCCTGGAAGGTTCTCATCTCTCTGGGATTCTGAATCTTCTTTCTGTGGTTAGCTAGCTCTAAAGGTGCATGCTGTAATAACCAAATGTTAAATAGCACCTCTTTTGCAAATGTGCGTTGGTTTTTCTGGCTCACTTGCAAATGTGCGCGATCCTCGGTCAGAATCGCGTGTGAGGTAACTCCCTCCTCTGACTCCACAGCTGTGCAGTACTCTGCCAAGGAGAAGGACGACTTGCTGAGCCCTGATGGACTTGCAAAGAAACTGGTGGAGGTAAAACAGCTTCACAAAGAGGTGGAGGACTTAAGGACGGCAATATCGGACCGATATGCTCAGGACATGGGAGACAACTGCATCACCCAGTAAAGAACACTCCCAAAGTAAGACAGGAGAAGACGACTCGAAACCCTCGGGAGTCCAGAGCTCCTGCAACCCAACTCCTATTCAGCACTTTACCATCCCTTTGCTCGGGTACAAGATGTGTGACTTATCCAATCCGCGAGAAATCGGGGGGTTTGTTGCCAGAAGTGTTTAGCTGCTGACTGGAATCGTTCAGGGCTTCGGTGTCAGGCTTTGCAGAAGCTTTGATCTCGTGGAATGTGTTTATGCTGTGTTTGCTGGAGCTGGTGTGGTCTCTGATGCTGGGAGATGAATTCTGAATTGCCTTCCAGGCATGTCAGATGCTGAACATGCAAATCCGACAGTTAAAGTCATCACTAAAAGGAAATGTATGCCCTGGTCTTTCTGATCAATTCTCTGCGCAGACCCTGTGTGACTAGTAAGACCAGCGGATTATCAGAGCGTTCGGGGGATATCTGTGGACTCCACAGGCAAGCAGGTGTGCCAGTTATGCTGTGCTAATTACGTCGGGGGGGGCTGTGTGCCCTGGTCTGGCTTGGGTGCTGGTGTAGCTGTTCATGGAGCAGGACCTGATTTCCTCAGGTAAATGCAACCGGAGTCTTTCAGTAGCCAACAGGAGTTGGGGAATAAAGCAACACTAAAAGACGACTCTGAAAACGCTCCCCCTGGGCACTGTCACCCCAGAAGCCTTAAGCCTTTTATCCCCCCGGAACAGCACTGAGCGTGGGCGCGTTTCAGACTGCAGAGGAAGCAGGCTGATGCTGAAGTGCCTTAATGTGCTAGAGAAACCTCCTGTCCCCCCACCGCTCCGTGCCTAATGCATCTGCTGGCAGGGCGAGGAACTGCTGTTTCTCGTAGCAGCCTTTAGAGCCATGGCAAACGATCCTGGGGAGCCTGGCGTGTCCGTAGCCCCTGCCAGAGCCGCAGGGAGCCTCTGCGTCCCCGGGGGACCCTGCCGCAGGCCAGCGGGGAGACGCACCTCTGCTGGGTGCTCTGCTTGCCAGGGAGAAAGCCGTTGTGGGCCTGACACGGCAGGAGGGTGCAGCTGGACCCGAGGCTCTTCCCGGTGCCTGCAAGGCAGCGACCGCTCGGGCTTTGTTGCAGCCCTGCCCCCTGTTCTCTGGCAACTCCCCGTTCCTCCGCTGAATAACGAGATTTCTAAATAAATCGGCGTGGGATGCAGTTCGCTTTGTCACAGCCCTCCTCGACCTTAGTGGCAGCTTTGCAGAATTGAGTGCTTGCTTGTGACAGCGCTGTGGTGCTGAGGGTGGAACTTCTTTGGTTTTCTGCTTCAGTCAGAGCAAGAGAAGAGGTCGGTTATATGGCAGCGGGGAAAAGGCTGAAACTTGGGTCCGTTTGGTTGCTCTTGGTTGATGTTGGGGCTGCGAGCCCTAGGTTTGAGAAGAAATGCTTTTGTTATTCCTTTGTGTTAAAATTTAAGACCAAATCTGTTTTGTTCTTAGCGTTTGGCCACCATGGGTGATGGCGGCAAGAAGCCGGTTAGTTTGCTGTCCCGAGCCGCCCCTGCACGGCACGGGGAGAGAGGCAGCGCGCCTGCCGGCAGCCAGCTGCCCGCCCTGCTCTTGCCGCATCTGGCGTATTGCGTTTCTGGCTGTTTCTGTTCCCAGGCCGCTGATGCCAGGTACCGAGCTAAATGTGGGCCAAGGCTCTGTCTTGAAGTCTCTCGTCCTGGCTGTTGGGAGCTCTCTAGGCACCGGGGTGCGGAGCGGCACCCGCCGTGGAAGCTGCTCCCTCCCGCAGGGCAGCAGGGTGCTGCTTGGCGCCTTCTCCCGGGGCGCGAGCCGCAGAGCCGGGTCCCAGGAGCTGCGGGGGGACAGGTTCGCCCCCGGCCCCTGCAGCGCTGCCTTCGTGGCCGAGCCCCCCCCCGGGCCGATGCCCGGGCCCGGCCCTGGCCCCGGCCCGGCCGCTGGGGAAGGGCGATGCCCCCCGCTCCGGAGCCGGGCCCGGCCGGCCCAGACGGGGGATCCCGTCCCCGCGCCCGCCGCTCTGCGGCCGGGGAAACCGCGGGCAGGGCGGCAGGACCGCGGCCTCTCCCCGTCCCCCCCCGCGTCTCCCCCCGTCGCCTCGGTCGCCGTGCGTTTACACCCGCCTTCGCCTCGCCCCCGTGTTTGTAACCGGGTATAAAATAAAGCCGCTGGGCTCCGCCCGTGCGGGGGGGGCGGGGTCGGACGGGGCGGGGTCGGACGGGGCGGGGCCCGGGGGCCGGGGCGGGGCCCCGCCGAGGCCGCATGCCCGGTCCCGCCGGCCCCATTGGTCCCCGCAGTCACATGCGGGGCGGTGGCGGGGCCGCCCGTTCCCTCCCTCCGCGCCTCCCTCCGCCGGGCCGAGCGCTGGGAGCGGCCGCGATCGCAGCATGAGCGCCCTCAAGGTCTACAGCACCTCGGTGACCGGATCCCGGGAGGTGAGCGGCGGCGGGGCCCCTCTTCCCCGGCGCGCTGCGAAGCCCCCTCCGCCCCCGGTGCCCTGTCCCCTTCTTCCCCTGAGCCCGTCCCCCCCCCCCCGTGCTGGGTGTCGTGTCCGTGTCCCCCCCCCCCGTGCTGGGTGTCGTGTCCGTGTCCCCCCCCCGTGCTGGGTGTCGTGTCCGTGTCCCCCCCCCCGTGCTGGGTGTCCCCCCCGGGGCCGAGCCCTGCGGCCGGGTGCGCAGCGGTGGCTCCGTGAGCGCTGCGCTGAGCACGGCCGGCGCGCTGGGGTGCGTGCTCGCCCGCCGGGCTCCTCTCCAGCGCCCCGCAACCTGCCTTTCCCCGCCCGGGTTCCAGATCAAATCCCAACAGAGCGAAGTAACCAGAATCCTCGATGGGAAGAACATCAAGTACGAGCTGGTGGACATCTCCCAGGACAACGCTCTCCGGGAGGAGATGAGGGCGAAGGCAGGCAACCCCAAAGCCATCCCACCCCAGATCGTCAACGGAGACCACTACTGCGGGGTAAGGCTCGCGCTCCGCGCGGGGGATAGGTACCACAGGGCTGGGTGGCGGGCGATAATCCCGTCCCCTTGTTTCTGCTACAAACGGCATCAAAACACCTTTCAAAAAGTGTTTCTCGTGAGGCGCACGGACAGGGCGCTGCCAGGGTTGACGGGCATTTGGAGCACGGTGGCTTGTGACAAGTGGGACTCGGGCAGGGGGGCTGTGGGTGGCGGCGGGCAGCGGGGCTGTGCCCTCTCATCCTCCGCGGGACTGCCACCCGTGCTGTCACCCAGTCGGCGCCGCGTGCTCAGGGACCCCGCGCCGCCTGAGCGGCGGGAGCGTGCAGCTCACTCTTGCCTCGTGAGCGACCGTGTGGCTTTTCCTGCAGGATTACGAGCTCTTTGTGGAAGCGGTGGAGCAAAACACCCTGCAGGAGTTCCTGAAGCTGGCCTGAGCCCGGGCTCCCCTCCCGTCCTGGACTCTACCTGCATTCCTGAGCACCCTCATCTCCGACCACCTTCACTTCCAGGTTGTCAGCGCTGTCCTGGCACCGCGACCTGTATCCCAGCGTAGGGAAACCCATGACCAAAACTACTCATTGCAGCTGCCTACGATTCCCTCCTGCCTAACCCCGATATCATCTCAGAGGGATCCAAAGAAAGTCTGACGCTCGCTGCGCATGGCCTTTGAGCGAAGCTGGGCCTGGCTCGCACCGCAGCTTCCAGTGCCTCCGTACACAGCAAAGCCTCTGGGGCTGTGCGAAGTGCGGCCGGCCATCAGCCCCCTCCTCTGCAGGGAGAGCTCCTGCTTCAGGAGGGGAGGGCTTAGGGTTGCGCGTTACTTCCCACTTCTCCCAGCTGCTGTTAAAATTGTAAATCCTGCTGCCTCACTTCCTTCTCTTTTTTTTTTTTCCTTCATCTCAACTGCAGAGATTATGGCAACTAAGTCGATTTCTTTGTTTTGTTTTAATGCAAATATACTGCACAAAGCTGGGGTCTGAGCCGCCGCTGCGGAGGAGGCCGGGGCGGGGGGCGAAGGCCGGCGTCGCTCGGCAGGCTGCCCAGGGGATGGATGGGCCTGGAAGCGGGGCCGGCGCCGCCGTGCCAGGGCCCTCTCCTGAGCGTTAACGGCTCAGGGCTGCTCCGGAACAGCTGATGCTCCGGCTGTCTTATCTTTCCTCTTTTGAGTTGGCTTTTTTGCAACCCGGACCAAGTGCGTTTTGTTTTCCTGCCAAAAAGCAAATTTATAACCAGTGTTGTCTTCCGAGATGCTATTAAATGTTACTGTACCTTTCACGTCGGTACTCGTGGCTTTCTTTTAAATTTCGTTTTATTTTGACTACAGGTTAAACATCACCCTGCCTAACGATTCTAAGTCATTTCTAGCGCAGAGAAGCTGAGTCAGTTGTACTCGCTGCTGCAGCCTGGCACAAAGCTCTTAACGCCTTAGAGTGCTGCTGCTAATCAGAGGCTCACGGGACTTGTCTGAATCTCCTACGGCGCGGTAGCGGCAGGTGCCTCTCGAGCATTCCTCTCCTCTGCGCGGCGAGAACGGCAGCCCGGGGGAGGGACGGCTTCAGCCGGACACGTGAGCGAAAAGCAAACCCCTGGCGCAAAGGGGGCCTGGCCGGTTATAATAGCCGGGAGACGGGGGCGGTGGAGAAGGCTGCCCCGGAGGAAGGGTCCCCGTACGTTCCTGTGTCTGCTATAGGTGGAAAAAGGAGGACGGTAACTTGGAGCCGTGGGGACTGAGTCACTGGTGCCGGGGAGCCCGTGGACGCGGCTGGTTTGCATGAGTGGTGCTTCCTCTATTTGAGTTGCGCAGGGTCCAGCTCCGGTTGGAGGGGTCCGGGACGTGCTGTGGGCATCCCGCCCCCTTCCACAGCAACCGCGCCTCTGAAGTCTTAACGGAAGCGGAAACTGCAACTTAAATTATTGGGAGCCTTTCACGAGGGCTGGGCGGCAGCGTGCGCGGGGCCCCTGCTAAAAGGGAACCTGCCAGAAGGCGCTGCCTCGGGGGAGCGGGAGTGTCGTCAGCTGGGATCAAGCGGGAGCTTGTCACAGCTGAAACGGGAAGAATCTGCTGGGGAGAGGGGCCTGCAGCGTGCAGCCCGGCCGGCGGGAGAGGGAGGAGGATGCTTTGCTCAGGGTTCAGCAGGGAAGCAGCGAGGGGACTATGCTCCTCTCCAATGACACAGTGTCCTGTTGCAGCATCCAGCGGCTGGAGGGAGGGAGGGAGGGAGGGAGGGAGGCTGGCAGCTCGCTGCGGGCCCGGCGTGGCTGCGAGCCTGCGCCCCGCTGGAGCTGGGGGCTGGCCAAGGGAAGGAGTTGTTCACGTACAGGAAACCCAGCAGCGGGATCTCCTGGCGGGGACGGGTCTGGCTCAGTCCCAGCACTGCAACGGCTCAAGGCCTTTTGCTTTAGCTTCACCAGGGACCATGTAACCGAGCCTGGTTCTCTCGTGGTGTAAGCGCGGTTGAAATCTCCGGGGAGCAGCTGTGTGTGGAAAGCAAATTGACTCTGGCTGTTTGTCTGTCCTGCTGCTATGGAGAATCCCTGAGCCCAGCTAAGCCACTGCCCGGTACCAGTGTAAAGCTGGCGGCCTTCCCTGGGCAGGGATCAGCCTCCGTAACCTCCGGCAGAGGGGAGAAACCAGGCCGCGGTCTGAGCCGACAGAATCGCCCCTGTGTTAGGAGCCCACCTGTCCCGGGGAAAAGCATCCGCCTGCGAGGCAGCAGGACTGGGCCTGGCACCCTCTGCCGAAGGGAGAGGCCAAAGCGCTGCCTCCGAGCTCTTCTCTCCGTCCCAGGTAACGGCGCAATGAACCAAAATCAAGAAAGACGCCCGTCTCCTCTCTTTCCAGCCAGGGGAGGTTATAACGCAGCTGAGGGTGCAAGGCAGCTCCTGCCTCCCGCAGCGCTGGGGGCGAGCGGCTCTTGCTCGGGGCTGTTAAGTTGTTTGCAGCCCCGTCCCCCCTTGTTGGGAGGGGTCTCTTCTCCGCAGCAGCAAGGAGGCACTGGGGATCAGGCCACATTCCTGCAGGCTCCTGGAGTTGTCCGCGTACACCCTCTGGGGAAAGGTACTGATGATCTCATACGCGTCGGAGTCTCCACCCCTAGGACAGAACAGCACAGTCTTTCCTACGCGCAGGATCCCCCAAGGTTTTGCTGGGATGCTCTGGCCGATCCAGCTGCCGCTACGTAAGAGCGGAGGGAGAGGCTGTTTCGCAAGCGCAGGCTGAGCCGAAAAAAGGGCTTCCCGCCCGAACTGCAAAGAGCCAGGCACGGAGCGGCCGTTCCAGGCCGCACAGCTGCAGTGGGGAAGGAGGATCTCACGTCCCAACAGCAGCGAGCTCATCGTGGGCTGTGAGCTACGGCTGCCCCAGGAGTAGGGAGAGCAAAGGGGTCCCCTCAGCCGTCTGGGGCTGTCCCCAAAGGGACGTGCGAGCCCTTCGGCAGCACTAAACGCGGTGGGATATAGAGCTGGCTGAGCAAAGGGTGGTGTTCGCCCAGCAGCGGATCCATCAGCCAAGCCGAAGGCTGCAGCTCAGCTTCCAGCTGCACCAGCGCCTTGGGAACGGTGGCAATAGTCAGGCGAGCGCTGCTGAGCAGCTGGAAGGAGGCAAAGGCAGCGATGGACCTGGGTCAGATGGCAAATTTTGGGAGCACAAAAGAGGCTTCTCTCTGCTGCTGTGTCAGCTTTTTGGCAAAGGTGGGTATGAAACACCGAGCTAAGCGTGAGCCTGGCGGTGCTGCCCAGAGAGGATCTCCGGCAGTGGGGGCGAAGCAGCGGAGGCTCAGGCTGATCTGTTTGACGCACAGCTCCAGGGCTCGAGCGGAGCCGAGAAACCTTCCCTGGGGCCTGACGGAGCCGGCTGGGGAGCGAGGAGGGAAGGAATCCCCGGCCTACCTGGCGTGGGCAAGGTGTTGGCGCAGGTCCCCTATGGTCTCCGTGAACAGCATCTTGACCACGTACGTCTGCTCCCCGCTCTCAGATTTGATGCGGAGAGTGCAGACGTCGGGGGCAGAAGCTTCAGCCTCTTTGGCCGTCTTCCCCCTGGAGGTTGGGAAACCTCGTCAGCGGAGGAGCGAGGGCTCTGCCGGCCGCAGGGGCTGCGCTGTAGTCAGCGGGCAGAGCCCCTGGGCTCCCGGGGCGATCCGAACGGGGGAGAGGAGTGTCACGTTTGGGAACGTCCTTGAGGTGAAGGAGGCCCCCGTCTGACTGCGGGCGAGCGGGCCGACCCACGGACCGCGCTGCTGCTTTGCTTTGCCTGCTTAAAGGTGCCTTGGGAAGAGGGTTGCTGACCTTTTTTAGCTTTTTCATTTTAGATCAGGGCTGTCTGGTGAGTACCTCGCCCTACTTCTTTGATTAAAAATAATCTGCTTGGGGGTTTTTTTCATTAGCTATTTGGGTCTTGTCTTGCCAGAAGCCTGTGAGTGGAAAAGCGCTGTTAGCGTGACCTCCCACTTGGGCATCGGCTTCCTGGAGGGATTCTCCCATTTAATGTGACCGCAAACAGCTGCTTAGGTGGTTTCAAACTCCTAGGCCTTGGCTTGCTGTTGGGAAAAGTATTTCACAGCAATAAGGAGCATTTTGAACAACAGAAGTTTTTGTTACAGATGTAAAAGATGGCAGGTTTAGCATGAACAATTCAGTGGTCTTCCCAAAAGGCCAGCCTTGGCCTTTTTTCACAATTATTTCTAAGATATGAAAGGGGAAGTCCATTTTACTCAGCTGAAACCCCTGGAATAAACCCGCAGTGAGGAAATGGGAGGACGACAAGAGCCTGACGGGGCAGGGCTCTGGGGGACGTGCCTGTACCTCTCCAGGGCAGACAGCCTGGGCGTCTCCACGAGGATCCCTTTGCTGCTCCGCACCCCACCAGGGCCCTGAAACCAAACCAGGGGAGCGTCACCGCTGCCTGCTCCGCGCGGGGAGCAACCGGTGCCAGCGAGGCCCTGGAGCAGGTGCCACGGTGCCGCGGGTGCTCCGGCAGAGCCTCGCTGGGAGCGGGCGGTTATGCGGAGCCGAGAGGCCTGAGGAGGGGGTGCCGGTGCTGCACAGGGCGCTGAGCCCAGGGAATTGCTGCCGGCCTCGTCCTGTGGGTGTCTGGGGGCTCCGCTCGTACCTGCTGTGCTGCTCTGGCTGAGCCGCGGGCACCGAGCGCCTCTCCTCCGTGGTTCAAGGGCTCGGAAAGCTTACTGAGCAACTGCCCCAAGGAGACTTCGGGACCTGCCGGAGCAGAGGGGAGATGTGGCCATGGGTGACCTTCCTGACAAAGGATTTTCACCCAGAACAGGCCGATTTGGTGAAATGAGAGCACGCAACAGCCGACAGGGAGAGCTCTAAGCTCCCCCAGCGAGGCTGAGCCTGGCTCTCGGTCTCCCCGTTGAAGCTTGTCCCACTTTCTGGCCCACCAAACGTCTGATTGTCACCAGCAGCAGCGAGCAGCCGTGCAGCCCGTTCGGCGCGCGGCTGGGACGCGCAGCGGGTAGGAACCTGGTTGGCCCTGCCGTCAGCGGGAAAAACTGCAACGCTGACAATTCTTAGAGTTGGAAAGTTTTTCCCCCTGTGAGGGTGTGTTTGTAGGTGTCCACTCCTTTTTCTGTGGTGCCCCTGGGCAATTGGGGTTTTTACTACTTGGATAAAGGAAACATTTAGCACAGCTTCTGTTTGTGAATGGCCGTGAGATGAATGAGCAAGCAGTACGGTTTTATATAAATAGGAAGATGTTGCTGACGGGCGATGCACATGTTCAGGTTTAGTTATGTGTGCACAAACCCGCTGTTTTCTGTGTATATGGCTGACTGCATTTGGCTTTCCAGCCCTGACAGCTCTTGCTTGTGCAGACTGCTAGAGTCTCAAAGCAAAATGAGGAATCTGTGGCCTGTGTCCATATTCTCTTATGAAAGTCTGAAGAGGAATCGGCCCGTATGTGGTGCGGTTAAGATTGGTCTGGCTTGAAGAACCTTTACGGAATGGGATTGCAGGAGAGCGGAGGTTTGCAAGACGCTCCCCCAGAGCTGCCTGGTTTCCTCGGCATCCTTTGATGCTGATAAGGGTGAGGTTGGAAGGAGCCTGGCCTTTCAGAAAGGTGCAGGGCAGATGTGGTTTTGGAAACCCGCCGATTTTCTGGTCTTTTATGGCTTGTCAGGTCTCATTCCTTCAGCGGATTTAACGGTGAGAGAACACCGCGTGTGCTGCCTGGCTCCCAGCTCCTGGAGCAACACTGGGGCTACAAGTGCAGGGCTTTGATCCAGCAGTGTTGCCTTCTTCTCTGAGAGCCTACGCATTCACCTCCTGCTAGCTGGACTTCCCCGGTAAGGTTTCGAGTCTCCTCTTTGGGAGCCAGCTGCATTTTTAAGGCAGGTTTAAGAATTTACCTGGGATCTCAGTGGTTTCCTGCACCTCGCTTGATTTTGAATGGCCAACCGCTTGGCCGCGGCCAGGAAAACTCCCTGGAAGGTGTCTCTCCCGAAATACCACGTCCCTTCTGTCAGTGACCTGTCAAGTTAAGGCCGGCTGCCATAAGCAAATCACTGTTGCGCAAGCTCGTTCTCACAGCGGAGCGCAATAAAGCACAGCAACGATAATTGAGAGTTGTAAACCCCAAATGAAACCAAGACAGCTGCTTCCTTGGAAGCTGCTCAGGCTGTCCAAACTCAACAAAATGCATTTTTGGCTCCTATAGGCTCTCTAACAAAGCAAATCTTGGCGGATCCCTCAGGTCCCCGGGGTGGCCCACCCAGACCGCAGGGTTCATCAGACACCAGGCACTGGGCGGCTGCTCCTTCCCGTGAGCTTCTGAGAAACGTGCTTGGACCTGGCCTTTCCTCTGCGTCTGCTTCCACGCTTGAAAGCGCTCTCCGGGTGGAAAGTGATGTGAAAGCAGCGGGCTGGGGAGAGGGCTTTGGCAGCACGAGGCTGCAGCGGGGTGGGCAGACGGCTCCAGCGAACGGTGGAAGGCAGCGTGCCGCCCCGCGGCCCTGGCAGCGGGGAAGGCTGGAGACGGGCAGGCTTTCTGCCTGGCTCCGCTTGCACTGGCTGTCCGTGCCGCAGGGGGATGCACTCTGTGTCTCTCTTTACCCCAGATTACTGCCCTGTGGCACCCAGACGTGGCCAGCTACGCGCGGATTGTAGGGGACCACAGCCCCAGGAGCCTTGCACAATCCTTCTTCCATCCCACTTTCGAACTCCCCAGCCGCCCGCTCGCTCTGGCTGGCCTGACCCCGCACTAGCCCGTGCAGTCGTGCCCCGCTCCCTGCGTGGCCGTGGGGAGGTGCACCCCTCCGTGGTGCCTGCTCCCCTTTCGGATGCACTTGAAGACCTAGATTAGAGTCCTCTGAGGCTCTCTGCCTGCTTTCTGCCTGAAAACGTGGCCTTGGCTTTTTGCCATTTCTGAGAAATCAAAAAGTGGGGCCCAAAAGAACCTGAGGTGGCCAAATCCGTTTAAATTGTGGCAAAATAAACTCTCCCGACATCCTCCTTGAGAGATACTTGTTCAAACTGTTTTTAAAAGCTTTTCCAGGGGAACTATTTGAGAATGTTTTTTTTTCTCCTTTTTGTTACCCCACTCTTCAGATGCTGCACGTACTACTGCTCCTCCGCAAAGCCTGTTGTGCTCTTAGAAGTCTCGTTCCAAGCCAAGACTCACCGAGGCAGAGAAACCATTCAGTCCCAACGCCGAAACGCTCGGCGCTTCCTGTAACGGCTGCAGCAGGTGTGCTCCCGGCCACCCCCTCCCGAGGCACACGTGCGCAGAATTAAGCCGCGTGTTTGCTGTGCTCAGAAACCTCAAACTTAATTTGCTGTGGGAAGCATCCAGCAGATTGGTGAAAGAAACCCAAACAATTTTCTTGGGGAAACAAGGGAACAATTTCTTCCAAAAAGCTGCTGACTAGGGTTTTGCACTGCTCACCTGCAAGGGGATGCCGTCTGGGTAGCGCATCTGCAACTCTGAAGGGAAATAGCCATCCACAATGTCCTGCAGGCATTGCTGAAACAGAAGGAGAGCTCGTGGTCATACCTCAGCCTCCCCATTTCTCCCATGACTGGTATGTTCTTTCTGGGCTGCTCCTATTTGTGGTGGTATTGCCGTGCAGCAAAGTCTGCCTCAAAGACCCGGAATCTCCATCTCTCAAAAGTCCTACACGAAGACATGCCAGCTCTTACGGGCACCAGGAGAAGGCAGGTGAGAAGCTGGAGGTCTCGGTAGCTGCTCCTTTCTAGGGCTGGGATGAGCTCACAAGCCCTAGTCCTACACGTGCCCTTTCCCGAGGCTCAGTGAATGACGGAAGGGTGGCTCTAATTCCTCCTCAGACCTCTCCATACCTGCGCTGATGGGTCCTCGTAGGGCCGAAAGGGTCCGTTGAACATGACGATCCCGTTTCGGTACAGCGTAAGAGGGAGGGGTTCTGGCTGCCTCAGCCGAGCACCCCCAGGCGTGTGCTCGATTTGAGAAACTCCTTCTCCGGCCAGCACGTTCAAATCCTTCACGTTTTCCAAGATTAAATCAAAATCAATCTGGTGTTTGGAGACACGTGCTTCACCTGTGGCAGAGGGATCAGAGTTACGGGGGAAGGGGATGCCAGCAGAGCAGCTTTCACCTCTGTGTGAATTTGAGGTGCGTTCGAGTCCGAACATTTTTGGGCTGTCTGTGCTGCCGCTCCATGCTTTGCCTTTCACACTTTTGCCAAGCGTGGTGCAAGGCCGCCGCTGCGGTGCAGCGCTGCCAGGTTCGCAGGGGTGTGCGCGAAGCCACAAGGGCAGGGCAGCAGGGAACCCGCCCTGCCGCAGGCAGCGTCGCGCCCGAGCCAGCTCCCGATGCAGCCAGCTCGTTGCAGACCACGCTCAGCTCGTCGTCTTTGCTTGCAATTCCAGAAGCGTTGTGTTGTCCCTTAACGCGGTGCTGTAAAACGCGCAGGGCGAGGAACTTAACGAGTTGGGTTAACTCGATTGGATAAATGGATCAGGGCAGGCTCTGCCGGTGTAAGCGCAGCGGGCTGCCCGCGCCTGCCGCGGCAGATTGCTCGCTCTCGGTGGGACGTGGCTGAGGGCGTTTATCTGGGTGCTTGAGGAGGGTGGAGGGTGAAACAGTAAAAGTTGTGATGGGACAGAAGAATGAAATCAGAAGAGGAAATGAAAGAAGAGGTGTAGGCAGAGGCAAAGCCTTTGCTGTTTTCTGTTCTGCTTTTCTACAATTCGATAAAGGAGGGGGGGGGGAAATACCCCTTAAAAAGGGCAAGTGAGCTGAAAACAATGAAACTTATTTCTACTGTTTCCCCCACCTTCTCCCCTCCTGGATCTAAGGGAGGGAAGGATTACTTGGCTGATATTGCGTGGTGGTTAGGAAGCGGCGTTGGCTGTACAGCCCAAGTAGTAGTCTTTTTTTCTCTGTTACCGCTTCCTAAGAATCCATTGCCAAATATGCTTGGCCCCCATACAGCACAGTCAGGTCTCAATTAAACCACTCACATGGTGGTTGGGAGGAAAGGCAAACAATACTCTGATGGAGCCAGACAATATGGGTAAGTTACTACAGCTACTATATACGCAAAGCATCTGATTCCGTTTTCCACCCATTTTACGTCAGTGGTGTTAGAGCAATCGCGCTTCAAACGCTCCGGGTATGTGAACTCCTCAGGAAGCAGCTGCTGCCAGGGGTCCTTCCAATGGCTGAGCCATCGGGTTCCCTCCTCTGCCCCGGACGGGGCTTGTGAAATACAGGTGTATGAAGTACTGGTGTTCTGCCTGGCTTAGCTCCTGTTAAATTGCTCTGCGTCTCTGTCCCTGAGATGGGCCGACGTGGAGACCTCAGCACAGGATCACAAATTCCGGAGACCCAGATTGTGGGCCTGTGATGCTTATCTGCTCTGGGGAGTATCACGCCTTCTCCAAGCATGCAGCAGGAGCCAGGACGGCTGCTTCAGCAAAGGGCGCTGCTGCTTTACCTGGCTTCCAGAGGCTCCTTGCTGGCAGCTCTTCTTCATCCTTGAGCGATTCTAAATCTTCCGGCTGTTCATGTCTCTCTCCAACCCAGATCAGGCCATAGTCATTTAGAAACCGCTGTAAGAGGAAAGTACAAGTCAGCGTTGTCGACTAGAGCTTCAGAAAACTCGAAATGGAAGCCGGAGAGTGGTCAGCTGTGACCGTGAGAAGCAGCGGGGAGGTGAAAGAGGTTTGATTTGGGGCTCTTCGGCCCTGGCAGACAAAGTCCCTGGCAGGGGAGCAGCAGCAGCAGCTCTACTAGTAGTAGGCAAAAGGGAGAATTAAAGTATCTGTAGTGACACAGCAAACTCCCAAGACTGTAGTAGCTGCAAAGAATATTTCTACAGTCCTAGAAATCAAAAGGAAGAGGCTTGCAGGAGGCACAGATGCTTATGTGTTAAAAAAAACCCTCCTCCTGCCCTGTAGCTCACATCCAACCTGTTTGTTCTTTTTAGAGGGCTGAGGTGAAGAATTGTGGTGATCAAAGTAGCAGCTTGAAGAAGACCGAGCAGCCTGGGACTGCGACGATCTCAAACCAAAGGTGCAGATGGCTTAGGGCAAGCGAAGCAGGTCTCTCACCTCCATCTCCCAGACCTGCGTCTGCAGCTGAAGGCACCGAATTTCCAGTTCCTCTGCTGTGGATGAGTCAGGAGCATCTGAAAGGGAAGACTCGGGTTTACTGTGTACAGCCTTAAAGAGGAGCTATAGATAACCGGCTTCACGCAGCGCCCATGCCCCGCAGTACCTGCCTGTGCCGTAAGGGAACTCAAGCCCATACGAGACAGGAGCTGAACGTGAGCTCTGCCTGCTGGTCCCTGGCAATCCAACCTGCAGCAGTTCGACAGAGCTGCTGACAGACTAAAAGATAGCTGTGAACGATGCTGGTGAAGTTTTATGCTGCGGGAAGCTGATGTGAGCAGTGCTGTTTGCCATTATACAATGTGAATTGCTTGGCTTACTCAGTCTTAAGGGACCTATTAAAAAAATGAGCAGGTGCCCAGTAAAGCTGGATCCAGAAACGTAGGCTGAATGGCTAGAACAATGCACGATGAGGTACAAAACATGTTTGTGGCTTGACAGGCTTATTCTTGTTCTCTGCTCAGGAAACGGGGAACTTACCACAGCTTTGTGCTAACAAGGTAGTTCAGCCATGGTAGGAAACGTGTCTGGGCTCGGCTGGAGAGCTGCTGAATTCCAAGGAACTGAGTGAAGGGGGAGACCTTCAGTGACTCGCTCAAAGCCGGGCTCAGGGCAGAGTTAGGCTGCCTTATGGGACAAGCGAGCCTGGAGCTGTAACACTGTTCGAGACTCTAAGTCCATTTTTGGTTTCGCTTAGCTGCGAGTAGCCCTGGTTTTTCAGCCTGTTGAACTCTGCAGTACTTACCGGTCCTTTTTTCTGACCATCTCGAGGTATCTGTGCGGCTGGTCTATGCTTGTGGAAACTTAGTAACCCTTAGAAAATAGGTCAGGAAATAACGTTTTGCGCTGCACCAGAAAAGCCGAGTGACAGATGCGAGTATAAAGTGCGGATCTGTTTTGGCAAACGGTGCCACGTGTGCATCACGGATGCCGCTCGCCGAAGAGGCTCTTGGGCTTTTAAGGCAAGGGTGGCTCGGAGAGGCGGTCGCCAAGCCTGCTCTGTTGCAGCACCAGGAGCTCTGTAGCTCTCCCACAGGTAGGAGCGAGGTGCCAAGGGTAGCACAATTTTTACCTTCTCCTTTCTGAAGAGCCTTCGTCTTTTCTTCAAGTTCAGCAATCCTCCTATCCTTCAGGACCAGAACAAATAATGACCTCATTTAGTTCCTTGGCCTTCAGGACCTCGAGGCACAGTTTGCACAATCAGTCCTGGGTGAGTCAGTGGTGTACATACCCTCACCCCGCTCAGAGACAGGCAAAATAAGGGCCCGAAAGGCTGCGTCACCTCACAAATACCTTAATTAGACTCAAAGGAGGGGTGGGATATAAATAAACTGCTCCAAGAATAAGTGAGGAACGCGCTGGCCTGTCTCCCCCTCCTCCGCCTGCACGAGAGCTGTCAGCAGACAGACGGACTCGTCCCCCTGTGCTTCCTGCTCAGGCACAGCTCGTGCTCCGACCTGCAGTAAGTGGCTGATCTAGAAACAAAACCAGCATCTCTGCAGCCACCTCTTTCAAAAAAAAAAAAAAAAAAAAAAAAAAAAAGGGCATTTATTCTAAGCTGCAGTAATGCAAAGAGGTCTGCTCCGGGATGACTCTGCTGTTTGAGCAGCTACTGATTCAGAAAGCAAAAGGAAGAGAAAAAAGGTCTGAAGCCAAGCAGCTAATGAGATCATGGAAGGGCGCGGAGAGTCTTTACTTGAAGTCACAGCCGGGGCTGTCTGCTCTCCCACCCCAAGAACCGAGGCAGTTGCTCTGCTGCTTTGCAAAGGCTTGTTTGTGCCATTAACAGAGCAGGCCACAGATCAACTTGTTTTAGCGCGAGCTAGGTCAGAGCCGGTGAAATGCTACCGTGCCTTCAAGCACCAAAACAGGGCCCAGAACAGGTTCAGTAAGGGGCAGGATTTTTACCTTCAGTTGGATTTCTTGTGCTTGTTTCTCTATTTTTTGTTCCAACAGAGTGATTTGTTGCATCATGGAGGACATGAGCTCCGCATCAGTGTGAGCTACGTCTGAAAGCACAAATACGTGTTACCTCGCCAAAATGGCGATCGGTTCCGGAGGCTCCTCTGCGCCACAGAGGACCCCAGACAAGAATTCCTGTTCTGCCCCAGCAGGCAGGGCACGGGTACCTTCTGGGGGTACTGGGTGGAAACCCCTTGGCTCCCGACTCGTAGGGAGACAGCTGTGTCACCGACAGCATGCTGCGCGTGCGAGGGGGGACCACAGGAGTTAGCCCTGGCCTGAGGTATGGAGTCCACCAGACGGTCCCTGAGAAACGATGGCGGCCCAGAACCCCCCAGTCACTGAGGGACTTTACCCTGCATGTTCTTTTTCAGTGTTGTCCCCCTTGAGCAGGAGGGGAGACTGCCTTGCACTGGATCCTTGGTCCTAGGAGACAGGCTGTCATCTTCTGCGAAGAGGCACGAAGAGCATGAAAGAAAGAAAACGGGTCAATGTTTTGGATACGGCTTCTGCAAAAGCAGGTGAAGAAATACTGGGGTTGTGCTGAGGGAAAGAGAGGGCAGGAGAAAGCAGGGTGGCCCAGTCCGTTCGATCCCGTAAGCACTCTCAGACTAATGAGCGTATGTGGGCGCTCGTTACGAGCCAGGACCCAGGGGAAGGTGCAGTCTCAGCAGCTGGGAAGAGAGAACACAAAATGGGGAGAAAGAAAGAGACCACAACACGAGTGCAGAGCATCCTGCGCTGCACAGCGAGGCAGAAAGTGGCAATATTGAGCTATTTTAACAAAAAGCACAACACCCTGGGATTAACAGAAGCAGCAGACTTCACTGCGAATGGAAAGGGAGTTATTACTCTAAGATCTAGTAGGAAGGATGTGACCTAAAATGGAACTGTAAAAACAGATGAGGCTCTAAAGTGTGCTCTAGGGCTTGCTGAGGATGTGGAAACCTTTTGTACTTATCTGATTTTGGACACGCGTAGGAGAGAGTGAGCTACAATCATTGCAAAACATGTGGGATGGTAAGAAAAGCCTTACCGGTGGAGGCAATGAACTTGGACAGCTCTGCCCTTTTACTAAAAATAAGAGGGGATAATATGTAAAAATAAAGCATAGGTTCACTAACTTTGGGAGGATTTGCTTGATGGGCACATTTTTTTAAAATGTAATTGAAAAGGCTGTCCAAAAAAGCCCAAACTGTGCGTTTTTCTCATCAGCCCGTCTTCCCAGTCCATACGTCCTTGCTTTCTGGGCAGCGCGGGCGTCCGCACGCCCACAGCTCGTAGCGACAGCTCAAACCCTGGAGCTGCAATCTGTGGGAGCAGAGGGGCCGAAACCCGGGGGAGGGAGGTGGAGCGGTGCCCGCTGCCGCAGGCGGGAGCGGGTGAAAGAGCCGACGCTCGCCGTGCCATCGCAGCTGCAGAAAGCAACTCTTCTCCGCTTGAAAGTGAGGGAAGGCAGCGGCGGCACGGCCCTGTGCGAGCCGTGACTGACCCGTACCCCCGTACCTGCCGGGGACTGTGCCGGCCAGGAGGCAGCGGATAGGAAATTTGGGGAGTTTTATTCCAGCTGGTGTTTCTGAGCCTCTCAGCGTCGGGTGCAGCCCTGCGGGTCCCCAGAAGGCCGGCGGCGATCAGCTCTTTGAGGGATCGTTGGCAAAAAGGGGCTCAAAGTAACGGGGGGGGGGGGGGGGCGGGTACCGCCCGGGGGGTCCTGGGGGGGGCCCGGCGTGGGTGGCGGCGCTGGGGACACCCCGGGCTGTGCTGGGGGGCCCTGGGGTGCCTGGGGGCTCCCCGCCGCCGGGGCAGCACTCACCCCGCCTCAGTGCGCCGCCGCCATCTTGTTTACCGGCGGTTGCCACGGCGACGCGGTGCCGCTGCGATTGGCTCAGTCCCGGTCACGTGGAGGGCGAGGCAGCGCCCCCTCCGGACTACACCTCCCAGCATGCACCGCTGCGACGCCCCCCGCCCCGGGGGACCCCGGCCATGGCGGGAGGGCGGCGGGGGGACCCCGGCTGCGAGGGCCCCTACGGGATCCGCCGTCGTCCCTGCTGCTCCCCTGGTGCCGCCGGGCCCCGGCGCGGCCCTGCCGGGCTGCCCCGAGGCCACCCGGGCCTGCGCTGGGGGTGCTCCGGCCCCCCGGGCCCGGCCTCCGCTACCGGCTGCTCCCCGGACCCGCGTCTGGAGCAGGGACGAGCCGGGGGAAGCCCCCGCCGCTTGTCGCTTGACCTGGGCTGCAGGCAGGCCTGAACCGCTCCCTGCCCGCCCTCTGCCTGCACGCCTGCCTGCAAAACGGTGCTTTGGTGACCTCTCTTCGCTTCCGAGGGCTCCAGGCGTTTCCCGGTGCTGAGGCTGGACACCACAGGCAGCCACGCTCCCTTTCCTCAGCCCCCTCTGCGCGCCCGTAGCTTCAGCTGGCGGGCACGGTCTGCGGCACAGCCGGAGCCGAGGCGTCGCAGGCCGTACGGCTGCTCCCTTTTCCTCCCCTGCCTCTTCTGCCTCTGTGTTCTAGCGATGCTTTCCCTCACCCCGGCGCTGCCGCGCTCTGGTTTTGCCTCGCTGATGCTCTGAACTCAACCCAGCGCTTGCCCCCGCCGTGGCTGCGCACCGCGCCCAGAGCGCCTTCCCCGCGCGGCCCCCGGCCCGCCCGCCGCCGTGCTGCTCTGCTCTCCGCGGGGCGCGGCCTCGCCGGTTGGAGAGGAGCAGGACAGGCTGATTTCTAGCACCTTTTATTGGATGTTGTCCATCCCCAAGACACTTTCATTTTGACGCTTCTGTGAAGTGCAAAAATTAACTAAATTTGGTGAAGCTTCGCTGCAGAGGAGCCCTCGGCTCTGGGCGGAGGCTGGCGGCGGGCTCACTGCGCTGTGATGCGCTTCGCCAACACAAAACCAGACAACAGGTGTATGCGCTCGTCGCGTTTTGGTAGCTTTACTCATCTCAAACCGTCTTAAAATAAGCAGATCCCTTTTGTTTCCTGCTGCTGCAGTTGAGCGGGTGAGGGAGCTCAGAGATCTGCTGCGAGGAGACGGGTGTCGGGGGGCTGGAAGGAAGCGTTTCCCTGATCCGTTACCTGGATCGGACTATCCCAGGCTTGTAACTGAAATTCAGAGGGATGGCGGGGGCCCAGCTTCTGCCCCGAGTTGCAGGGAAGGTTTGTTACACGGTGCAATGCAGAGCCCTTGTTGAAACGTTGGCCGTGATTTGCAAACCCTCGCAGGGAACCGGGGGGTTTAACCCCCTAACCGCTGCTCATCCATCATGGGTGTGGGGCGCAGGACAGGGAGCCCCCGGGGAGAAGGAGAGCTCGGCCTGGGGGGGTTCATGCTGCAGGCGGTATTTTGTGATGTGGGAAAAGGCAGGGCGAGGGGCTTGCTGCCTTTGCTGGGGACGGCAGCTACGACGTCCCGCTCGGAGCTGGCTGTGCGGCCATGCTGGGGAACAGGAGCTGCTCTTGTGCCGGGCGATGCAGATCGATGGCTCTGGAGAAGTGAGGCCAAAAGGGCTGTGCGGCGTTGTTCCCGCCTGGAGATCCCCCACGCCACCTCTTGCACCTTCTCCCTCGTGGCATCGGCAGCGGATGCGACTTCCCCAAATTGCCCTGGGTTTCAGCGGCCCTTTGGGGCGGCGGGGCCGGTGCGGGGAAGGAAGGTGTGATTGGTGAGACAGGGCCGCCGCTGTGCTTAAAGCCTCTGACTGCAATCGCTGCGAGCAGATGAGGAAGTGTCACAGCGCACCCGGAGCGGAGCCCCGACCATGCAGCCCCTCCAGCGTGCCCACCTGCGCCTCCTGCTCACCCTGCTTCTCCTCTGCATGGTAAGAGACACCCCACGGCCTGGGGCCCCGCGAAGGGTGCGACGGCTGTCGAGGGGCTGTAGGGTTCAACTGCTGGGAGAATTTCTGCTGAACTTCAGCTGGAAACCTGAGCATTTGACTTTCTCTTTGACTTTAACCCTGGCTGTCTTACCAGGAGCTTGGCGCTGTGGTCTGTAAGGTGTAAATACTTCCATACATGGCTTTTTTTAAAGCATTTTTTTTACTTAAGAGCATCGTGCATATCTGTAACCTTCGCACTTAGCTCTCCACCCCATCTTGCAGCCTCTCCTTTGCATACAAGCCCCAGCCCTAGCCTCAGCCCGTGCCCGGTGTGGGGACACCGAGTACGGCTGTGGGGACACTGGGGACCCAGGCACGGCCGTGGGGCTGCAAGGACGCTGGGTGGGTGCATGGCCGTGTGGTTTCCCTTCACCTCTCCCCGCTGGAGGTTGTTTTCCTTCCTGCCGGGAGGCTCCACAGGGGCTTGGTTCGAGTGCCGCGCGGGTGGGTGTCGGCTCTCTCCTGGGGGAACCGTTGCCTGGGAGGGATGAACGTGCCGGCACTTTCTGGGAGGGCGACGCTGTTCGGAGCAGCTCTCGGGATGATTTTTTTCCTACAGCATGTTGGTAACAGGGCCAGATTTGTCTATCGTTGTTTCGCTCACAAACTCCGCGCATCTGCAACCTGCTGCTGGCTCCACGAGGGGCATTTGTGTTGCAGGAGTCCCGCTCTGTGGCTGGGCAAACCAGCCGAAACCCCTCATAGCCCAAGAGTGCCTGTGAGGGGGCAGAGCTGTGCCCCGTGCCCCTGGCCCTGTCCTGGCTCCGGAGGGAGCCGAGGAGCGGTGCGAACCAGCGTGGGGGCTGGTTCACAGAGGGAAATGGAGTCCCTTTTCCAACAGACCAGGGCAGCGCTTGTCGCTGCTGTCCCCGCTCACAGGCATAACGCACAGCCGCTTACACCAGGAGTCCCAGGAAAGGACCAAAACCCCAGCAACAGTGGTCCTGCACAGCCAGCGCAGGAGGCATTCATGCAGACACCTTAATGTGGAAGGTGCCGATTTTTAGAGACGGAAGGAAACCGCCCTGAAATCACCATCCCAGCTGCGTTGCAGTTCACACACCAACTGCAACGTCCCTGCTTGCGACAGCCCGGGGGGACGGGGGTCCCTCCTCCTTCCCCTCGCGTGTTTCCCAGCTCTGCTCCCGCACCCCACACCCTCCGCTGCAGGGCCCGTGGGCCACCACGTCCCCAGCCGCTTCCTCACAGTGCTCTGAGGGGCAGGGACCCCCCCCCGGCTTCTCCTTCGCCCCACCCCAATTTCTAGCGACAGGGCGACGATGCGAGGGAGAGCTCGCTTCGCTCCCTGCGTTGGGAAAACCTCAAAGCCAACGGTGATTTCTGTCTGTGGAGCGAAGGAGAACCTGCCAGGGGAGAGGAGGCTGTGTGTTCCCCCTGGGAAGGGGCAGTGTGGGCGGCGGGGTGTCCCCGGCTCGTTCTGCCGCCGGGGCAGCCGGGCGAGGGCTCTCAGGGGGGATTCCCACCCCTCGCTGCTGTCTGCTCCGCTTCAGAGCCAGGCCTGACTCTCTCATTTTCTTTTCCAGCCCCTTGCCCAGCTGGTAGAGACGGAGAGTGTCACCAGCACCCACCCCACCACTACGGGCCCCCCTGCCAGCAGCCTGAGCCCGCCCTGCAGCAGCCCACCCCTCCTCTCCCTCGCCCTGGGCCTGGCCGCCGCTTTCTTCCTGTGGCTGCGCTGACCCGGAGGCAGCCACGTTGCAGCCCGGCCTCCCTAAAAAGGCACCCCCGGGATGGTGTCCCCTGCACCGGCATCTCCTCAGACCCTCGCAGCACGGAGGACCGGCCATCGCTCCCATCCCTGCCTCCCTCTGCTCCGTGCTCCCCTCGCCCTCCGGCCTCGAAACCCTACAGCTGTCCCGGCTTGATGCAAGGCCCTTAGGCCGGCTCGGGAGCAGGCCTGCTGTGAGGCTCTGAGAAATAAAGTAGAGGCAACTGGATCGTCTCCGCGGTTCGTAACTGGGGGGGGTCCGTGGGACCGAGAAGCACCGGCGGCCCCGGTCCCGGCCCCGAGGCCCGGCCCCGGGCATAGGCCCGGGGCGGGGCCTCGGGGCCGGGACCGGGGCCTAGTGCCGACACGCGCAAACAGCGCCCCCCACCGGCCGGGCGGTCCCCAACAGCACCGCCCTCAACCCCACGGCTGAGTCCTGGCCAATCCCATCGCAGGGGCTTGTGCTTCCCACCAATCCGACGCTGCCAAGCTCCCTGCTATTAGCCAATCCCGGCCTGGCGGGGGGTATATAAGGGCGGGTGAGGGGATGAGTCAGTTTCTGTCAGGCGCGGCCTGGCGTGCGGGCGGGAGTCTCCGCTGAGAGGCGGAGGATTTTCCCCCTCGGCAGCGTCCCTACTCCCCTAGCCGGGCTGAGCTTGTGTGTTTTGACGTCCCTCCGCGGCTTCCAGGTGCCTAAGCAGCACCACGGGCCTTCTACAGGGTGGCAGCATCCTCCCTGCGTGTCTCCTGGGTCCTCGTTCCCCGTTCTCTGGTGGTCTCCTCTGCCTTCTCGCCAGCATTTCTCTCACGGTTTGGGGATGGGGTTGCGGTGCTTACCCTGGCAGTCGGTATCCGTGTGCCTGTTGGCTCTGCACGCCTGGCATTGCCCTCTCCGAGCAGCCAGTGGAAGCGCAGCCCTGCCTGTTGCCCTGCCTGTTGCCCTGCCTGTTGCCCTGCCTGTTGCCCTGCCTGTTGCCCTGCCTGTTGCCCTGCCTGTTGCCCTGCCTGTTGCCCTGCCTGCAGGCAGCGGTTTGGGCTCGGGCCAGCAAGAGCCTGCTTGGCAGAGGAGCACGTGGGAGCTGGGTGTCCCTACGCAGCACGCTCCGCTCTCCTGTCCTGTGGTTAGGTGTCCTCCTGCCCCAGCAGGTCCTGGGGCAACTGGGGACACGTTTCAGCATGAAAATAGACGTCTGATGCCGGCTGTTGCCAAGAGCCAGAGCAGTCGCTGGCCGGCTGGAGACGCCTGATGGAGGGACCTTTGCGTGCCCAAGGAAGCCTCCGGGGAGGTGCCTGTCATCGCCAGAACAGCCCGGTCTCGCTGCGGGGTTGATAAGCAGTCACTGCCCGACTGCAGCAACTCTCCCTAAACTGGGCTCAACCTGCTCAGCAAACCGGGCCCTCGCCGGCAGCCGTCTCCCCTCCCCGGCAGCGAGGAGAGAAGCGCTTGATGTCTCGCTGCGTGGATTTCTCGCCCCATGTCCCTCCTGGCTCTGCGTCACATCCCCGGGGAGCTCCTGCCCTCACCCAGGCGGAGAAGACCTCTGTCCCAGGGACCTCGAAGACGAGCAACCTGAGCCGTGACGCAGCTCTGCGGCGCAGACGCTGAACGCTGCTGAGGCAGAGCTTGCCCTGGGGTGACAGGAGTGGAACAGCCCCGAGCCCGCAGCGCGGGCAGGCTGGGCTCCCCCCGAGCTGGGGCTGGAGGGGTCCCGCAGCCCCCGGTGCTCCCCGGGGGCACAGCTTGGCCTGCGCCTCCCTTCTCAAAACCCAGGGCCCCGGTGCTGCTTGTGGACAGTAGAGGGCACTGGGCTCCCGTCCCGGGAGCAGGATTGGGCCTGGGGCTGGCAGGGGGACAAGGTGCTGGGATGGGGGGCAGCTCCTCGGTGTGGGGGCTGCCAGGCTGCGGCCAGTGCAAGGACAAGGACAAGGACACCAACCACCCTGGCAGAGCTGGCCTGGACGAGGGGGGCTGTATCTTACACAGGTACATAAATACAGTTCGGAGGGGGAAGCTGGCGGGGAAGGGGCTCTGCCGCTCTCCAGAGAGTCCTGCGCCGGTCGCGCCCGTGGGGTCCTTCGTGAGCCACATACGTGGCTCCCCGGGAGGGAGGCGGGGTGGTTCCCCCTCGTGACGGAGGCCGCTTTCACGCCAGCAGCCGGGGCAGAGGGGTCTTTGGGGTGCGGCATGCGTGGGGTAGGAGGCCTCCCGCCCTGGTGCGGGGATGCTGGCGGGGCATCCCCGTCCTGCCCCGTGGCACCTCTGGGCGGGAGGGCCACCCCCTCATAGCACCTCTAGGTCCCAGATCTGCGTGGGTCTTTCCTCAGCCACGTCCCAAACGATGGCGTGGTCCCGGTCGTAGGATCGGCCCCCTGCGGAGCGAGGGGAGGGTTTCAGGAGGGCAGACCGCGCTCCTGATGGCGGCGAAGGGGTGGGTGCCCCCTCTCACGGCCAAACACCCCGTTTTTGGGGGTCTCTGGGAAAGCAGCCCCTGTGCCGGCACCAAGGCCTCACCCTTTATATCGAGGATCATGTCCTCGAACATCTGGCTGTGGATCCGTCCCTGAGAATCGACGCTCCAGGTCTGACGTGGCATCCGGGTCTCGGACCACAGCACAGCCTTCGCGCCCTTCCCAGCCGGCCCGATGACCTGCAGGCTCATGTTGGGGGCCACCTGCAAGGAGAGGCGGTGGCCAGGTCAGCCCGCTCCTCTCCACCACCTCCGCCCAGCGCAAAGGCTTGGAGCTTGGAGGTGTTTCCCTGTAAATGCAGCTGGTTCTGGAGTGGGACATGGAAAACCTCTCAGGGAGAGGCAAGAATGATTAAGGTGTTGAAAACCCCTCAGGGGAGGCAGAGGTGCCTTTGCGTCTCCAGAAGAGACATGGGAGGAGAGAATCAACTGATCTTTGGGGACGAGGCTGAGGTCAGATGCTGGGAAAAGCTGCTATAAACCCTAAAAGATCGCTGCGGGGTGGGGAGGACCCCACAGGAGTCCTGCCGGGGGCTTCCCGGTCCCCTCCGCGGCGCTGGCTGTCACACCTGAGCCCTGACCTGGTTCTTGATCAGCCCGTCCTCGTAGTACCAGACGGAGCTGCTCTGCTCGCCGAGGCTGGAGACCACCACGCGTCCCGCTTTCATGTCCTCCACGTCGTCAGGAACGGAGAGGTAGAGCCCCAGCTCCCGGCTCCTGATGCGGAAATGGATCCGTCTCTGGAAAGAGAGAGACCTGCTTTGCACCGGCAAGCCCTGCCGCCTGCACCTCCGGCCCCGCGCGCTGCGGTGGCCGAGGAAGGGCCTCACCCGGCTTGCGGCTTTGGGAAGGGAGGGCCTGGGCCCCTGCGGCGGCTGCCCGGGGGTCCTCCTCGTCCCCCCCCGGAGGTCCCTGCCTCTCCCGAGGGTGACGGCTGTGGCCCTGGCCTGTCTCTCGGAGCTGGCAGGGGCACGGCTCTCCCCGCCAGGATGCTGGGGTGTTTTGCAAGGCGCCTGCCCACGGGGAGCGTTTCGCCACCACAGCGGCCACTCCCAGGGCGGGGGACAGGGATCTGGGGGTGACGGTGCTGGGCTGGCAGCACCTTTCATGGGCCAGAGCTGTTGGCAGCGTGCTGCTGCTCCCCGGCCGTGCCGCGCTGCCCCCCAGCTCACCCGGAGCCGCTACCATGTCCTCCTCCCAGCCATCGGGGCTCCTCAGCTCCTTGTGAGCCGCCTGCCTCGGGGTTTTGGGGTTCACCCCCGAGTGCCAGCGCCCCGTCCCGTCCCAGCGCTCACCTGGCGGATGGGGTAGAGCGATCCCACGTGCTGGAGCCCGCTGTACGTCAGCCAGTTGGTGATTTCGGTGCAGTCCAGCAGCCACTGGCGCCCTCGGAAGTCACCGTGTTCGCACAGCACCCAGCTGTGGGGGACAGGATGGGATGGGACAGGATGGGCAGAGCACGGTCACCCCCAGGCAGGCAGACAGCACCCGCCGGCCGGGGGAGAGCAGGGCTGGGGCTCACTTACATCCCGCCTTTGACGCGCACCGACAGCACGTGGTTGTTGAAACCCTCTGCCTGGAGACTCCGCACTTCGTTGTTCAGCTCGATCTCCTTCCCCTCAAAACACTCCAGCCCGTGCAGGAAGATGGAGGGCTCCGAGAAAAACTGCAGGATGGGGGAGAGACGAGGCGTGAGGGGGGCAAGCTGGAGGAGCCAGCACCCATGGGTGCAGAAGCCAGCGCCAGGGGAACCCGTGGGAGGGGAGAAAGGGGGTTCCTGGGGGCTTTCTGCCCCCGCGCTGGCGGCACTCACCACCGGGACCTTCTTCAAGGAGCGGATGGCGGTGGAGGAGAGGCAGCCCATGGCGCTGAGCGTGGGGTACTCGCCTTCGGACAGCACGTGCTGCTCCCCGGCAAAGGCCTGCCCGTCGAACAGGATCCAGCTGGCGGAGAGGAGTGTGCCCGGGCTGACGCGGCCACTGTGGTGGGCATCCATCCCTCCTGGGGACCCCCAGCCGCCCTCTCCTGCCCACCCTCCCGGGGAGCCCCGTGGGCACCTGTGGGGCTGCTGGCCGAGGCAACGTCCCTGTTCCTGACCCCGTTCCCGGCCCCGGCCGGAGGCGGCGAGGCCCCGGGACACCCTACCTGCCCCCGCGGACTCTGCAGGAGCGCGGGACGAAGGCGGTGGGCAGGGCGTCCTGGTCTTCCTCGAAGGCAACGTGGTCCCCCAAGAAGTCGGGCTCTGAGAAGAGCAAGATCTGGGGAGGGGGAGCGGAGGGGCTCAGTGAGGGGGGCAAAGCATCACTACCGCCCCGCAAGGGGCCGCATCCCCCAGGGGGGCACGTCCCCCTCCCCATCTGCCGCCCCTGACCTTGGAGACGAAATGGAGGTTGTGTTCCCCGACCTGGAAGCAGACAGAGTGGGGCTGGTTGGTGTCTTGCCCCGGCCCGGCCCGCGCCAGCCCCGTGCGCGCCGGCGGGTGCTGCGGCGAAGGGGGGGGTCCGGTGTTCCCACCTGCAGGATGGGCTGTGCCGAGGCGATGTGGCAATCCGTGGCGCCCCAGTCTTCGCAGCTGCGGTACACCCCCTTCTCCAGGATGTACTGCTCGCCCGAGAAGTTGGTGCCCTCGTAGGCCACCCACCTGCCAGGAAAACGTGGGTGCCGGCTCAGCCCCCCCATCTGTCCCCCTGTCCCCCCTCCACCCCGTCCCCACACTCACACGCCGCTCAGCACGTGGATGGACTGGGTGACGGTGCCATAGCCGGCCAGCTGCGTGTCAGGGAGCGCCTCGCTCAGCTCCACGCTTGGGCCCTCCTCGAAGTCCATGGCCTCGAAGAGGACCAGCGCCGGGTCCGAGAAGTCCTGCGGGGAGAGGGAGCCCCCCCGAGCCCCTCGGTCTGTTGGGGGAAGGGGCTGCGGGCCACGCGCTCTCCACACACTCAGCCGGGCTCCTGCCTGGCCTCAGGGACCCCAGGGAGGGTGGGAGCAGCTCTGGCCACCGAGGCCTCTGCGTGTGATGAGTTTGGGGGAACTCAGGCCATGCCCAGCTGTCCGACGCAGTCAGGGAAGGCTCCCTTTTGGGGATGAGGATGGGACCAGGGGTCTGGCTCTCCCTGCCCACACTGGGTCTGTCCCCAGGCAATGCCACCACCCCTGCCCTCACCGTCCGTATCAGCCGTAAGGACACCAGCTCCTTGCTGTAGCCGCCCCACTGCCTCCAGTCCTGGTACTCCCCTTCCTCCAGCAGGTACTGGTGGCCACGGAAGCCCTCCTTCTCGTAGCCAACCCAGCTGTGGCACAGACAGATGTGGGCGGTGAGGTCTTCAGAGTGGAGGATTTCCACGTGCCAGGATGCGGGGACACCATCCACGCCTCTCCAGTGCCACCCTCTGCCCCGAGCTGCCTGTGGCCATCCCACAGCTCCAGGCAGCTCCTCCGAGCCCTTTCCTGGGGGCGACTGTCACCTTCCCAGCCTGCTCCAGCTGGGATTGCCCACCCTGCGCCACTCACCAGCCACCCAGGACTTGCAGGGAGCCCACGGTGGGCAGCGCTGGCCCAGGCAGGCGCTTCACGTCGTAGATGTCTCGGCTGATGGTGAAGCTGCGGCCCTGGAAACCGGCAGCCTCGTAGATCAGCACCTGGGGACACAGCAGGGTGAGCACGGTCCCACGGCCGTCCCGGTCCCACGGCCTCCCCGGGCGCTGGCCTGGCACTCACCTGCGGCTCACCGGGTCTCTCCACGACGGGGCAGCCCTGGAAGGAGAAGGAGCCCCAGTGAGGCCACGGTGGCAGAAGGGGGCATCTGACCACCCCCTTTAGAGCCTGTGCTGTTTTTTGGGTCATTGTCATTCAAAACCAAGCTCTTCTGGGCTTTGCTTTGTTGCTTTCCTTCACCACTAACCCACAGGAGCACTTCCCAGAGCCATGATCGGCACATTTCCATACCGAGCTCTCACTGATGTGAACCGGGAACCGCTGGGAGATGCTCTCGCCTGTCATGCCCAGGGCTGGATATGGCCCCAGCACCACGGTAACCAGTAACGCTCCAGCAACCGGCACTCACCAGCCTGATGGGGTGCATGGAGCAGATGGAGGGGTCCTTTGCTCCCCAAGCCTTTAAATTGGGGTACCCGCCTGGCTCCAAAACGTAGGGGTCATCGTCAAAGAAAGGCTTGGAGTAAACCAGCCACCTGGGGAAGACGGGGAAGGCATCATGGCCTGCTCCAGCCCGTGCTGGAGCCCACCCAGTGCCCACCCATCACCGCAGTCCCACTCACAAGCCCGAGTGGACGATGATGGAGGCGGCGGTGAGCGCCTGGCCCCGCGTGCGGGTGTCCTCGGCCGAGTCGGTGAACTTCAGCCGGGTGCCTTCGCCATTCTCGTCCGCAAACAGGCTGATCTCGGGGGTGCGGTAATCCTGGCGTGGGGCAGAGCAGCGTTACGGGGGTCCGGCACCCCCACTTGCCAGGCACTGGGAGCCATGGCAGGGAGCGGGGGGCTCGGGGGGGTCCGTGTGCTCACCCGCACCACCCTCTTGAAGGAGCCGATGCGGAAGGGCCGGCTGCCGCAGGGCTGCCCGCTCTCCCCATACGCCGTCCAGGGGTTGTCGATCTCCACGTCCCCCTCGGCCAGCACGCACTTGCGCCCGTGAAACCGTGGCTTCTCGTACATCACCCACCTGGGAGCGGGGTGGGAGCAAAGGGGGGGGAAATCCTGCTTTTATCTGCAGCCCCGCAACCATTGGGAGCCTCAGGGCAGCGCGTGGGTGGGGACGTCCTGCCACCGCCACAATGCTGGATCGCAGCCACAGTAATTAGCACTGGCGGGACAGTCACTCCTGAACCCCAGGCTGGGACTCGGCCGCCGTCCCCGGCACGGGGAGTGCACGAGCCCCGGCCAAGCCCTCCCTCCGCGTCCTCACCACATGTCCTCGCCCTGCTGCCGTCCCCTACCCGCCTCGGATGACCCGGATGGAGATGGTGTGCGAGAGCTCCCAGGATGTGGCATCGGGGACATCGCCCCAGATTTCCCGTTTCTGGCCCGCAAAGCCGGCCTCGGAGAAGAGGATGATCTGGGAGGGGGTGACACAGTGGAGAGATGCTACCATGCCGCAACGCAACGCACCGTGCCCCAGCCGGCCAGCGCAGCCCAGCACCACCACGCTCCCTGTACCTTGCCAGGTCTCGTGTTGATCTTCTTGAAGCCCTCCTGGTCCTCCTGCTGTGAAGACCCAAGGGGATGGGTGTGTGAGGAGCGCGGAGGGCCATCGGCTGCACCAGCCATCTCCCGCAGCCCAAGGAAGCCGCAAGCTCAGCCTCGCATCTGGCGTCTGCCAATCCCTCCCACCGCCCCGAGCAGCCACACCTCGAGCGTTCCTGCACTGCTGGGGATCAGCCTCCCCGCCTGCCCCGGGCCCCTCCGCTCACCGCCCCGCGTCCCTCCCATCATCCTTGGTGGCACCCTCCCATCACTTGACCTGGTACCCTTCCGTCACTCATCCCAGTGCCCTCCCATTACCCATCCCTGTACCCTCCCATCACACTGAGGACTTTCACCCCACGCCTTCTCTGATGGGAAGCACAAGCCATGTGCTGGGAACAGAGAAAGATGCTCTGGGGGTTCAGACCCCACCACCTCCGCATGTGCCCAGGAGGGCAGAGCATCTCCCCAGGCGCCGCGCTGCGGGATTCACTCACCAGGACATCAGCGGGGCACAGGGCCATGGCACTCTCTGGCTCTTCCGTGATAGGAGGGATGCAGCCAGGATTCAGGGCTTCCAGCACGGCCATCTCGGGGCCAGGGTGGTCCCCAGGGCCCAGCCCGTTGTGGTCCCCAGGGATGGGTGAGCCCGTGCCCGCACCATCCCTGCTGGGCAGCTCGAGCGGGGTGGTGCTGGGGGAGACGAAGCGGCTGTAGAGCACACTGTTGTCCAGGCGTGAGTAGGGCTTCCCCTCATCGGCTGCAGCCGCCCGGTGCTCCAAGAAGTGGGAGAGCAGCGCCATGCCCTTGAGGACGTTCCCTCGGAAGAGCACGCTCCGCTCGGCCAAGCCCCCAGCCACCGGTTTGGCCTTTTCCTCCGCTCCCACCTGCCTTGGTGTCCCCGGGAGTGAGCCCCCCTCCACCCAGCCATTGCTGGCAGTGCTGTCCCCAAGTGCCCCATGGAGGGTCCCCACCGGTGCCTGCTCATCAGGGCTCAGGTAGGGGTTCTCGAGCTCCACCTCCTCCTTGGGGGCCTCCTCCCGCCGCCCCGCCGGGCCCCGCGCCAGCAGCTCGCGCAGGGCCTCGGGTAGGGAGACGGGGGCGCGGGGGGCCACGTGGTCCTCGTGGATTGGGGGCAGAGCGGCACAGCGGCCCAGCGATGACGGCCGCGGCTGGCGCGGGGCCTTGGGAGCCTTCCGCATCTCCGAGGGCTCCATGTTGCGCAGCGTGTCCACGAAGATCTCCATGTCCACCAGCAGCTCAGGGTCCTCCTCGGTCACGTCTGGGGGGCTCTCGGCCCGTGGGTCCTGGGCCGGGGGCTCAGTGGGGGGATCTGGGCTGCTCTTGGGCTCTTGGGCCGTGCCCTGGGGGTCCCCCGTCGTCTCACCCCCCTCCAACTCAACCTCAGCCTTTGGAGATGCTGGTGCTTCGGATGAAGGCTCTGGAGCATCACTCGCATCCAAGGAGGGGTTTTCGGGAGTGCTGCCAGCTCCCGGGGGGCTCTCTGTCCTCGGTGGCATGGCTGAAATGGCACCATCCCCGTCTGCCGTGCTTTCCTCTCCTGCGCCAGCCAGATCCGCCTGGCTGCTGGCGTCCGCCGAGGGACACTGTGGGGAGCTGGTTATACTGGTTTGTGGGTCCCCAGGCCTGTCACCGTCTCTCAGGGCTGTGTTTGCCGGCGCAGCTTCAGCTTGTGGTGAGTGCTTCTCCCCGGGGGATCCCTCGGTCGGGAGCCCGGTGGTCTCCGCGGTGCCCGGCGAGCTCTCGCTGCCCGCTGCAGCCCCAGCAAAGCTGCTGCTGTCCTGCTCGCGGCTCTCCGGCTGCGGCAGGGCCGTCGTGGCGTCAGCAGCATTGTGCAGCCCATTTTGGGCTTCCCTTCCCTCCGCCAGCCCCGGCTCAGGCCTGGCTGCATCCCTGCCCGTCCGCAGCACGGTGATGTGCCTGGCCTTGGGCAGGGCAGAGACGTGGCCGGGCTCGGCCCCACACGGAGCACTGGGACCCTCGCCGGGACCCCCTGCAGGGTGCTCGGCAGGTCGGGTGGGGAGGAGGGTGCCGTGCACGTAGCTCTCCCTGTGCACGGGCATCTCACGGGGGGCACCCACCGGTGGAGGGATACCACCACCGCCTCCGCCAGCCCCCACCTTCCCCCTCTCGTCCTGCCGCCGGGGCTTCTGCGCAGGGGAATACACCTGCGAGAAGATGGGGCCGTGCGCGGTGAAGTCCTTGAGTAGGTTGACGGAGGACGAGCGTTCCCGGTGCGTCAGGGTGGTGGAGCCGGCCGCTGTCTTCTCCACGATCTCCCTCTCCCAGGCCTGCAGCAGGAGGGAGACGCGGGAGGGACTCCCCTCCCGGCCCCGTGTGCTCCCCGTGCTCTCCAGCCGCCGTGACACCAGTGAGACCTTCTGGAAGCGGGACCTGCCCTCAGGCCCCGGCGCGCTCGGCACCGCTTGCTTCATGCTCAGCTCCGCGCTGGAGACGAAGCCCTTGGTCTTGGTGTGCCGGAATGGCGAATCCATGCCGGGGGGCCAGAGAGGGAGCTGCCGCGGCCCCGTAACACCCCGCGCTGCCGGGCTTGGCCCCTGCGGCTGCTGTGCTGGGGCTGGCAGAGCTGCAGGGAGAGAAGGAGACCCTGGGAGAGCTGAGCAGAAACCACCCTGCAGGGACCAGCCCTGGGCCCCGAACCAGACCCTAAAACCCCCTAGACCTCCCTCTGACCCTGCAGAACATTTTTGGGGGGGTCCCATGCGCACAGGAGGTGGCTTTGGGGCTCTGCAGTTCTCGGGGTGCTCATGTCATCCATCCTGGCACAGGCAGGGCGTGGGGGGCGGCGTGGGGGGCACCGTGGGCCCCTCTGCCTGCCCACACCAACACTTCTGCATCCAGCAGAGATGGTGGTGACCTCCACCACGCCGCCAAGGTGGGCTCCGGCAGAGCCCGGCGGGCCGGCACAGCGCAGGTGAGTGTGCAGGATCCAGCCGGGCCGGGCCGTGCCCCGAGCCATGCCGTGCGCCGAGCTGCAGGATGAGTCAGGCGGGCAGCAGGGCTGCGCCGAGTCAGCAAATGCAGCAAACAAACAAGCCCAAAAAGCAACAGGGAAGCTGTTCCGTGGGGGAAAAGGGCCTGGCCGGCACCAGGAGCGGGACCGGGGCCGGGGCAGCCGTGGGGTTCGCAGGAGGAGGTGGGGACCTGAGCAGCATCTTCCCTTGACCCTTCCCTCTTGCTGATCGGCAAAGGTGGGGTGGCTCCGTCCGCCTCTGCAGCCCCATCGGCACGAGAAAATGAGCGGCACTGATCGCCCAGCGCTTGCACCCTGATCCAAGCTGGTACCCAGCACTTGGTACCCAGCACTCGGCTCCCGCGCCCTTGTATTCGGTGCTGCAGGGTGGGCACCGCTGTGGTCCCCGGGGCGCAGGGCATGGGACAGGGACACCCGTGCTGCCTCGGCTCGGGGGGATGCCGGCGGAGGCGTCGCTGTGCCGTGGCTGTGTCCCTGCCCCAGGAGGGTTTATTGCTGGGTTTGGGAAGCCGCTGACGCAGCAGGTGCCGGGGAGGGAGCCGGAAGCGCGCCAGCATCTCGGCATCTCCCAATTAGGCGCAGTTCGGTGTCACCGCCCGGCTACGGGGACAGCGGCAGGGACGACAGGGCTTTGGGCTCAGCCCGAGGACAGGCTGAGCTCGGGGTGTCCCGGCCGGGGACGGGGACACCTGCCTGCACAGCCCCCAGGGCTGGTTTCCCCGGGGGGGGCACCTCGGGAGAGGGCCTCATCCTGCACCACCTGGGGCTGGGCTCCCTCCAACGGCTGCAGGCTGGGCTTTACCAGTCCCTAAGGGAGGTCGGGGAGGCAGAGGGCAGGCAGAAAAGCGCCGGGTGCAGGCAGCTGCCTGCCCCTTCTGCCAGCCCGCCACACGCCCTCCGCATCTTGCTCTCCCCGGCCCGGCAGGTCTTGCCGGTGCAGATAGGAAGAGTTTGTGTCATTTTCCAGGAGGTGATGAGACCTCGTCTGGGACAGTCAGCACCGCTGGAGGCTGGGACCAGCCTGGGCGGGGCCGCACATCTGCATGGGCAAAGCCACAGCTGGATCCCCAGGGCCACAGCACCCGCCAGTGGAGGAGGGATGGGTGCACTCGGCAGCGCGGAGGAAAAGCTGCTTAAATGTGCTGGGGACAACCCGGGTGTCGGAGCAAATGGACATCAGCAGGGTCAGGCTGGAGGGAGCCGGGGGCTCCGCGGTGGCACGCAGGGACCCCCGCAGCGGCAAAGCTCCTGCCAGGGGCGGCGGTGCCAGGGCAGCGCGGTTTGCACAGGGACGCAGCCCCTCTCTGCCCTGCAATATTGCTGTCCCACCGGAGCTGGAGCCGGAGCCGCCTGGCACCTGATTGCACCCCGGGCTTGCTTCAGCGCTGGTTTCTCAAGCACTTGCTGGCAGTGCCCAGCCCCGCCGTGCCCGTGGCCCCGGGGTGGCACCAGGACAGGGACGCCAGCTCCATGCAGCACCGGGGCGCTGGGGGGAGGCGGGAGCTGCTGACTCAGCATCACGTCTGCCTCTTGCCCAGAGCCGGATTTCCGAAGATCTCCAGGTCTGTCTTTCGCACCCCATCCCTGCAGCTGGATCCAGCACCCGGTGCCACCCTGGGCCACCCGGTGCCCCACTGGCCCTGGGAACGGAGCTTGCCCCGGAGCCCTGCTCTGCCCCAGCACCCCAGTTTTTGCTAGAGTATTTCCTATTGCAACAGTGGGTCAAGGACATGAGGACACAAGGACACAAGGATAAAACCCTGCAGCCTCCCAGCTACTCCTGCCAGCCATCCCTACCTGCTAGGACATGCCACGCTGGGTCCCAGCAGTGTTGCCACACCGGGGTACCTGGCACGGCTAATTAATCCCCCCTGGCCAAGCCAAGCCAACGCGCTCAGCTCGTTTGCTGCCTCCTGTCATCCCAAAGGGTCTCCCAGCACCCAAGCAAAAGGTGCAAGGTGCCGTTTAATATTCAGAAGAGACAGAGGGGACAAGGGCAGCGGCTGTGGCTGCCTTTGAGCTGGAGACCACGGATTAAGCCGAGCCTCCGGCCACGTTGGGCTGAGCCCCATCACCGCGGGGTGAGAGCGGACCTGCCGCCTTCAGGAAAATCAAGGATTTGGTTTGGGTGGCTGCTGCGCAGGCTGGGGTTCATAACAAGGGCAGGCGAACCGCCACCTCCCCTCGCCGCCCCTGCCTCCCCTCGCCAAGCCCTGTCACTGGTGGCCGCGTGCCCGGCAGGGAGGAGGGGGACAGCGGGCTGCCCTGTCCCCCCAGCCTGGGTCACGAGGCCACCGGAGGTGGAGGAGCCCTGGCTCGCTCCGGTGGCTCTGGGGACGCACTGTGGTGGTCGGAGCGGGGTTACAACCCCAGCAGCCCCCCGATGTCAGGGGCTGAAGCTGAGAGGGGCAGAGCTGGGCTCATCCCCCACCTCCCAGCCCCGTCCCCCCTCCCCGGCCTGTGCCGATCCCAGTCCTGGATGAGCAGGGACCCATCCCAGCACCCACCAAGCCGGGGCATGGGTCCAAGCACTGGGTAGCCCGCACAGGTGGCAGCCGGGATGGGAGCACCAGCGCCCTCCGGCTCCCAGCACTGCAAAGCCTCCCTCCCTGCCAGCACCCATGCAAGCCAGGCCGGCCTGGGCAGCACCCTGCACCCAGGGGCCCCACAGCCTGCACCCCCACGTACCTGCCGGCTGAGGGTCCCACTGCACCGGCCGGGTGGCGAGCGGGGTGCCGTGCTGTGCCGAGCGGGGCTGGGGGTGCTGCTCCCTGCACGCCGCAGCTGGGCGGACCGGCAGAGTCACCCGGTGAGCACCCAGCCCTCAGCGAGCACCCAGCCCTGAGCACCCAGCCCTGGCGCAGCGCAGGTTTGGCATTCCTCAGGTGCTGACAGCCGGGGAGCCGGTCAGGCTGGTTCCCCAGCACCCAGCTCCTTCGTTTCCTCCGACTCAGCAGCGCCAGGAGGGAGCCTGGATGGCCTGGGTGGCTCTGGGCCCCCCAGCCCCCTGCCCGGCCACCCCCTCCCCACCACCCATCTCGATGAGGGCGATCATAACCTTGGAGGGGATCTCAGCGCCCGGCTCTGCACCGCCAGCCTGCCAAGGCACCGGCTCGGCTGGGCCGTGGGGCTGGCGGGGTCCTGACATGCTGCGGTGAGGGGCTGGGGGTCCCCAGGGCCGTGATCGCTCCCGGGTTCCTCGGCCACGTGGGGATCAGGCACTGCGGCGCGTTCCCAAGAGGCTCCCAGCGCTGGGAGGTCTCGGAGAGCTCTCGGGTGGCTTTGTGCTGGCTTGGGGATGGAGCAGGGGTAACGGTGGCCCTGGGCCACTGCGGGAGACTTGACCCCGGGGTGCAGGGCCCTTTCCCCGTAGGGCTTGGGGCAACAGCAGAGCCAGCACCCGCCCTGTATCCTTGCCCTGCCCTCCTGCTCCTCCCCAGCACCTGTGGGTGCCCCGCCATGGTGCCAGCCTTACCCCGGGGCGACCACTCCCGGATGCTGGCCCAGCCCAGGAGCCTCCTCGGCCACCACTGGCCCAGTGCAAGCGGACACAGTTCAGCTCTGGTTGGAGTGCCCGGGGCCACCCAGCTCTCGGTGCCACCGCTCACGTGCCAGGGAAACCGAAGCAGACCCGAGCTCCCTCCGCACCTTGGCCAGCAGCGCCGGGGTCTGGCTGAGGACAGGGAGCTCATGGCTCTGCCGCCCTCTGCCCACCGCTGCGCCAGCTTTGCCCGTTCCGAAGACACGCCAGGTCTCTGAAGCCCCCCCTGCGCCGGTCCCTGGGTGGGGGGATCAGCCCGATTGCCCCCAGAGCCACGGGGACAAACAGGGCCCCCAGGGGCCCTGGGGAGCCCTGCCAGCCCCTGGCCCAGGAGGAAGTGGCTCCATCCCGCGGCCATGCCCTCCCAAGGGACACCCGCGGCGATGTCCCGGGGACCCTGGGGACCTTCTCTCCCCTCCCTGGGGAGCTCCACCGGGCTGGGCCCTGCCAAGGGAGGGTGAGCTGCAGAGGCAGAAATGTTTATTGAATAAAATCACAGGAGGGGTGCCGCTCACCGGCCCCAGCCTCGGCAGCAGGTGAGGACAGCCGGGGCCATAGTCTCCTTTGGGTGTCAGCACGACGCTCGGGGTGCCGGCAGGATGCAGGGAGCAGCACCCAGAGGCATCAGAGATGGAGATGCCCACCTTGGCCTGGCACCCCCGGACAGAGCCGGGGAGGGTTCGGCGGTGGCACCAAGCCAGCGAAAGCAGTGACAGGCAGGGCCGTGGTGGCACACTGGGAGCTCAGGGTGCGCCTGAGACTGGGGGGGCTGAGAAATTAAAGGTTCTTCTGTGGAAAGGGGGGTTTGTCGCACCCCAGGCACAGCCCCGGGACAGTAATGCTGTCGGGTGGGTGTGTGGGCATGGCCTGGGACCTCAGGCTGGCCGGGGGATGCCATCCCCATGGCTTCGGGGACAGGGGGCTGCTTGGTGCTTTGGAGGGACCCTCCTCTGTCCTTGTCCCCGGCGCTGGGGCAGCGTTGATGGAGCTGGGGGCTGCACTGGATGATGGCGGTGGCTCCTCCTGGCCCTGAGGGTCCGGGGCTGGGGGCAGCCCCAACCTGCGCAGCCCCCGGGGCCGTCCCAGCTCAGACAGGCCCCGCCGGGGGACACTGCTGCTGCCTGGGGACACCATGGCGGGTCCCCACGTCCACCCCTGCCCACCTCAGCACAAAGCCCTACAGCAGCACCACAGCCCGGTGGGGCCGGCGCCCCCCCTCCTCCTCCTGCTCCGGCCAGCCGGCATCCCGGCTGGGGCACCCATGGGCCTGGGCGAAGCAGCTGTGGGGGAGTGGGGGGCCAGGGGCTGGCTGCCGGCACTGGTGCAGACGGCAGTGGAGCTGGAGGTGGATGTGCTGGGAGAAGCGGCTGTGGCACTGGTGGCACTGGAAGGGCTTCTCGCCCGAGTGCAGCCGCAGGTGGGTCTTCAGGTTGCTGCTGCTGCTGAAGCGCTTGTAGCACATCTGCGGGGGTGAGAGGATGGGGGGCTCGGGGTGGGTGCTGCACCCTGGCTCGGGACCCCCACCCACCCTCCCAGCAGCCAGCAGGCACCTACCGGACACTGGTGGGGCTTCTCACCGGTGTGCACCAGCCGGTGCTTCTGCAGGTGTGCCAGCTGCGTGAAGCGCTTCTTGCAGATGGGGCACTGGAAGGGCCGCTCGCCGCTGTGCACCCTCAGGTGGACCTGCCAGGGGGGCACGGGGCTACGGGGGGGCACCCGGGGAGCCCCAGCCCCCCCTTCTGGAGCATCCCGCAACCCCGGCAGGGCGCAGGGCATGGCTGGAGCACAGAGGGGTACATCCGCAGCCCATCTCAGAGCACTCCATGCCGATGCACACTTTGCTGGGGGGAAACTGAGGCACGGGGAGAGGCCCGCAACACCCGGCCCGCACAGCTGGGACAAGCCCCCGCTGCCCCCCGTCCCCAGCGCGGGCTGACCCTAAGGGTGCAGGAGGGGTGTGCTGCCAGGCTGGGGGGGAGAGCGGGCGCCGGGGCACCCCGGGTACCTTGAGGTTGGAGAGCTGCCCGAAGCTCTTGGTGCAGACGTTGCACTCGTACTTGCTCCTGCCACCGTCCTTCTCCTGTGGGTGCAGCCTGGGCTTGGCCACGCTGTGGCTGGGCCCCTCCGGCTGCGGGGCAGAGTGGGGCATCCCCCCCGCCGGCGGTGGGCACCCCCCTGCCCTGCATCTGGGGAAGGGGAAAGGCCCTTGGGGGAGCTGGAGAAATCCCACCAGTGGCTTTGGCAGCCCGGGAGCACCCTGCTCGGGGGGCAGGAGGGTCCCACATGGCCACAGGCAGGGTGGCAGCTGGAGGAGGGCACCGCCGCAGCCCTGTGAAGGTGATGCCAGGGTCCCCATGTCACCCAGGTGGGCGAGGGGTGGCGCGGGCCGCAGGGCCGGCAGGAGCGGGGGGCAGCGGGTGCCGCAGAGGCAGAGGCACGGCCGGGGCAGGAGGAGCGGGCAAAGGCTGCCCAGGCAGAGCCTCAGCTCCCTGGGCAGCAGCGCGGGGGACGGCCGGGCCCCCACCAGCACCAGCTCCGCTTGGCCAAAGGGCTTCCTCCAGCCCTCCACGGCTCCCTGCAGCTCTTCGGCCTTGGCTCTCATCTCCTCCTCCCCTGTGCTGCTGGTGGAGACATCTTCGGTGCAGAGCGGCCGCGGTGGCGAAGGGGCCATGTCCAGCCCCGCGGGGGTCCCGCAGCTGGTGGCCCTGGTGGCATCGGGGGCTGCGGGCAGAGGAGCAGCCGGGGGGTCAGTGGGGAGCCCGGGGGGGACGGGGAGCTTGGGGACAAGGGGCTGGTGGCGGGGAGCCAAGCACAGGCAGGAGCAAAGCTGTGTCTGCGGGGACAGGCAGAAGCACCCGCTGCCGGATTCGTGGGGCCAGGGGTGCAGGCAGCTGCAAGGGGCGGCAGGGGAGGCTCCGCTGTGGGGGGGCTCTGCCAGGCGCGCGGCCCCACAGCTTGGGGCAGTTTGGCTCCTACCTGCTCCGCTCCAGCACCGCAGCCGCCGATGACCCTGACTGCCGCCACGTTACGGTTTAGCGGCTGCTGAGAGTGAGCGAACAGGAAACCTCTGCATTTGGGGACCTTTGCTAAATTTGGAGAGGTGATGTGAAGCCTCTTCACGGGGAGGAAGAGGAGGAGGTGGGACCGGCTTGTCTCTAACAGCCACAGCCCCACAGCCGGGGAGTTGGTTCCCTCACCAGGGCATGGCCCAGCACTGGTGACACCACGACCGGGTCCCCCAGGAGCAGAAAATCCCCAGGAAAGCAGTGGGAGGTCACTGTCCCCTCCCCAGCCTCCCGCCTGCCCCCGCTGCCGCTGGCCAAAACACCCCATGCGGGGATGGGGACAGAGGGCTGAGCCTGGCACTGGGGGCACTGGTGACACTGGGAGCCGTGCGGGATGGGGATGCAGCAGGGCTCCAAGCCTGACACAACTGGGCTCTCCTGCCCCAGCCCAGGGTGGCAGAGGTGCCATCGCCACCCACCACAGGGACAGAGGGACCTCAGCCACCCGAGGCTGCACTGGGAGCCTGAGAAAGTGCCAGGAGTGGCAGCAGCCTCAGCAGGGCTGGCCGACAGCTGAGACCACATGAATGGCTCCCCTTAAACAGGGTGTTAACTCTGAAACCTACTGGTGGCTAACACGATCACCACTTTGAAGAAGTGCTCAGCGAGCGCACACAGCAGCTCCCAGCTGTGGCGGCAGCCCCAGGTGGGGACTCCTGTGACAGGGGAGGGGACGAGTCCCACACCCACTCCAGTACTTCCCAAAAAACTGCCCCACCGGGGAAGACCAGAAAAAGCTCATTTCTCCTTCTCTGCTGGGTTTCACTGGAGCCTCTGGCCTCCCTCCAGTGCCCTTCATGGGGAACGCGGTGGCTTGAGAAACCATGTGCAAAACGTGACCAGGTGGGGAGGGGCAGAGGAAGGGGTTTGGGGCAGAAACCTCCTTTCACACCAGTTTGCTTCGGGAGGAAAGTTTCCTGCATGGGGTCCTGCAGCCGCAGCCGCAGCCGCAGCCTTTCCCTGGAGAAGGGGAACGCCGGCAGCTCCTGCCTGGCTGCCCCAGGGCCACGGCCCCGCTTCTGCGGTGGTGCCAGTGAGTACCAGTGGTACCAGTGTACCCCTTGGGAACAGCCCCAGAGACAGAGGGGACACGGAGGGGTCCCCAGTGGCCCCAGGGAGCCCGAGGATGGCTGAACGCCCCCCATCCTCATGGCCCTGGCACAGGAGCAGGATCTGGCCCCTGCATCCCTCCAGCGCCATGGGCTCCTGTGAGGGGCGGCGATGGGAAGGTCCTGGGAGGAGCGGGGCAGGCTGCAATGTGTGAGTGTGTGTGTGCAAGCGTGTGCGTGTGTGTGCAAGCATGTGCAAGCGTGTGTACGTGCCAAACCAGCCAAGCCAGCTGGCTGCGGCTCTGTGGGAAGCAGGAGCTCCCTGCCGCGTCCCCCAGCACCGCCGGGGCTGGCCGGGGAGGATTTAGTCAGCGCTGGGGAGGGTCCTTCCCGGGGCAAACCAGTTCCCCAGGCACTGGGGGAACTGGAGGGACGCTGGGGCAAGCCCGGGCCTTGAGTCACTGTGTGCAAAGGGAGGGACGTGGTGCGGGGCAGGCTGCGGGGACAGGGACGGGTTCAGCCGCAGCACCCGGGGCGAGACCCCGGGGCTGGAGGGAGCCCCACAGCACCGGGGGCGCGGGCTGCAGGGGGGCCCTGCTGCCCCCCTCCCTCGGGTCAGGGGGAAACGGGAAGGTGACAGCGAGAAGGGGAAGGGAAAATAAAGGGAGGCTGAGAGAGAGAGCAAGCCATGAGACAAAAATAGTGCCGGGGCTGGCAGGGGGCGAGGCAGGGCTGGGACGGGGATGTGCGTCCCGGGACCCCAGAGCACCCCAGTGCCCTGGGGAGAGCCGGGGGCTGCAGAGCCTGGAGGGGACGACAGGGTGCTGGGGGGGGTTACAGGGTGCCCCCGGGGGGGGGTCAGGGTGCTGGGGGGATGATGGAGTACCCAAGGAGGGGATGGCAGGGTGCTGGGGGGATGATTGGGGGCCCAAGGGTGCCCGGGGGACAGGTTTGCAGGTCTTTGGGTGTGTTACGAGCACCCAGGCACTGGTTAGCAGCCCGCCAGCAGGGAAGGAGGGAGGAGGAAGAGGGGTGCTGGGTGCTGGGGACAGGGAGGCTGGGACGGCGAGTGCTTGGGGACCGCAAAGAGATGTCACCGCTTCCTCCCTGCCAGCACTTCAAAAATACAGCAGGCACCACCATCCGCCCTGCCTGCACCCTGAGCTCACTGCACCCACTCGGTGCTGCTCGGCACCTGAGCATCTTCACCTCCAAAATTTCACACCTTCCCTGCCTGCCCGCGATGGCTCAAGATAAGCGTCCCCGGCAGCAGCAGCTCGCCAGCGCACGGCCGGAGCTGAGGCCTGACACGCTCATGCTGTGTGTGACCTGTCCAACGCCCCCGCACCCCCCCACCTCGGCTCCTCCAGCGAACAGGGATGTTGCTGGCACCCTGGCAGCACCCGTCCCTGGGCCATCGATGCAGCCAGGATTCCTGGCAGCGTAGGGTGCCGGTGGCCTCCCCATGCCCAGGGGTTGGGACAGGGGGTCCCCAGCCCCCCCGTGCCCCCCTTGGCCTGCGGTTGTTCTCGGCGCAGGGGCGGCCCTGGCAGCAGGTGCTTTTCAGCAACACCCCAGCCCTTCCCGGCCCTTTCTTGCTTCGTGCGAGTTGGGTTTTCCTGGAAGGGCCCGAGAGCTTAAAATAACCCGGGGTGTTGATAAGAAATGGCTTCAGGTCTGGCCGCCCTGGCACCCGGCGGGGAGAGCGGGGGCTTGCCGAGGTGCACCGAGCGTGTTGGGTCTCTGCAGCAGCACATGGAGACGGGGATGCTCGGACACCGCTTGCCAGGAAAGGCCTTTGCCTGTGTCCCCAGGGCTCTCGGGCCAGCTGCCATAGCAGGGACAGAGCCACCGCAGCCCCTGGGCTCCCCTGGGTGACGCTGAGCTGGGGACTGTCCCTATGAAAGGGGCACAGGGCATCTCCCCATGCGTGGTCTCAAAGCACCTGAAAGCTCCTGGGCATGAGGCCCATTTTACAGGTAGGTAAACTGAGGCACGGCAGGAGCAGGGACATGAGAAGGGTCCATCTGGGCTGACCCGGACCCACACCACCCCCTCGGGCTGTGTTTTGGGGGGGTTGAGCCCCTGTGCCCATTTGCACCCCTGGGCACACAGGGCTGTATCGCCTGCAGGCAGAGCTCCCCCCGGGTGACCACTGGGTGCCCCCACGCCGTCGCCATGGGACAGGCACCTGGAGGGTGCTGCTTCGGCCACACCTGCAGTGAGTTTCCAGGACTCAGCACTGGGGAAGGGGCTGAGGGTGAGCGGTGTCGGTCACAGCTGCTGGCGTTTGGAGGTGATGGGCTGCGGGTGTGCCCGCTGCCTGGCTTCCCTGGGCTCCCCCTGCCCAGGGCTTTGGCTGGGGGTGTCTTTAGCACCCTGAGAAGGAGGAAACCCCCCCTCTGCCAGGCCACCGGTGGCAGGAAGAAGATGCAGGGCAGGCCGATGCTTTGGGAGGTGAGATTCAGCCATGGGAGAAGGGGCTCTGCCTCCTCTCCCCGCTGTCCTGCTGTGGTCCTCCCAGCCCGGCTCCCCAACACAATTTTCTCTCCCACTGCCTGGGTTTGTTGTCGGGGGGAGCAAGGCTTGAACCGGGGTGGGGGGATTTCGGGGGCAAGGGAAGGCTTGTGAGCCCCGGTCTGCTGGAGGCTGCTGCCTCAGAGGAATATCTCTTTCAGCTATCGATTTCCCTTTATCAGAGAGCAGGAATATGTATGGGGCTGAAATCCTGATCAATCCCTGCTCTGCAGCTGATCGATCAGCTGCTGCCCGGAGGCTTTTATCGAAGGGAGCTGGGGATATGGAGAGGAGCTGCTGCATTCGGGCACGACCCATCGCTCCCGGCCCGGCCCGTCTCTACCTGCCTTCACCCCCTTCTGCCCTATCCCAAAGGCAGCGAGGCCGCGGGGAAGCCTGGCACCGGGCAGCGTCCCGGCGGGTCACCCCATGGGCACGCTCCTTGCCCTTCCCTCGCCATGTGCTGATGCCCTGGGGAGCCCCGTTTCTGATGGCAGCAGGGCGGCCCCGCTCCACCCCCACGGTGGGGACCCAGAGCCCCAAAGCCAGAGGTGTGGGGCACCCACCGACACCCCGGAGCTGGAAAGCAGCCCCAGGGGAGAATTTGTGGGGTGTTGGGAAGGAGGTGCCTGGTTAGGACGCCCTTGGGAGCACACCTGTGTCTCCGGTAGGTCAATGCACCCCCAGCCCCGTGTCCCCTGCGCTGGGAGGTACAGGAGCATCCCTCGATCCCGGCCGGGCTCGTTAGAGGCACGGGGCGAGTGGGGGGTGCAGGGGGCCGGCGAGGGGGAGGAGCGGCACTGCGGCCTCTGTTATTGATTGCTTTGTAGCCAAAGGTCAGCGGCGAGCATGCAAGGATGGGGAGGAGGGAGGTGGGTGGCTCTGGGACGTGAGGGGCTCGCTGCCGGCACCGGGGCTGTGCTGTGGCGGGCAAGTGCCAGTCTTGGGGAGCTCAGGGCACCGAGCCGGCGTGGAGAGCCCGGCATGGGTTCCCATTGCACAGCTGCCCACGGATCCCCGTTGTGCCTCAGTTTCTCCACCAGCAGACGGGGTGGCGAGGCCGTGCGGTGGTCGGCAGCACCCCGGGTTGTGCGGGTGGGGAGGGAGGCGCTGGGGGCGGCAGGGAGGGGGCTGTGCCCACGCAGGGAGGCGGAGGTGAGCGCTGCGGGCGGTTTGTGGGTGTCTGTGTGCAGCCGGGCGGGCTGCGGCTGTGCGATGGGCAGGGGAACGGGCTCAGCTGTCCCCAACCGGGACTCAGAGGCCGCTTTTGAGCGGGTCTCTGCCTTCCTGACGGCAGGTGGTGATGGTGCCTGTGCCGGGAGATGGTGCTGGAGCCACAGCCCCGGTGACACCATTCCCAGGGCCCTTCAGCTCCCTGGACCCAGCCCCTGATGGGGTCTGCAGCGCATTGAGGACAGCGGTCCCCACCTCTGCCAAAGCTGTGACCCATGTGCCTGGGTTTTTCATACCCCGGGGCCTCATCCTGCAGGGCTCAGGACCTGGCAGTGGGGCCAGAGCCAGGCAGCCCCGTGCTGCTTGCGATGCCGGACCGTGGGCAGCACCACCGGCGCTGGCTCCGGCACAGCACCGCCTGCCCTTGCCCCGGCCGTGCCGTGAGGGGGAAGATTTACAGGCTGTCAGAGCCGGGGCCAGAGGTCAGCAGGGGTCAGAAAGTCCATTTCGGCGAGGTCACTGTCCACTTCTTTCAATCTAATGAAGCCATTATTTGTGAAAGCAGCCGCTTTGCTGGCTGTTCCCTTGAAGCCGCGCAGGGCACAGCGACCGGCTCTGAAAGAACAGGAAGGAGTCCCCTTCCCGTTCGCGTTTGCCATTCAACAGGCCCCCAAAACAAATACACCCCACACAGAAATATGGCGTGGGGCCGCCGCTGCTGCAGGGCTGTCACCGGGCCGGGGGACGTAAAGGGAAGCTGCCTGGAAGCGCCGTGCTCGGGAATGTGGCTGCGTCGCTCGGATGGAAAGTCACCGAGGACGGGCAGAAATGGGGGGATGCTGAGAAACCTGCTGCTGAGTTTAAACAGCTACAGGAAAGCATCTCGGGGGCTGCCGGTCCCTGCCCGCCATCAGGAAGGGGCTGGGGGGAGGAAGGTGGTGCGCGGGGCGACGGATTATGTTCTGAAGGATTCATTTTGGAGAAAGCAAGGGCTGATTCCTCGCCACATCCTTCCCCTGCACCCTCCCGCCTCTGCCCACCTCCCGCCCCGCTGCAGGGTGTCCTGTCTGCCCTGGGACGCGGTCCCCAGGCTGCGTGGGCGCTGGCGTCGGGGTGTCCCCTCCGGGGACGGGAAGGACGGAGCCGTTTGCAGGGTGCTCTGCAAACTTTGGCGCTGGGCAGGGCCGGGGGCTTGTTGGGGGCTCGCTCCTTCTCCCCCACGAGTGGGCGGGGGTCGCTCGCGGGCTTTTTTTGCAGAAGCGCGGGAGCGAAACGCGCAAGCAGGCGGCTCTGCCCTCCCCAAGCACTGGGCGAAAGAGGGGGAGTGGGGAAGGAGATGGGCTGGAAGGAGGGATGAGCCGAGAGGAACGGAGCCACGCGGAGGGGTCTCCCGCAAGTCTCGGGGGTTTTTTATCCTCCTCTTTCCTCTCGCCCCAATTACCCCGCAAACAGGAGAATGAGAACGAATGCAACCCGCGGGCTGGCTGGCTGGGAGAGGGTGCCCACTGCACCCCAGCTCCCGCAGCCGCCACGACGGTCCCGCAGCGGATCCCCCCACGCGGGCCAGCCGCCGGTGCCGGCAGGGAGAGGGGAGCGTGGAGGCGAGCTAGCGTGAACACGCGTCGTGGCTCCCCACTTGCCAAGACTGTCCCCAGCCCGGCGTCCCCTCCGGAGCCCGGGCAGGGAGCCCCGCAGGCTGCCGCAGCCTGGTCGCGGGTGGGAATGGGGATCGGGAGGCACCCGGCCGGACTCCGCTCTCCTGCGGTCGCCGCCGAGGGGCTGCTCGTTGCCTTTGGGGACGGGTCTCAAGACTGAGGGGAACAAGGCACTCGTGGAGTTTCCTCCCCCCGCCCTGTCTATCCCCATTAAAACCGCGTAAAGACGAGGTGACACCTTATGAGCGTCGTGGAGTTATTACGGCTGCTGCGGGGGGGTGACGGGCACCTCCCGCTCCACCCGTGTCCCGTGGGCCCCCGGCTCACCGGCGCTGCGGGGGTCGGCAGGGCCCGGCCGGGCGGGGGGGCAGCTCTGCCCCAGCCCCGGCCGCCTCCTCCCGAAGGCTCACCCGTCTCCCTGCCCCGGGGTGCCCATCTTCCTCCTCCTCCTCCTCCTCTGCCGTCCCCCCAGCCCCGCGGGTGGGATTCCGGCGGGGCTGCCCGGCTCTGCGGGGAAGGGGCAACGCGGGTGGGGGTGGCCTCGGTGGCGGGCGGGGGGTGTGGGGGGCAGGAGAAGGAGGAAGGCAGGAGGAATGGCAGAAGGAGGAGGAGGAGGAAGGCAAGAGGAGGAGGAGGAAGGCAAGAGGAGGAGGAGGAGGAAGGGCAGCAGGAGGAGGAGGAAGGCAGGAGGAGGAGGACAAGAGGAGGAGGAGGAGAAGGAAGGGCGGGAGGAGGAAGGGCAGGAGGAGGAGGAGGAAGGCAGGAGGAGGAAGACAGGAGGAGGAGGAGGAGGAAGGCAGGAGGAGGAAGACAAGAGGAGGAGGAGGAAGGGCAGGAGGAGGAAGGGCAGGAGGAGGAGGAGGAAGGCAGGAGGAGGAAGATAAGAGGAGGAGGAGGAGGAGGAGGAAGGGCAGGAGGAGGAGGAGGAGGGCAGGAGGAGGAGGAGGAGGAGGAAGAGGAAGGCAGCCGCCCGGCGGCCGCGCAGGACCCTGGACAGGGCCGGCGCCGTTCAGCACCGCGGCCAGCGCCGGCGGCCCGTGGCTGCGGGGCGCTCGCTCGGGACCCCCCCCCCCCCCCGCGGGGTTTTGCCGGGGGCTCCCCCGCCGCCGCACGGAGCCCCCCGCCCCACGCCGCGCTACCGCGGGGGCCGAGTCCCGGGGGGGGGCGGCGGCGCCGGGCGCGAAGGGGTCCCCGGGGCTCCCCCTGCGGCGGGGCCGGGGCCGCCGCCGGCTCGCCCCGCTCCGGGGCCCGGGCCCCGGCCTCCCCACAGCGCCCGGGAGGGGCGGCGGGCGGCGCTGTGCCCCCACGGCCGGGGCGGCAGCGGGGCATTGTCCGCCGCCGGAAATGGAGCCGCTGGTCACTCGCCCTTTGTCCTCGCCCGGCCCGGGGGGCCACCGGCCCCCGCCCCCGCCGCGCCGCCCCCGCCGCCCCGGCACCGCTCCCCCGCCGGCGGGAGGGCGGCCTGTGCCGCCGGCCCGGGGGGCACGGCCCGGCGGGGCACGGCCACGGGGGGGGGGCACTGCCCGGGGGGGGCTGCACGCCCCGGAGGAGCCCGGTCCCGGGGGTCGCAGGGCCGCGAGGGTGCACGCCCCACTCGCGGGACACGGGGACGGGGCCGTGGGCGCAGGGAGGCCCCGGTGTCCCGGAGAACCGGCCCTCCCCGCCCCCCGGTGCCCCGGTCCCGGTCCCCCCGCCCCGCCGTGTCCCGGGGAAGGCGGCCGTGGCTCGCAGGTGGCTCCGCTCGGGGGGGGCAGCGGGGGGGGCGCGGAGAAGCGACGTGGAAGCTCCCCGCAGCGCGGGGTCCCCCCGGGGCCGCGCCTTCCCCGGACAGGTGCCCTCGCCCGGGGGGCGCCCCCAGACCCCCCGTCCCCCCCGGAACGCGCCGCCGCCCGGGGGGGTTAACCGGGCTCGCGTGGGGGCGGGCCGGCGGAGCGGGGCCCGGCGGGGGGGTCCGGGCCGGGGGGGCGGGGGCGCGGGGGCCGCTATTGTCTGCGAGAATTTGGGAGCCTTTGAAAAAACCCTCCCGCCCCCTCCCACCCCTATTGTTGGAGCGAAGATGGAGTCAAACCTCTCCCGGCTCCCTCCCGGCGGGGTCTAAGCCGGGGTTTTTTGTTGAGTTTTGTTGGTCGGTTTTTTTTTTTTTCCTTTTTCCTTTTTTTTTTTTTTTTTTGGCTGGGCCGATACCCTCAAAGCTGGCCGAGGAGGAGGAGGGAGGAGGCGGTAACAGCCACAACTCGGAATTTGCAAGCGAGTGTCGGGATGGGGTCGGTTTCCAACCAGCAGTTCGCAGGTTAAGTTATATTATTGTCGCAGCCCGCCTGGGCTCCGCGATTATTAATAACGGCGGCAGAGCCCGGCCGGGGGGCGCGGGCCCCCCCAGCCCCGCTGCGCCCCGGCAGCGCGGCCCGGCCCGGCGCGGCCCCGCTCCCCGCCGCCGCTCGGGGGTCGCCGGGGTTTTTCCTCCCGCCCCCAGCCCCAGGATGGGCCCCGAAGTTTGGGGCCGGTGGCGGCTGCGGGGGGGCCCGTGCGGCGGGGGGATGCTGGCGGCGGGGGAGAGGCTCCCCCCAGCGTGGCCCGCTGGGGGCAGGGGGATCGCGGGTTGGTATTTTGGGGGAGATTTTCACTTTTTTTGTGTTTTTTTTTATTTTTTCTTTAATTTTCGGGTTTTTGTTTGTTTTTTTCGGTTTGGGTTTTGGTTTTTTGGTTTTTTTTTTGTTTTGTTTTGTTTTTTTTTTTTCGTTTTTACCGTTTTCGAGGGGAGAACGGATTTAGGGCCCCCACCCCGCGCCCCGCCCGGGTCGTGCCGCCGGGAGCTGCCTTCGCTTCCCCGCGCCCGGGGTGCCCCCACGCACACGTGGAGGCAGAGCTGCCGCTCCCTTTGGGGTTATTTTATTTTTGGAGGTGGTTTGGGCTTGTTTGGGGGTTTTTGTGTGCCTTTCCCAGCCCGGGGAAGCCGAGCAGGGTCTGGGGCTCCTGCGGCGGGCTGCCCGGCTGGCTGCGGGGCGGCTGGGCCGGGGCACCGCGGCTCCCCCGGCTCAGCGGCTCCGTGGGTCTCTCCCCAGGTGCGAAGCCGGGCGAGGAGCCGGCCGGAGACTCGCCCAAGGCCGAGAACGAGCCCCAGCCGCTGCACGGCTCCGGCATCTGTAAGTGGTTCAACGTCCGCATGGGCTTCGGCTTCCTCTCCATGACCGCCAAGGGCGGCGCGACGCTGGACTCGCCCGTCGACGTCTTCGTGCACCAGGTACGGGGCCGGATCCCGCGGGGGGCCGTGGGCAGGGAAGGGGGTGCAGCCCCTGGCACCCCCGGAGGAGGCGAGGCGGGACGGGGACCCCCGGCCCGGCCCCGCATCCCGCCGCCCCGGGCTCCCCCGGGCGCCTTTCCCCGGAGCGCGGCGAGGGGCGGGCAGAGCCGCTCGCCCCGCCGCGGCCCGGGGCTCCTCTCCGGGACCGACGCCGTAAGCCGAGCCCCGAGCGGCTGCGTTTTCTCGCCGCGGGCCCCTGGGGAGCCCCGGGCCGGGGAGCAGGTGCCCGCGGGGCCGGGCGGGCCGGGCCGGAGTGGGGACGCTGCTCAGCCGGCGCAGGGACCCGGGGAAAAGCCGGTGTCCCCCGGTGCGGGCTCCTGCGAGCCCCGGGCCAGGCAGGGGGGCGGGATGCGGCTTTCCCCGGCGGGTGGCCCGTCCGGGGGTATCTCTGCCCGGGCCCCTCGTTTGGGCTGCGGCTGGCCCGAAGGCGTGCGGGGTCGCGTACGAGCCCCTGTGGCCCCCGTGCGATGGTGACAGTCGCGTGTCCGGATTTGATCCACGCGCACCTCGCTGCGGGCGAAGCCCCACGCGTGTCGGTGGTCCTGCGCCGAGGGAAGTTGTGGATTCGGGGCTGCGGCTGCTTGGGCTCCCCCGGCTCATGGGGGACCCCGCTTAGGGGCTGGGAGATGGTGCCCAAATCGGGGCCAGCGCCGGGAGGGGGACATGGGGCTCGGCACCGGCTTGCGTGGAAAGGGGTCTGTGTGACGAGGACGGCCCCGAGCCCCGGGCAAGCAGCGGCCGTCGGGGCTGGGGAGCAAAGCAAGGGCGAGCAAAGGGGCTTGGGCACCTCTGGAGCAAACACGAGGGGTTCTGCGGGTACGAGGGGTTCTGCGGGCACGGGGGGGAGCAGCTGCGGGAGATCTGGGCCGAGGCAGCGCGATGGTGCTGGCTCCAGGGAGCCCCTGGACCCGCCGGCTTCAGCGGCTGCTGCTCTCCATGGCCCCAAATCCCCCCCCCCCCGGGTCTGTCCCGCGGCCTGCTGACGAGCTGGGGGTACAGGACAGGGCTCCTGGGGCTGGGGGCCCCCGGGGGTCTCCCGCCCCCTTCCCATGAGGCAGCGGCTCCTGCAGGCAGGGCTACGGCAGTTTGGCGAGGGAACGGGGAACGGTGGCCAAGGGAGAGGCAAATCCCTTCTCCAGCTGCGGCGTGGTGAAAGCGCCTTGGTAGGAGCTACCATCCTGGGCCAGCAACACGGCTGGGGTTGGAGGCGAGGGGTCCCTGGGCTGATTTAGCCGGGGAAAAACCGAGATCCTGGTGCTCTCAGAGAGCAAATGGCTCTTTGCATCTCGCTGTAGCACAGCGGGACCCAGTGCCCATGGGGGGAAGCCTCCCGCCCTCCCTCCCTGCTCCTGGGGCTTTATTGCCCCCAGACAGTCTGGTTTCCTGATTGCTCTTGCTCACATTCCTGCAGGAAAAGAGAATTAGCTGGGGTGTCTCTGCCGGGAGCATCCCCCTGCCCGGGGAGAGGTGCGGCCTCCCGGTGTCCCCCATTTTCCGGGGCTGGGGGAGCCACGGGGTCCCATGTGCAGGGTTTGCTGCGTTGGGCAATACGGTGGACGCTGGGCAAAAGCGGGTTATTTTGGGTAGCAGAGGGGCAGCGTGTGCGTGGTTCCCCCGCCGCAGCGAAGGGCAGGGCACTCCCAGTGTGGGGCTTTGGCCACCAGAAGCGGGGTGGCTTCGGGCTGATGTTGAGCCTTTCTCCTCCAGGCCGGCCTTCGCCTCCTGCCCTGCTCGCTGCGGCACAAAGTCGCTGCTCGCCTACCGCAAAACAGCCGGGGCTGATGCCGGCCGCTCTCCCACCGCGCAGCATCCCGGCTCCAGCCCCTCCTCGCAGAGGGACCAAGCTCAGGCTCCCACCCTGGCCCCGCTGCTTTCGGGTGCTGGTGGGACAGCGGGCCCTTCTGCCGCTGCTCGCCCAGCCCAGCACCCGGCGCTGCCTGAGGGCCGCAGCCGGCTCCGTTCCCGGGCGGGGAGTCAGGCCTAGGAGGGCAAAAGCCCGCGCTGGCCGGGGGGGGACAACACACAGGGCTCGGGGTGGGGGCTCAGGGTGCTGGGCACAGCACCCGCCGCCACACAGGTGCCCCAAACCAGCCATCGGGGTTTAACACCCCAGAGCCCCCCAGAACCTGCTCCTTCCCCTCTTCATTTACATATGTGAATGATGACCCACAGGAAGTAATTGCGGGAGAAAGAAGGGAATTGGCCTCTTTAGATCTATTAAATCACTTTATTACAGGAACCAGGTCTGAATGGCCCTTCTCTGCGGGGAGCGCCTCTCCATCTCCCTCTCCCTTTATCTGATCACAAAGAGATTAAAATCTCGGCAGGAGAGGAGACTAACAGGGCTCCTCGGGGCTGCCTTGCCCCGCATTGTGAGCTCCAAATGAGGCACTTGGGTTCAAATGCCTCCCCTGGACACTGGAGATGGATTCATCTGGGGGCTGTGAGGAGACGGGATGAAGCAGGGAGGAGCGGAGCAGGTCCTCCCGGGGAGGCCAAGGGCGAGCAGCACCCGTGAAAGGGTGGGGGTCTCGAGGCAGCAGAAGCCAGCCTGGTGCTGGGGAAGACCCCAAAGCTGTGGTGGTCCCCAGGGATGCGGCTCCCGGGCTCGCACCATGGCTCTGGGCATCACTTACAGGAGTGTGGGGAAACCTGGAAAGGGAGAGGACAAAATCTGGGCCCCTGGTGGCCCCAGGGCTCAGAGCCGCTGGCTGGAGCAGGAGGAGCGAGGGCCCGGCAGGGCTGGGGTTTGCAGCCCACGCAAACCCCCGCTCGCCCTGGCTGAGAGGAGGGGAAGGGGCTGTGGCTGCCCGGGCCCTGGGGGCCGCTGCTCCGCGCAGCTCAGCTCTGCATCGCCGAGTGTTTCTCCGAGCCAACGGGTCTAAAGCCCTGACGAAGGCAATGGTAGCTGTTGTTTCGGTTTTTATTTTTTGTTCCTTCTCTTGATTTTGGCAAGGAGAGCTTCTGGGCACCGCCGCGACCCCGCGGCTGCTGTGGCCGCAGGGTGTTTGGTGGCGTCTCAGTGGCATCTCGGTGACATGGTCCCACGTGTCCTTGTGGGGACATAAGACTGTGCCCGTGGTTAGATCCGCTGGGGCAGGGATGTGGCGCTCCTGCCCTGCCCGAGTGCCCAGGGCACCGTGGGCACCGGAGGGGCTTCAGTCCCCCCGCGGTCCCCTGGGCGCTGCCATCCCCCGGGAGCCTCCTGGGGTCGGGGTTGGCGGAGGGGCTCCATCCCCGCTCGGCCGGGCAGGGGACGGCGCGGAGGGGGGTGACGCCTGCTGTGACGGCTGCCTTTGGGCCGTGGGTTTCGGCTGAGCTGACCTGGGCTGTCACCCGCCTGCGCTCGTGCCGTCCCTCCGCGCGCAGCCAGGGACGGAGCCAGCCAAGGTGCGAGCGTGACGTGAGGCCTTAAAAAAGCACGTGTTCGAGGCAGCTCCATCCCTGACCGCGCAGGAGAGCAAAGGCAGGGGCGCAAGGGAGGATTTCTCCGCCGGGGATCAGGGTCCAGCCTTCCGCGGGGTCCCCCGCCGCCCGTCCCCAGGGCTGGGGCGACGGGCAGGGTCCAGCCGGGGGATTCGGTTTGTGCAGAGCTGGGGTGGCAGCGAGGGGAAGGGGGAACCCGCTCCGAGCGGGGTTTGAGTTAGGCGGCGCGTTGGACCCGTGGTGCTCGCAGAGGCACGGGACACGTTTAATATCTCACTTTTTCTGCTTTCTCACATGCGTCGCTCCTGCCTGGGCTCGCCGGGAGCAGGGTCACCCCGCAGCGCTGGGTGGGCACCCCAGGGCGCCGGCGTGGGTGGCTGCAGAGCCGGGAGCACCGGGGTTACGCCAACCCCTGGGGTGGAAACGCAGGCCGGCATCCCTGCTTTCGGGGGAGACGGGTAGGAGCAATTTCTTTGTTGTTGCTGTTTTTAAATAACTACCAGAATAAAACTGTATCGCCTGGCTTGTGCGCCAGGTCCTGATGGCAAACAGGGAAAGAGAGCGGCTTTATTCCACCCCTGAAACTCCCTCAGGACGCGCACAAAAAAAGCCTCCTGTCTCTGTCTAAAGATTAACTGATGGCTGCAGGCACATCCCTTCCCCCAGCTCCCCCTCTCAGCCCAGGGCGAGGGGCAGGGAGAGAAAACACCCTTCAGTGGTCTCCAGATAAAATGGCCCAAATGAATGGGATTGCTCCCGTCGGGGCCAGGGCGGGCTGGGATGGAGCCGCTGCCTCAGCGAGCCCCTTGCCCTGCCGCCCCCAGCTCCGGTGTTTCCTTTTCCCGATTTACTTGGCCCTAAGAAGAAGCGGGATGAAGCTGAAATCGGCGGTGGCAGGGGCACTGCTGCTCCCGGCCGTGCCCCTGCTTTGCTATGGGAGTATGAAATTAATAGGCAGCAGCTAACCCTAATGAGCTGCCTCCTGGGACGCGCGGGAGGCTTCGGCACCCGCAGGGTGGGGAAAATACAGCGGAAGGTGTGGATTTAGGGCAGGCAGCTGATGGATTAAACTCCTCGGTGGATACTTTTTCCCCCAGAATTAGTATCTGGTGTTTAATGTTGCTGGCTTACGGTGGAAAATTAAGAGCAAGCGTAGTTACTTTGGCAGGAAAGTGGCTTTATTTTGGTTTTACTTGAATTGGGAAAAAATCCTTGGGGATATTGCTCCAGGTGACAGTAGGGAGAGACTGGAAAGCCCTGGCAATGTTTGGTTAACCCCCCCGTGCTCTCCCCGGCGGGCTCCCGCAGGCATCACCCTCTATCTCTGCGCCAAGCCCCCGGCACTGAGCGAGGATCCCCTGCCCCAGCAGCGCCCGCCGGCCGCTTGCGCGGGGGCTGAGCCGCAGGAAGGGGCCGCGGGGCGATTCCTGCGCTGGGCCGTACGCGCACGAGCCCAAAACCAGCAGCAGCGCGGTCCCCCAGCGCCTGAGCCGCCGGCACCGGGAAAAGATTCACTGCGTGGTTTGGGGAGAGGGAAGGGCTTGGCTCGGGGACGCATCCAGGCGCGGGCTGTGAAGGCAAAGGGACGTTTTCCTGCTGGCCTCGTGGCTGGCGGCGGGGAGCTGAGCTGGCCCTGCTGCGGCACGGCGGCTTGGGCCACTGCTCCGCGTCGGCAGAGTCTGACCCAGCTGAAATCTGCTCTGGTTGGCAAGAGGAGACCTCTCTGCCGCAGCAGGGCTCGGAGCTGGGCTGAGGCTGCCCCGTCCCCATGGGATGGCGATGGCATCGCCCGGTGGCAATCGGAGCCATGCCCCAAAAAACGGGGCGAGCGTCAGCCCCCCGCACACCGGCTTATTCCCGGCGCAGGAGCTGAGGAAGGGGCTGCTCTGCACCGGCTGTGCCGAGCCTGAGCCCTGCGGGGCCGGCGGGGCTGGGGCTGCTCCCCTGGGGACCTGCATCCCCCCGGGGTGGGTCTGGGGGTCGTGGCAGGGCAAAGGTGGCCGGGGCTCTGCGGGCTGCCCTGCACCCCGGCCAGGCTGGCTGCTGCATCGACCGCAGCGGCATGGGGCTGGCTGGCACAAACCAAGGGATTTGGGGGGACAGGGACGCTGCAGCTCTGGGGGACAGAGGGGTGCAGAGGTGAGCGGGGCAGCACGGTGGCCGGGGTGCCCTGGGTACTGTTGTGGGTGCAGGCTGAGCAGAGGGGACCACAGGGTGCCCCCAGCCTGCGGGCGAAGGTGGGGTGCAGTGACAGGGCGCAGCGACCCTCTGCGGGTTCAGCGATCCCCACACCCAGTGCCGGGACCTGTGGGGGCGTCCGTCTTCCCTGGCCCCCATCGGCTGCTTCACCTCTGTGGAGTGGGGGAAACTGAGGCACGGGCAGTGGCTGCGGTGGGGTCGGGCTGCCCAAAATGCTCTGGGCACGGCCCAGCCATACCCCGGCACAGCTCGGCACCGCTGCTCGCGTTCCTGCAGCCGCTCCGAACCCAGCATCCCAACCCAGCCTGTTTCCCGAGGGATTTAAGTTTAAACGGCCGCCACGCTCCCGCGCTGGGAAGAGGCGAGGTGCAGCGGCCGCTCCGCCCCAGGCCCCTCCGGACACAAAGATGGTTTGATTGAGTGGCCAGGGCTGGCTGGGAATAAATGTTCCCTTGTGCCGCGCTGGGGAGGCCGCGGGGACAATGGTGACCCTGGGGCTGGCCGAGCCCCTCCGGAGCCCGGTGGCGCGGGGGCGAAGCGGAGCCCGGTGGTTTGGGGAGCAGCCGCCGGATTTGGGGCGCTCCGCGGTGCCACCCCACGGGAGGGGAAGCAGCTCTGACGCTGGGATCTGCGATGAGGGGTTTGCTGGGTGGGAGGAAGAGGAGGGATGGAGGCACCCACGTGCAGGTGGGGAAGCGGGAACGGGTGAGGGTGGGGGACACCCAGCGCCGTGGGGGCAGTGGGCAGCGCTCGGCCGCTCATGTGCTGCGTCTTTGTCTGCCGTAAATAACCGCAGAGCTGGAGGGACGGGTGGAAAAGTGGAGAGGTGCCGCTGTGACGCCTGGCGAGGGGGTGCCCGGGGGCCACAGAGAGCTGGGCAAAGTGATGCCAGCTCTGCTTCTGTTCCTTGTCCTGCTGGTTAACTCTGGACCCTAATGATGACAAGTGAAATCCTTGCGCTAGGCTATGCTTTAGAAGAGTTTTATTATGAGGATGGCAATGCTTTGTGATTTCGAGCCCAGGGCCACCCTAGACCCCCCGCACCAAACCCATCCCCCCGGGACTGACCCCTCAGCTCCGCCGCGGCACCCAGACCCCACAGCCCAGCACCCGATGGGCGAGGCCCGGCTCGCAGCGGGTGAGCTGGGTGCGGGGCTGATGCGCGGAGGGGCTGCGGGGGTCAGAGGGGCCCGGCCATGCCGGCCACCCTTCCTCCCCCCGCCGTGGCCTGGAACTCCTGGAATTTGGGCAGCGGGAGCGCGGCCGCCGCCGGCCCTTTGTTCTCGCTGGCCGGTGGCTCCCGGCCCTGGCCCTCCCCTGCGCTCCCCCGCATCCCCAGCATCCCCGGCTCACTCCAAGCCCCCCCTTCCTCTCTTTATTTTGGGGGGGGGTGCGGAGGCCTGGGAAGGCTCCGGCTTTGTGTGTGGTGTGGGACAGGGGCTCTGGGCCCCTTCCTTTCAGATGCAGGAGGTATGCAGCTAATTCAATGGGCTGCAGTTTGATTACCTATCTGATAACAGAGGAATGCCAGCAATGTGTGTGTTTTGGGAAGGGGGCAGGGGGGATGCGCAGGGACCACCAGCCACTCTGCAGCTCACATCAAAAGGCTGCGGCGGGGGGAGAGCTGGGGTGCCCCGGCCGCTGCCCCCCTCTCCTTCCCCGGGGAGAGGGCGTTTCCTCTGGCCTTTTGGCGGAGGGGGCCGGGGGGGCCGTTGTCATCCTCGCCCGCTCCTGGAAAATAAATCGCTTCCCCCGTCATGTTGCGGCAGCTTCTGCCCCAGCCCTCCTCTTCCTCAAAGTGGGGCTGACGGACGGCCCGCGGGGGGAAGGAGCTGGACCCCCGGCACGGGGCGCACAGCAGCTTGGCTGCCCGTGCATGATGGTGCCCAAGGCGTGGGCTGAGCTGGGGGGGCCCAGCTGGGGCGCTGGTGTCGGCCCTGCCGCGGCGCGGCTTTGTCCCGAAGCTTGGGGCTGAGCGCCTGGGAGTTTTCATCTCCGCAGAGCAAACACAGCTGGGCCGGCCGGGGCTGTAAGCCCCCGGTACGGATCCGTGGGAGGCGGCTGGCTCTCGTCCCCCAGCCTCCGGAGCTGCCTCCTGCGCCATGGAGTGATGCTCACCACAGAGTGATGCTCAGCTCCTTCTCACCCCAAAACGCTGCGGCTGCTGCTGGAGTGGGGCAAATTCGCTGTCCGTGGCAGCCCCCGTTGCCCAAACCACCTCGCACAGGGGCTCTGGGGGCCGGTGGGGCGGCACGGACGGGGCAGGGCTGGTGGCCGACCCCGAGGTGCTCAGGCTGAGCCGGGCACCTCCTGTGTTGTGCTGGCAGCTGCTTTGGACACAGAGCTCCTGCTTGGGCGATGCTCAGCGTCCTCCCAGCGATGCTCAGCGTCCTCCCAGTGGTGCCCAGCACCGGGGGAAAGCTGAGCTGGGGTTGGGGAGCCGTGTCTGGCTGTTGCGCCGAGCGTGGCAGGGTGTTTGCCAGCGGTAGGTGGTGATGGGACTGCCCGGAGCAGCCCTGGATGGGCAGAGGTTGCTGCTGAGCTCCTGTTGCGTCCTCCTTGTCGCTGGGGACCTTGTAGCTCGTGGTTTGGCTCTCCTTTCTGGGAGCAAGAGCAGGTCAGAGAGCAAAGGTTTCTGGCAATCCCATCCAGACTGCCCTGGGCCCTGTCCCAGTGGGCAAATGGACTGGACGGATGGGGCGACTGGGCCCAGCCCATGGGGTCTCTCCCACCTGGAGCTGGGCCCCAGACACAGAAGGGGGGGAAAAGCAGCAGAAAAAGGGGCCTCGAGGGCTGGGCCCCGAGCTCTGCCGCGTTCCCACTTCCCTCGTGTGCCCACGGACACACATGGCTCTTGCAAGACCCCACCGAAAGAAATTCAATCCTAAACCCCAACAACTCCATTTCCTCCCTCTCTGCTTTTATGTGGGGTGATTCCACGTGGGTCCTGGGGAGATCTGGGGGTGGAAGATGGGAAGGGAGAGGGGAACCGGCCGGGCCTGCTCGTCCCCGGGCAGCGTGCCCACGGAGGCTCGGTGCGGGAAGAATGGGCGGCCGCAGCCCACGTGAAGGGAACTCGCCGGGCCATGAATGGGGGAGATGCTCCATTCATAAATGCAGGGTCTTGGCGCCGGCTCTGCCGGGAATCCCCAGCCTGCTGGGGCTGCTCCTCCCTCTGCCAGCAAATCCCCCTTAACTCTTTGCTCGCGCTCATTTGGGCTCCGCTAACGAAGCTGAGCGAAAGCCCTGCTCAAATCTCTGCCTGGGATACGGCGGTCCTGGTCCCGTGGAGCAGGCAGTGATGACGCTCCCGGCCGCGCTTGCTGGCACAAGAGACGTCGGCTGCATCGCCTGTCTCGGCTCCTGACGAATTTGTTCTGCTAAAATGGATGGAGCTCATGGAAGTGGGGTGGATTTTTCTGTCATCTCACTCCCCCCTCCACAGCCTGGGTCTGAACTCCCGAGTTTGATTGCACGGTGATGACTGATGGGGCGATCCTGGGAGGGACAGGAGATGCCCCCAGCAGTGATGATCCAGGGCCAAACGGCTGCTTAATTAATTATTGGGGGCATTTAAAAGGCTTGAACCGAGGCGAGCTGTAGTGAGGGGGCTGCAGGGCAGGGGCTGGCTGGGACCCTGGGCTGGCAGCACCAGCTTCCAGGCTCCTGGCCTTGCTGCGGTCCCGCCGCGAGCGGGGCTGCACGTGCCTTTGCAAAGCCTCGAGAGCCTTTTGTCTTCTTAAAATGATGCTTTGGATCTCCCCGCGAGCATCCCCAGCCCGGGCTGTCGGGAGGTGCAGGGGCAGCTCTCGCGCCCCAGCGCGGGGCTGGGTGGGAGAAGGGGGCTGTTTTGCAGTGCTGAGTGCCAGCGTTTTGCGGCAAACTGCTGGAATTTGGGTCAGAGCTGGCTCTGCCGGCTCTTGCTTGCCAAACCAGTGAGCCCCACTCAGCTCTGCGTTATCAAATGGGGCTCCAGAGATTTCAGGGAGATGAAGGTGCCTGGTCGAGCTCGGTCCCCAATGTCCGGCCCCTCCCAAGGGCCAGGCACGGGGGGACGCTGGCAGCTCTCGTGCCACGGGAGGCGCTTGCAGGGCTGGGGCTTGTCGTGTGCTCAGCAGACACGCCGGCTTGGTGCTGACCCCCGTCCTTTCCCCGTGCCCCCCCAGAGCAAGCTCCACATGGAGGGTTTCCGCAGCCTGAAGGAGGGTGAAGCTGTCGAGTTCACCTTCAAGAAGTCGTCCAAAGGTTTGGAGTCCATCCGGGTGACCGGCCCGGGGGGCGTCTTCTGCATCGGCAGCGAGAGGAGACCCAAGGGCAAGAGCCTCCAGAAACGCAGATCGAAAGGAGACCGGTAAGGGGCGGCCGGGTCCTGATCCGGGGCAGGGTCCGGCCCCTGCGGGCACCAGGAGCTGCCTGGCACCCTGCCTGCGGCATGGGGACGGGCTCGGGTCTGGTGGGGCGGGCAGCGACCCTTCCTCTGGGAAAGCGGCTTCCTTCGGCAGTTAATGAGTGGCAGATGCAGCTTGGTGGGGAAAGGGCAGCAACCCAGCAGCGAAAGGGCAGAGGTCAGGGACACCCCGGGCGGCCGCTCCCCTCGTCTGGGGGAGCCGCGCTGCGCTGGGGTAATTTTCTCGAAGAGAAACCCTTCCTTGTGGGAAGGAAATGGCCGGACGTCCTGGCAGCGTCTCCCACGGTGAGGCTGGCAGCCCCGGGGCAAGTTTCTGGCCAGCCCTTCGTCCCCCCTCTGCTCTCCCATCCTCTCCATCCTGGCTGCCCGGGGATGCCTCGTCCCGGCTTTCCCAGCAGATGCTGCCCGCCCCACCCGGCTGTTCCCACAAATGGGTTTTAAAATGAGTCGGAAAGGAGTTGGGAAGGAAAGGAAAGAGAAAAGGGTTGTGGCTGTCCTAGAGGGACGCAGGAGTTAAAATGGACACGAGGCAGCTCCCTCTGCCCGCACCGCTCTGGTGCGAAGGTGGCACCTGGGGGACGAGTGCTGCAAGGGGACGGCCGCGAGGGACCCCACGTTTGGGGCTGTCCCCACGCCGATGGCCACGGTCCCTGCAGCCGTTCTCCCGGCTGGGGCCGTCAGTCGTTCCTGCTCTGCCGCAGGCTTTTGGTCCATAGCACATAACCCTGGGTGCAGGGTCTGCAGACACAGGAGCCAGACCCATGATGGAGCCAGAGGGGTGGCAGCCCCCCGAGATCCCCGATTTTTGTCCCCGAGTGCGTGGTTTCAGTGCGGGGGTTTGCTGCCATCTCCTGGGTACCAGCAGCACCACTGAGCCAGGTCCAAACTGGCCGTGCTGGAGCTGGGGCTCTGTGGGGACCAAACCCAGGGCCACCATCCGACCCCGCATCCCCGCGGCGGCCGGGCCGTTTTAAGCCCAGCTCTGGCTGCGAAGCCAGATGGGTCCCCGGCACGGCCACGGCAGCATCCCACCTCATTTTATTTCTCCTCCTCGAATCTCTCTCCTCCCCACCCCGCAGATGCTACAACTGCGGCGGGCTGGACCACCATGCCAAAGAGTGCAAGCTCCCGCCGCAGCCCAAGAAATGCCACTTCTGCCAGAGCATCAGCCACATGGTCGCCAACTGCCCCGCGAAAGCACAGCAGTCCCCCAGCTCCCAGGGAAAACCTGCCTACTTCCGAGAGGAGGAGGACATGCACAGCTCGGCCCTCCTCCCCGAAACCCGGGAATGATGGCGGGTGGCGGGGAGGGGGGGGCTTCCACCGGGATGAAAAGGCTTTGGCAAGGCAACGGGCAGCCGCGGGGGCTCAGAGGAGGGAGGGCAGGGTGGAGGGCTGGGGAGGGAAGACAGCAGTGCCAACGGTGGGGACCCGGTGTCCCTGCACAGACCTTTTCCCCCTGTTCCCAGCCTGGGGAAAGCCCTGCTTTAATCAGGATGGCTCGTTCCAAAAATAGGGGAAGGCAGCACCCAACACACCTCTTCCAGCTAAAAAAAAAAGAAAACACATTTGATCCATCTTTATTCTTTTCCTAAACGAAGCCAGGCAGTAGTGTCTCTGGGAGGAGGAGCAGAGAAGCAACATCTCAGGGAGGAGCTCATGGGTCCTTGTTCTCCTGAGCTTCCGGACGGGCTCCGGCACAGCTTGGATGAGCTGCAGGGGACCTGCTCCGACGCCTGCCCCACGGGGGGAAGGCTGGCTGCAGAGCGCCGGGGAGATTCCCGTGGGCCGGCCCCGCGGGCCCCTCTGCTCCTCGTGCCTTCTCGCTTGCAGGTCGGTGCCAGGATTTGCAGTTTTTCCGTGGTCGCCCCGTTGCTGAACCCAGCAGAGCCCAGATTTGGGCTCAGTCTGGAAGGCAATGGGGCATCTCTCGGGGCTGGGCTAACGCTTGCCGCCTGCTCGTGGGCTGCAAGCTGCAGCTTGGGGGAGATCAAGTCAAAAGAAAAACACTTTTTTTTTTTTTCCCCCCTAAGCCTTCCCAAGCGCCAGCCCAGAGAGCACACGGTGTTTCATGCAGCCAGCTCTTCCCCTCTAAGGCTTCTCCCTGCCTCCGAAATGTGGAGCCGGGGAGCAGGAGGGCTTCGTGGAGCTGCAATGCTCTTCGTTAAGCCTTGGGCGCCAGACTCAGGGCAGAGCCAGCTCCCGGGGACGTTGCTGGCAGCGTTTCCCTCGGAGGCCGTGTACGCAACCCACCCGGGGCTCAGGCAGATCCAGCCGTGGCTTCGTCCAGACACCCGGCTGCCCGGGGCGTCCCACGGGCTCTGGATCCAACCCACGCAGGACAAAAACGCGCCTCTGCTCCTTCTGCCCATCCCACGCTCCAGAAACCGATGGCTCCTGGGCTGAGCCTCCCCGGGGGCGGAGGAAAAGGGCGCCCAGGTCGTTAGCGGCTGCTGTCCTCCCTCCCCACCGGCCCCCCAAGTCTTGCCTTTATTTATTGGCCCCGGTGGACAGCCCTTCTCCCGGGGCAGCCCCCCGGCCGTGCCGAAGCCAACGCCAAGTGAAACCTGCACTAGGCCGTGCGTGAATGACGTATCTTTGGGTTTGTTTGTCGTCTTTGTTTTGGGTTGTTTTGTTTTGGTTTTTTTTTTAATATAAATATTCTGTTTTTGTATTTTTGTATATTTTAATCTTTAAGAAAAGAAAAAAAAAAGAGAGAGAAAGGACATAATTCCTGCAACTTATTCTCAGGTATTGGAGCAATCTCAGGGATAAAATGCCTCTGTAGCCCAGTGCTGGACAGAGAGGAGGGTGTTTTCTAACAGCACAAAGACGTGACGAAGTTTGTATTGGAAGTGTAGATCTACCTCACTGGATGTTCGCTAGGTGGACTGACGTGTTGTCAAGCTTTTCAGTTGTGGTTTTTGGTATGTTTGGGATTTGTTTTCTTTTTAACTGTATTTTAATAGAGTCTCTTTCCCTTCCCCATGGACTGAGGAGGAATTTGGGTCTGCAGGTCCGTGTGCAGGGATGGAGAAGCCAGGCAGTGCCGTGGGGCAGGGAACAGCTGCTAGAGCCCGTGTCGGCTCCCCAACTCCAGATTTTCTCCCAGCCTGGTGGCTTTTGAGGACTGTCCTCCATTTTTCTCTCATCTTTATGCTCACACGTCCCCTCCCCGCCATCCCAATGGGAACGCTCCAGTCCGCCCCGTGCCTGAGTCCTGCCGTTGCCCGCGGGCTGGGGTGTCACACAGGCTCCCAGCAGGCTGGTGCCGTGTGGCTGGGGGTCCCAGCCCCTTCAGGGGGTCCCAGCCCCTTCAGGGGGACGTGGTGAGAGCAGGCAGCAGCCAGGGAGGTTGCTGGGAGACTGAGGGTTGTCCTCAATCCCCTGCCCTAACTCGCCCTCGAGCAAAGGGCTGGCTGGCTGCCCGTGACCTCCTAGGACGAGGGACCTTGTGCCAAGGTGGACCCAAGTCCAAGGGATGTACAGCTGCTCCATTTTTCTCCTCCCTTCGCGGCTTCCCCCAAACGCTGGCTCACGATGGCTGGGGGAAACCCGGATCCCTGGTTTTGGGGCATTAACACTCCGCTTTGCAGCCCAGGGGCTGGCTGGAGCCTTCCCAGGGAGGGCACCTCGCCGTGCTGGCGTGTCAGGATGTGGGCACGGTTTCTGCTGTTTTTTAGGTAGCGATAGGATTAGATGTAGAGCGGGGCTGGAACAGACGGGGAGCACCTCCTCCATCCTCGCCGACGGGGGTCACCGGGGGGATTTGCTGAGGCTGCTGGAGCCCGGTGACCCCTCCGAGGCTTTGCCTCTGCCCTGCGGCACGCAGGCACTGGCGGGGATGGAGAGCGGCTCCCCAGCTGCTTGCCTGCCCTGCTCCAGTAGTTTTTATGGTGAGGTGGTGGTCTCTTCTTCGGAGGGCGGGGGGAAGGACTTTTTAGTTCTTGACTAGCAATGGGATCTATACAAAACTACTTCAGGAAAACGGCTTTTGTCTGAACGGGGTAAATGCAATAGAGCGCACTGGGCTGCGTGTCTAAGCCTGGGCCTCGGTCCCGCTGCCGCGTTGCGGGGGGCTGTTGGCCTTCCCCTGGCACCTCGGTTGTGCCGGGGAAACTGCTGCCCCCCTAATTCTTGTATCTGTCTTGAAGAATCGTGTAGGACCTTTCCCCCCCTCGCCCCCAGTTTAATGGTTTGGTGATTTTTCTGCTAGTGTGTGTAAATACCTCTGTAAATCTCTCCATTTTTCTCTCAGTATTCTCCTTGATTATTGTTTACAAAAGTAAGAGAAAAAAAAAAAAGGAAAAAAAAATAGCCAAAGCATCTAATAGGTTATGGACCAGGGAGACAGGATCTTCTCTGTGTACTCTGCCTTGCAACTCTGCGTGGGGATATGAGCTCTGTAACCATCCCTGTCCTAGGCTAAAGCAAAGAGCAAATGGCTTAGAGAATGACTCAGGTTTCCCCCGGGGCCAGCGTGGTACCGGGATCCAAGAAAACAGGGATTTTTATCTGTAAAAGGAAGCCACGTTGGAGAAGATGGGATTGATTCGCATCTTCTCGCCACGTTTGTCATTGTGGTTCTTCCTGTATCTTGACAATAATTAACTAAATTGCTGCATCATCACCCACCCTGCCCATGCTCGGCTCGCAGGCGCTGGGCACTATGCATTACGGGACAGTGAATCGCGGGCGGATGAGGCTGCACACTCAGGGTCCTGCTGTAACATGGGAGCGTTTGAATGTATGAGAAAAAGATGGCCCTCACGAGAGGGTGTCTCCCCTGGTGCAAAAGCCTGGAGTCACAAGATTGTCTACGAGGAGACGGAAGAATGTAATCCATGTTTACTGCTAGCAACCAAAGCTTGTTTGTGTCAAACTCTTGACTTTTTATGAAGTGGGTGGGAGGGAGGGAGTAATCGGGGTGGCTGTGCGTGGCTCAGGGCTTACCCCGGGCTGCGCTTTCCAAAGAGGTTTCCTGCGGGAGTCCCTGCAGCGAGATCCCCAGTTCCTGTTGCTGCAGGTTCTTCCCCCTCCTTTCATTTTTTTTTTTAATTTGTTTTTGTACCAACTATGTAAAATGTGTTTTTTTCTTTTCTGGAAAAAAAAAAAAATAAAGACCATGAGCAATGGCTGCTGGTGATGTTCTGTGTGCGGTTACTCTTTTTCTTTTCCTCCCCTGGGGCTGAGAAGCCCAGACCCAAAACGGGTGCTGCCTGGGCAGAGGGGCAGGGAGTGCTGGGAACTGAGGCTCCCCACGGCTGCCTCGACTTGCAGCCAACAACCAGCCTGGCCGTGCTGCCAGCTTCCAGCACCGCAAAACCCCCCTGGCCTCGCTACCAGCCTGCAGCCGCCTCTCCCCACACCCCACCCACCCTCGCCGCCCCCCACAACCGACCCAGCCCCACCGTCAGCTTGCAGCGACCCGTGAACGCCCTGGTTGCACCAGGCCACCCCAACTCTGCCCCGGCGCTGTCAGCCCCCCCGTAACTGCCCCGGCCCTGCCAGGCTGCCTCAAAACCAAGCTGGCGCCCCGTCAGCCTGCAGCCGCCCCATAGCCACGCTGGCCCCGCTGTTGGCCTGCAGAGCCCTGCTCTCCGGAGCTGCCCTGGCCCTTCTGGGCTGTCCCATAGCCACCCTGGCCCTGCTGCTGGCCTGTTGGCCTGACCTCGGTGCTGGGGAAGGTTATGGAGCAGATCGTCCTGATGGCCATCATGCAGCATGTGCGGGACAACCATGGGATCAGGCCCAGTCAGCGTGGGTTCATGAAGGGCAGGTCCTGCTGAGCAGCCTGATCCGTGACAAGGGGACCCTTGGTGGATGAGGGGAAGGCGTCTGCCTGGGCTTCAGTAAAGCCTTTGGCACTGTTTCCCACAGCATTCTCCTGCAGAAAACGGCTGCTCATGGCCTGGGCGGGCATGCTCTTCACTGGGTAAAAAACCGGCTGGGTGGCTGGGCCCAAAGAGTGGTGGTGAATGGAGTTAAACACAGTTGGCAGCCGGTCACCAGTGGTGTTCCCCAGGGCTCCGTACTGGGGCCAGTTCTGTTCAATGTCTTTATCAAGGATCTGGACGAGGGGATCGAGGGCACCCTCAGTCAGTTTGCAGGTGACACCCAGTCGGGCGGGAGCGTTGATCTGCTGGGGGGCAGGGAGGCTCTGCAGAGGGCCCTGGCCAGGCTGGGGCAATGGGCCCAGGCACTGGGTGAGGGTCAGCAAGGCTCAGGGCCGGGTCCTGCACTGGGGGCACAACAGCCCCAGGCACCGCTGCAGGCGTGGGGAGGAGCGGCTGGGAGCTGCCCGGCGGGAACGGGCCTGGGGGTGCTGGTCGCCAGCCGGGCGAATGTGAGCCAGCAGTGTGCCCAGGTGGCCAAGAGGGCCAACGGCACCCTGGCTTGTATCAGGAACAGTGTGGCCAGCAGGAGCAGGGCAGGGATGGTCCCCCTGTGCTGGGCACTGGTGAGGCCGCCCCTCGAATGCTGTGCTCAGCGCTGGGCCCCTCACCCCACGAAGGCCATGGAGGGGCTGGAGCGTGGCCAGAGCAGGGCAGCGAGGCTGGGGCAGGAGCTGGAGCCCAAGGCTGGGGAGGAGCGGCTGGGGGAGCTGGGGGGGCTCAGCCTGGAGAAGAGGAGGCTGAGGGGAGCCCTCATCGCTCTCTGCAGCTGCCTGAAAGGAGGCTGGAGCCGGGGGGGGTCGGTCCCCTCTCCCCAGTAACAAGCGCTGGGACGAGAGGGAACGGCCTCCAGCTGCGCCAGGGCAGGGTTGGGTTGGATGCTGGGAAGAGCTCCTTCACCCGAAGGGCTGCCAGGCGCCGGCCCGGGCTGCCCAGGGCGGGGGCTGAGCCCCGCGGGGGTGTTTAAAAGCCGGTGGATGCGGTGTGTGGGGACACGGGCGAGGGGCGGCCCTGGCAGCGGCGGGACGCCATTACCTTCACGGCCTCTGCCAACCGTCGCCCCACGCGCACGAGCCCCGCCCCGCCCCGCCCCGCCCCGCTGCGCCTGCGCGCGCTCCCCGCCCCGGGCGCCGGCGGGTGACGCAAGCGGAAGCGCACGTCACCCTCCGCGGGGGCTGAGGCGGCGCCGCCGGGACAGGTAACGGGCAGCGGGGCGGCCCGCGGGGCGGGGGGGCTCCTTCCACCGCTTCGCTCCCCTCACGGGGCCGGGGGAGCCCCGAGGGACGCCCCCTCCCCGCCGTCGGCTCCCCGGCTCCCCCGTGCCTGGCGGGGAAGGCTGCCGAGGGCCTGCCTCACCTGGGGGCGCCCCGGTGCCCTTCCCCTTCTCCTCCGCGTCCGCAGGCAGTCGGCAGGGAGAGCCCCCTCCCGGGGGGAGAGCGGCCGAGGGCCGCCGCGCCGCCTGGCTGCGCCCACCCGGCTGGGCCGGAGCGGGTCACGGCCCCCTGGGGCCCTGCCCCGGGCTCGCAGGCAAGGGGTTTCTCTGTGAGGGTCGTTTTTTAAGATGACTGCCTGAAACCGTGTGTACAAGGTGGATTGCTGTGAGCAGCCAGCGATGGCACTGGAAGAGGAGGTGTTCTCAGCCTGAGCTCTTCAAGGGGAGCATTAAGAGCTTCAGTAACAGAGCCCGAGGTTCAGCAGCTCCTTGCCTTAACGTTTTGTGGCCGCATTTGTGGCGAGGCGTCCCTTCCCAAGGGAGGAGGCCGATACGGAAAATTAATGCAGTCAGTGTAATGTGAACCTGCTTCGGTCCCTGGGTGAGTACCGGGTGGTGGGACCTGGACTGTTGCCCCCGCAGCTCTCTCATCATAGCTGCTTCGCCCGTGTCTGTCAGGGTTCCTAGCTGAGAGAGCTGAAGATTAACGTGGAAGTTCAGCAGACTCTTGTATCTTGTTAGCTCAAACCAGATGCTTGTATTTGATGTGCAGATAACGTGGTAAAAAACCCAAGATTTTTACAGCTCCAGAGGCTAAAGTTCCCTGCTCGTGAAAAGGAACGTCAGCGGTGACACTAGTGCAGGGTAGCGGGTGATGTAGGTGGTTGCTCCATTTGAAGGGTCCCCAAGAACTCCAACGCAGAAGCATTGAAGGTCGGTTTGCGCTGCTGCCACCCTGTGACTCGCCTGGTGGTAGCCCAAGTTGTGGGTCTGTACTAACTCACCAGCTAGTCTGGCTGGAAGACGCAGTAAGGTTTTATTCTTGCTACCAGCTAGTGCAGAATCCACTCTCGTGACAGACAGCTGGAAAACTCCAGAGCTCATTTCTGAGCTCCCCTGTTGTCTGCTTATCGAAGTACTTGTGCAGATGATAAAAAGGGTGTCAAAGCTTATTTTTCCAAGGCGATGGTTTGTAGCGTTGCTTTGGGCTCAGACAGAATCTTCTGTACCTCTAACCCCTTTACTTTTGTCTTCCCAGTGAAAAAGAAAAGGAGCTCTCGGTAAGACATGTCGTGGATCAGAGAAGGCGAGCTGACCATCCTAGAGAGATTTTGTGCCAACATCATTAAGGTAAGGAATGGATTTGGTTACCTGCGGTAAAGAATTGGCAGGGTCATCAGGGTTTGGAGCGAAACTGTCTCTGGCCGCTTTGCTCTAAAGTACGGCATTGCTGCCAAGGGTACATATTAATGCTGGCACTGGATGTACATCCCTAAACAGCATTTCAGGATGGAAAATTACTTAAGCTTAGTCTTGCAAATGAGCAGGGCTGTAGGCAGTGCTTGCCAATAATGAGCTTACACTCCCAGGCTTCCATGGTTTGTGCCCTTGCTGAGGAAGGCAGGGCATGGGAGGAGGGAGGGAAGCAAGATGGTCGGATTATGAGTCTAAGAAATGAAACTGAGTTGTTTGTGAGTAGAATAATAACTCGCCAGTTCCAGGAAAATTCTGTCCTTGCTCAGCAGAGTCTCGAGACTGGTGATGCTGTCCTTCTCGCAGAAGGATCTGTGCAGACCCAGTGAGGTCAGCGGAAAGGAATACTCCTCTTAAGTGGGGGAAAGTCTCGTGACTTTTTTTCTTTTAAGTTAATTGTGTCTGTGAAAATGCCCTTGAACTCTGAAATAAAAAATACGTACAATTACGGCAGCATAAAACTGCGTGCACTCTCGCCCGTGGCTGCAGCGGTAGCTGTGGCAGTGCTGCTCTCTCTCCTGAGTACTGCAGGTCTCTGTCATGCGACAGAAACGGGGAGGGCAAAGGCGCTTTTCAGTTGAGGCAATTGTCACTGCTGACATGCTTTTTAGAGAGCCTGGGGATAGCAAGGAGGTAATTAGCATCTTACTGTTTCCAGCTCCAGAGGTGGAGCTGGGAGATACACCCTGCGCTCCTACAAACAGCGGGACTAAACTCTGCGATGCAAGATGCCAGCTTGGCTGTTCGCTTCCTGGTCTCCTGTGTTTCTCCTTGTTTTCTAGGCAGGTCCAATGCCCAAGCATGTTGCCTTCATCATGGATGGCAATCGCCGTTATGCCCAAAAGTGCCACGTGGAGAGACAGCAGGGGCATTCGCAAGGCTTTGATAAGCTGGCACAGGTGGGAAGGATGTTTGCTGCCTTTCGGTTGTGTGTTGAAAGTCTGAGCCGTGTTCACCGGCTGACTTGTTTACTGCTCGGCTGGAGCGTTGTGTTCCTGTTCTTCGCTGGAGCCAGGCACAGCTTGGAGCTGACGTTAGTCATCAAGGTTCCCAGCTTCAGCTCCTCTCTCTCTCTTCCGGTTATCTTGCAGAGTCATTCTAGTAAACCATTTTTTTCCCCTCTGTTTTACACTAGATTAAAATATCTGCCTTGCAGATCTTGAAGCTTTTAGTTCTGTGAAGCAAGTTGAATTTCTTTGAAAATGTTTTGAAGGGTACGGTATTATATAATTTATAATGTCATCTACAAGAAGTGCTTTCCCTGGCTGGATTAGTGCCATATCTGTTGTGGATTCACATCCTTGGGTAGTGATATTTTCCTCCTGTTCTTTAAGACGAATCTGAAATTCTCATCAAGTGGGTTTCATTGTCAGCTCTTGATGGCTGTTTCTTTTGATCCAGTCGTAGCGTAGTGGGCAATGACAGGAAGGTGTTCGCCGTGGAGAAGCTGGGTCTTGCTGACCTGTCTGGTTGAGTCTGTTTATCTGACTTCTGTTTTCCATTATATTTTGTTGTCTTGCAGACACTACGGTGGTGCTTAAATCTGGGCATTCGGGAGGTCACCGTTTACGCCTTTAGTATTGAGAACTTTAAACGCTCCAAGGAGGAGGTGGATGGACTAATGGATCTGGCAAGACAGAAATTTAGCCGCCTGCTGGAAGAACAGTAAGAATCCTCTCATGTCTGTATCCCACAGGGTGGAACTAAAGCAGAACGTGATTCAGAGGTGTTTCCAGGGACGTTACAAGTTGTGAAAATTGATTAAATGAAGGAAGCCGTTCTCCACCTCCAGCTAGAGATTTGTGTTGAGGGGCTCTGCCTGCCTGGGTGGGATGTATGGTCCTGAGCACGCACAGTCCCCAAGCACACCAGATTTGTGTCTGTGGCTTACTCCGCAACGATCCCATCCAAACAGTTGGAATACTGCAGCTTTCAGATGAGCACAGCACAGTTAGAAGTTCCTGCTTAGCACGAGAGTGCTAGACACCTTGTTTTCTGGAAGTGTCAAAGCCTTGTCTTAAATTCTGTCATAGAATTCTTGGCAGATCAGAGTTTAGCTCGGTAACTTGCGACTTCTACGTACGGGCACGTGGTGTGTTCAGTCACTTGTTGGAGATGGAGAACCCTTCACCTGCTGCGTGTAGATGGAACTAGTGCAGATGAGTGAGCAGGGAGTGGTGTGACAGCGCCTTGTTGCTCAGTGGATGTGTTTGTTTCCCTACACTGAACTGGTGCGAAGAGCGGTGCGTGGAAGGCGTGCTTACCTGGTTGAAGTAAATTTGAAAGGCAGTGAGGAGGCGCAGCTGGGAGAACGGGAGAGAGAGGGTGGCATGAGTGCGCTGGTACAAGTTGGGAGGATCAGGGCTATCTGAGCGCTGCACTACACCATGATTCGAAGGGGCCGTTTCCGTGGTTCACAGCCAATGTGGCCCTTTGTCAGGGAGTTGGTACCAGCAGACAGACAGCAGCAGGAACCGGTAACATCCCACGGGGTGTCCTGTCTGCTCGGAATAATGCTGTAGCAGGCATGGATGGTTTCCTGTCTCCTCTGACATTTGCTCCACCGCCCCCGTCCCACCCTCATACATTACTCTTTCCTTACACCAGAAAGTAGTTGTGCTACTCTGTGGGTGACCATTAGTCATCTTAATTTTTGATTAGTTATAGGTGGCCAGAGTCTATGGTCGTATTCTATGTTTTCCATATGGATTTTTATAACTTCAGGTAGGAATGCCTAACCTGGGATCATCTTCTAGTCCTTTGGTTATGTCTGTACCTCAGGAACTTGTATGGGGAATGATCAGTTTCCCCTTACGGAATGGTTTGGGATGATCCAATCTAAGCCAGGTGTCAACACCTGAAGAACATTTGGTTGTTTTGCCTTTTTCTAATTATCAGTTTTGCTGAAGCTATGCTTGCTACATGCCTGCCGTTTTCCTTTGGTGGATGTTACGCAAGGCAAACGTGGCCCTTGTGCAGGAGGGACCGATCTGTTCTCTGTAGTCCTCACTCTCCTTGTTGGGTGTAGGGAGAGCTTGAAGAAGCACGGTGTGTGTATCCGTGTCCTCGGGGACCTGCCACTTCTGCCCTTGGATATTCAGGAGCTGATTGCCCAAGCTGTGCTGGCAACTAGGAACTACAACAAGTAAGTAACGCACAGTTTAAAATAGCTGATACCTCACGCCTCCCTCTTCTGCCTGAGGCTGAGACTTGGCAGATTTGATACACCTTTTATTTTTTTCCCTTTCTCCTACAAGCACACATAACTGCTGTAGATATTCTTCTCTCTGTCATCTGCTGTACCTTCCTTAGGTTAGTCTTTCACATACTTCTCCTCTTTTCAGATGCTTTCTAAATGTCTGCTTTGCATATACATCGAGACACGAAATCAGCAATGCGGTCAGGGAGATGGCGTGGGGGGTGGAACAAGGACTGCTCGAACCCAGGTAACTCTTGTCTTTCTGTGTGTGGCTTTGTAGATGAAGACTGCCTGGTCTTACCTCCTACGCTTTATTAATAAACCTCTCAGAAGCCAAGTGGCTTTTAAATAGATCTCATTAAACCAGTATGACTGGAACAAGTGACTTAAAGTTACTATGCAATGTTTGGTTTTTATTATTTCAGCTACCATGGTGATAGATACACAACCAAGACAGAAGAGAAATTAGGTCTGTGTCTTAAGTTAGCTTAAATGTGAAGGCAGATTTTATGCCACAACAATTGGCTGCTTGGCTGGCAGTCTTAGCTATGAGGTCAAACAACAGATGAATCATGAAAACTGTTCCTCCACCCTGGAGGAGATGGAGTAGCTAGCACTTGGCTCTCTGCTCCAGATGGAAGTCCTCACAGTCTGGTTCCACCACTGTATTAAGTTTCAAAGAGCATGGGGGGGGGATGCTCTGGGGGCTGAAAAAGCGTTTGAAATTGCCTGTGGAGCAGGCAGCAGTGTCTGTCAGAAGCAAGCTGATGACTGGCTGTGGTACAGCTCCACCACCCAGTTTTAATCTGCAGTCCTGTGTTTATAAAAAAACGCTCCAGTAATTGTGATTTAGTAGTGCCAGCTCCCTCAGGTCAGGAAAGTGATCTTAATAAGATGCATCTGTCTTCCTTAGTGACGTGTCTGAATCGTTGCTCGATAAGTGTCTGTACACCAACAACTCCCCTGACCCAGACCTCCTGATTCGAACCTCTGGAGAGGTTCGGTTGAGTGATTTCTTGCTCTGGCAGGTAAAGCCTTTGTTTTCTTCTTGAAATATTCCATCTTTGCCTCGGAGAGCGTTCTACTGACTCCAGGCGTGAGCTGACATGAGGGCTCTTAAACTCTCTCTGCCAGGGGTTAGGTAGCTTCTTGGATGGACTGAGTGCTGGGGCACCTCTGCAGAATCTGTTTCTTGCTGTTCTGGGATTGCCTGAAATTCCTTGCAGCACAAGTCTGAAATTGCATCATTCTGAAATAATTAATTAATAATTAATAAGAAATCACAAATTAGTCTAGCTGACAGCACTCAAGGAAATCAAGGAAACTTTTGCTCCTCCTCGCATTTAGGTAATTCTTCATTTGATTGGTAAATTCCTGGCTTTGATTAATTTAACCTGGCAATATGTTTCCCGGGATGAGGAAATCCCAGGAAGGATTTTGAGATTCCTGGGAGAGGTGTTTGTCACATGTCAGCTGTGGGCATTGGAGGCGTAACCCTATAACGTACATGTAATGTACATCCCTGACCTGTCATGGTTTCAGAGGTTTACTTGACTTTTGTAATGAAACGAGACCCTGCAAGACAGGTCCTAAGGATGGCAAAGTCAAATCAGCATCATAGGCTGCAAAGCTAAAACACAGTAAATTCTTAACATACACAAAGTTCACGTCTTCCCATTTACAGTATCCAAAGCTGCTTCCGTTTCTCCCTCTCCTGTGCTAGGCAGTATTGACTTGTTTGTAACCCAGGCTTTGCAGGAGAACAGCTGAGTCGAGCTGCTTTACTTAAAGCTAACCATTTGTTTTACATGCACAATTTGGAGCCAAAACCCAATTGCCTGTAAGCAACCACATCAAGTGTTCCTATTCCAACTTATTCCATTGGCACGTTCACAGACGGTGTCTGGCCTGAGCTGCGGTTGCCTACCAAGGCATCTCCCTCTCCTCCCTGCACTTTTGGGCACACGTATGCCCTGGATGGGTGTCGATGCTGCAAACGAACATTTTGCCTGCTCCTCTGGGTGGTGGTCCTGGCCAAGGCGCCTCAGAGAGCGAGCTTGTAACTGGCGGAGCATTCCTGAGGAAACCAGTGCTCTGTGAGTCTGGCGGGCATGATGCCCCTCGCCTCTGCCGTGGATTGCAGCAGAGGAGAGCGTGTGCTTGTGCTCCCGCTCTGCCAGCTCACACACCAGAGCCTTAGTGCAGATTTCCCTTCGCTAGCAATCGCGTGTGTCCTGACAGCCCCAAAGTAGGACAGTGTGCTATTCACGATGATTCTCTGGTGTCAAGGAAAACGTCCTTATGGTGGTGTTTTGTTTTTTTTTTAATAGAATGGACACTAAGATTTTATATATGATTACAATCTTAAGAGTCAGCAGAGTCCTACTGAAGTGTTAGATTTTGTAATAATGCCCATAGAAACCCGCTTACCCTGAAACTTTGAGGGATCTGATGGTGAAAATAGGCTTTAACTTGAAAGCTTGCGTCTTTCAGCACTACGGTATCTTCAGTGCACCACAACTCGTAGATTCATTAAGCACTTTAAATGCCATGAGTGGGCAGCAAGGAATATCACGAGATGTCATTTGATGAATGGCTTAAATGTCATGTCCTGATCCTCAGTTCATCTGTTATTCCCTTAACTCGGCCTTTGGTAGGCCAGTGTTGCTATTTTAGTTTTGTTATAAGTCTGTGCTGCTTAAGCTATTAAAAATACCTCTGTGAAGACCAGCACAGCATTAGAAGGAATTCTGCTGGTATTCTTACAGGAATGGATGACTAGTGTCCCGGCATTAAAAACAAATTAGGAAGACTCTACGTTGTGCAATTTCAAACTCTCCTGGCTGGTATTTATTTCATTTTAAGTAGACTCTGACACAGCCTCGGTAAAATCTTTGTGGGGAAAAGGGCATGGTTTGACCAACAGAGCTGCATCTTGATGACTTTTCCCTCGCTAGATGATTAAATTGTTGGTGATCTTGCTTTCTGCAGACATCCCATTCATGCCTGGTGTTTCAGTCAGTCTTGTGGCCAGAATATTCCTTTTGGAACTTGTGTGAGGCTATCCTTCGCTTCCAGATGAACTACAGTGCCCTACAGGTAAGGGAGCCTTAGGGAGACGGAAAGCTCCACACAGCCTGTTGTCCGCACAGCAACGCGCTGGAGATCAGGTGAGAGAGCGCAAGTGGGAACAGAGGAATTGTTCATTCAGCGCTGTTAGCTAAGCTCTGGTTTCAGTAGCAGCTAATGCCAGATGCGTTGCTTCTCCTGTACCCGCATGGCTTTGTTACAACATCTTAGCGTGCGGACAGACTCCTCTGCTTTCGGGAATATCTAAAGTATGTGAAGTCACCGCTGGCTCTGTTACCAGCTCCAGCTGGTGAACGAGCAACGAGTATCTGTCCCCACTCCTCAGCTGACAGGACGGAACAAGTAAGCGCTCCTGATCTGCTGCAGGGCACAATCAGCCAGTGTAACTCAAACCCCTTCATCCGTGGCTGAAGCAAAGACTGCCGAGTTCACTCGGGAATGAGCAGGGAGAATTTGCGTGCTCTTCCTCGAACTCCGCTGTTGTTTCTAGGGTTGTAACAAGAGGGTTTAGAGTTTCCTTTCTGGGAGCTGAAGTGAGGCTGCCTGAGCTGTGAGCCTGTGGACAAGTGTCCTCTTCCTGGTGGGTCTAGATGTGCCTACTGAAGAGATTGTTCCTGTTGTCATTGTTCCTCTCCTCTTAGATTTGTTGTTGTGAGCTCTCCCTGACCTGGTTCAGATAAATCTGGCCAACTTAGTAGTGACTTAGTAATCTGGCTGTTTTTAAGCAAAACAAGTCTGGGAGCTGGAGCTCTTGATGGGGAAATCTGGGGGGCAGCAGCTTGTAGCACAGAGGCAGCAGTAACTGGCAGGAGGAGGAACTCAGTGTGGTGGCTCTTACCTCCACCATAGCTGGCTGCTAAGTGCGTCCGTTCCTTAACTATTTGTGTCCTCTGTTTTTAAAGACGGGCATTATATTGCCCTTTTCTGCCTTCAGGGACCTTGCTCACCTCTGAGAGTTGTCAGAGAGATTATAGACAGTCATGGTTATGGGTGAATTTAATCAGGCCCAGTCAGTCTGGGAGCATCCAAATTCTCCACGTCCTTAACCTCTTTTATTCCTGTGTCTGCCCTTTTTCCTACCAGCAATCCATTAATACAACTAATGGCAGCTCCCCTTCTGCGTGAAGAGGAAACTTGTGGGGGGGCTGAACAGGCTGATGATCTTCGCATTTCAGATAAGCGGAGCTACAGCAGTGGAGTGCTATCGATCAGGGGGCTTTCCGTAGCTAGGGGTATTTCTACTCTCATTCCTAGCACAACAGCAGCTCATTTACAGTGCCAGAGCGCAGACTGCTGACTCGGGCACAGGGAAAGTGTGGTGAAGAGAGAGTCAGGCTCTTGTTAGAATAATTATTTCTTCTTTCTCATTTGAAAGGCCAGCGCTCCCTAAGTGTGTGCGTGTCAGGTTATGTCACAGTGACCAGTTTTACTCTTTTTAAAAATGAAAGCTTAATATTCCTGCCTGCGGATGTGTTTTTGCTATTGGAGGCTGCAGGCTAGGATATGTGCAATAAGAAGAAATCCAAAAGTGATTCAAATGCATGAAGGGTAGGCAAGGGTAGCTACTGCCTTTACCTTTCTCCTGCCCACCCTGCTGTGTCTCGAGCCGGTACGTTATTAGATCACAGGCATTTGGGAATGCTGAGCCCACTCGCGCTTTTTTACTGAAGCTGTTTAGCTCAATACCTGATCATCAGCTCAAAGAATTGCCCCATCAATCATTGTTCTGAATCCCCTAAAACCTTTCGGCTGCCACGTGAATAGGATCAAAGCTTCTGTGATGACACTGGCAAGGACAGCTTGTGTGCGCCTCTGCGGTTTGGAAGTCCTCTTGTACACTGTTCCTCTCAGATTCCGATATCTGAGGGCTTTTCCACAATCTGCCGCGACCTTTATCTATTTTAACTAGGAGTTAACGCTGTGAGCGGAGTTGTGTCTTGGGGAGAAGGCCCAGAAGGATATCCCTGTGTTTTTTATAACCAATCAAGCAGGCTGCCTCAAAGCAGAGGGGGCGCACACAGAGCCACCCTTCATTTAACCTGCAGATGAATGGCCAAGCAGAGTCTGTTTCTTCCATAACCTGTGCTGCCTTGCATCTGTACCAGCGATGAGCTGAAAGGCCTGGCAAAGTGCTAACGCTCTGCTGCTTTTCACTCTAGAAGGCCAGAGACTCCTACATGGAGGAAAGGAGGCGACAACAGATGGAAAGGGATCAGGCTTACGTGACAAAGAAGCTGCAGCAGGAGGGGTTTGCGTCCCACGGAGACTCGCGGCGCCGACGGACACTGTTGCAGAAATGCACTGCCATGCGGGAAGAGAGAATCCAGGGCTTCCTACAGGCACTAGAGCACAAGAGAGTGGACTTCTTTGAAAGATTGTGTATGGTGTCTGCGTGACAGAGGGGCTGGGTTCTTCTTGGGAAGACAGTTTTTAACTGTGTTAGAGGGAACAGCTGCTGCCCGGAGGAGTTCGCTCGGTGTGGTTCTGCAGGGGGGATGCAGGGCTGCTCTAGGACTCTGTGCCCCCGCTGGCCCTGTCCGAGGGCAGGGACAGAGAACTGAACCTTTCTAGCTCTGTGAAGGCTGCCGAGAAAGGTAATGCCGTCCTCTCGCATCTCCCTGCCCCTGGTGTTGGAGAACACACGCACCCCGCCATACCTCCGCTGCTTGGTAGTTTACAGGCCTGACTGATTTGGTGAGAAGTTAACTAAAACGAGCCTCCGGTTCTGTTTGACTCCTCATGAATTGGCCGAGGTAAACCAATTCAGTCCTGCTAAGTCAGCCTGGACTTGAATTCTTTCCATGGCTTCGCAGTAGTGAATCTTCTGTTGAGATTTCCTCTGCTGTCCCATAACGGGAGCCTTGCTTTCCGTAGGGAGAGGATTGTTCCTGGTGTAGAAGGGAGCCCTGTGCCAAGCGGTGGCAGAGATATTCCCCACTGCCTCCTTCCTGACAGCATCTTGTCTTTTCCCCCCCTTGCTCTGCTGGTTTTGACGTGTCTGCTCTTGGCTTCCAAAGAGCTAAAGCGAGGTGTTGTCAGCCTTGCTGTAAAGAAAAAAAGATACTCCAGAGCTTCACCAGGTCCTGTGATCCCTCCTGAGCAGCCTGTCTGGGGAAAACCCAAACGCTGATGTTGAAACAGTCTGACTGTGTGTAGGAAAGAGGCTCCGAGCAGGCAAGGAAAAAGGATCGGTTGGGAATTAACTTCATGGCTTAAAAAGGAAAGGTTGTTAGCTAAAACCAGGTGATGGATACAGCATGCCAAAGGCCTCTGAGACCTCTCTGGAGCTATGACTTCACATCCTGCTTCCCGGGAATGAGGGTGGGTTTGGTTCAGGAATACAGTAGCCAAAACCAACTGCTGACCCCAGCCAAAATGGTTTAGAAGGGCTGTTCAGCTGACTTTAATGGGAGTGGCCGGAGCAGCTGTGGAGTGGTGTTTGTTCTCAGTTTTCCATCGGCAGGGAGATGGACTAGCTAATTTCCAAGATTGTTTCCGTCTCTAATTTCTCCTGGTTTCCGTCCCCATGGTCAAAATAACAGAAAATGTCTTGATTTTTGTTTCGGATGCACATACAGGTGCAGCAGTGCCAGCTGTTGCTGTTTTTAAAGTGTTCCTTTTTACCTCCAGGTGAAAACTAGAAAATGCAGATTTAGAAGACTTGTAAGTGCTGCAAACTCAGCACTTTGAATGTGATTGTGAAGAGGATAACTCCATTGTCAAATCGTGAATAAAGCTTACTTGTACCAAACTTATTTAAAAAATAAGCCGAACATTTGAAAGTACGCAGAGCTGCTTATTCTAAGGTGTGATGAAGTTGGCATCCAGGTCTAATGTAATATTGTTTAACCTGTGTCAGACTCCTCATCTGATTCCTGTTAGACTGGAAGCGATTTGAAGGCTGTGTTCTTTTTGCAGTCTAGTGGGAGCGATTTGCTGACAGCCCCAGGCTTGGCCACGTGAAGCTCCGGGCACCCACCTCCTCCCATGTAAGTAGCAAACGTAGCTTGGATAAAAGCATGCTGTGGTGGTGGGAGCTGGCGATTTTAAACTTCTTTTGCTGTATTTTATTTTCTCTGTCTTCACATTTCAGGAAGCTGTCTGTGGAAATAGTTTACTCTCCATGAGATGGAGCACTCTCCAGTCTGCTTTGCCAGGCTGATGGGGAGACTGTCTTCTACCCGAGAATGTATTTTTGCCTTAAAAAAAGAAAAAGAAAAGGTTTTCAGTTAGTTATGATGATACAGGTGACCAAAGCTACAGGGGTGGCTTTCCACAAAGCAGCAGTGCTGTTGCAGGTGTGGTAATTGAAGGATTTGGTTTACAAAAGGCTTGAAGGGAAAGTTTCAATCCCATTTATAAAAAAGCTGTTGCTGTAGTAGGGTAGGAGAAAAAGCTCTTCAAGCAGTGGAAAAAGGCTTGTGTTACCTGACAGCTTGTTTACTCCACTGGCATCAGTTATTCTAGTAAGATACCAGTTTTCCCTGTGAGCCTTGCTTCGTTAGGGGCTGGGCATGAGTTATACAGGCAAACTCCGACTTTTGGGAGCGCCTCTTTCCTGCGGATCCTTGTGGCAGTTGTGGAAATGGAGCTACAGGCTCTAAACTTCCCTCATGAATGTTTTGATGGTGCAGATGTGAAGAATCAGCATGACTGGAAAAAGGCGCTTTTCTGGCGTTCGAGGTCTGAAAAAGCCCGAGGCGTTACCTGGGAAGGAAGGGGGGAAGCGTGCTGCTTGGGGTGGGTTTTCTGGATGAGGCTGAGTGAAAAGGTGGGAAGTCTGAGGCACGACGAAGCGTACAGCGTGTAACGGGGCTGCAGCAGGCGCGCTGAGCCTGCGCCCAGGTGTGAGAAACGGCCCCCGCGGGAAGGAGCCCAACTTTACCAGCTGCTTAGTGCAACCTGTGTGAACCGTTTGGGTGTCGTTTTCTTGCATTTTGATGTATTTTTTGTCTTCCTTCAGCCCTGCCTCCTCTCGGGCCGCAGCTCTCCCGGGGGGTGCTCCGCCGCCCCCCGCGCCTGGTGCTGAAGGAACAGCTCCGCTCACCTGCGCGCTGCCCCGCGGCGGGCGCTCCCCCCTCCCCGGGGCGCCGTGTCCCGCAGCCGGGCAGGCCCCGCCGCCCTCCGCGCTGCTGCTTTTCTCCTTTTCCCCCTTTTTTCCGCCTGCCCCCCCCCCCCCCCGGGTTTTTCCCGCCCGCGGAGCTCTGCGGGCAGGCGCGCGGGAAGGCGGCGGGCGGGGAGGGAGGGGGGCGCGAGGCCCAGCTGCGCGCGCGCCACCTCCTCCGTGCCCCCCCCCCCCATCCCCTCCCTCCCCGCCTGGCCCCACCCCACGTGACCCCGGCGGGCCAATGGGCAGGCGGGGCGGTGGGGATCCGGCTGGAACCGGTTGGGCCGCGTCCGGCTCTATATAAAACTTTATAAACACCCGATTCAAATTAGTGGGGTCGGGAGCCAGCCCAGCCAGCCGGGAGGCCGCCCCGCCGCGCCGCCCGCCGCCCGCGCCGCCGCTCCGCGCCCTCCGTCCCCCCTTCCCCTCACCCCCTTCCCCCGCTTCTCGCCGCCGCCCCGGACCGAGCGCGCCCGGCTCCCCCACCCCCCCCCCCTTCCTCCGCCTTCTCCCTCCGCCCCCTCACGCCGCCCAGCCGAGCGCCGCTCTCCTCGCGCGCGCACACACACACACACACACACACACACACACACAACGCGCCCGCACGGAGCCATGCCGAAGAGAAAGGTACGTGGCGGCGGCGGGCCGGGGGAGCGGGCCGCCCCGCCGCGCCCCTCCGCCGCAGGGGCCTACCTTCCCGCGGCCCCCCCCGCCGCCCGCGCCCGTGGAGGGGGGGCGGGACTACGCGCTCCCCCCCCCCCCCCCCCCTTTCGGGGCGGTAACGGTTGCGAGGTGGCGCGCGAGGCCCCAACGGGCGCGGGGGTGGGGGCGGGGCGGCGCGGAGACCGTTACCGGCCGCGCGCGTGGGGGCTAACGGCCGCGGGGGGGAGGGGAGGGAGGGGAGGGGCGCGCGCCGAGCGGCGCCGGTCCGATCCGGTTGGTTTTGGCGGGAGGTCGGGGCGGGGGGGGGAGGGGAGCGCCGGTGGGGCGGGAAAGGGCGGGAAGCGGCCGCGCTGCTTTGCCGCCAAAACCGCCGCCCCGCGGGGGCGGGAGCGGGGCCTCCCTGAAGGGGCAGCGCCGTCCCCCGGGGCGGGGGGGGGTGTCGGTGCGGGGCGGACCCGCGGCGGAGCGGCTGCCGCCCCGGCCCCTCCCCGCACCGCGGCGGCCTCCGGAGCGCTGTCGGCGGGCGGCCCGGGCAGGTGGGGGGAGCCCCGGGGCGCGGTGGAGGCCGGGCTCCCCGCGGGAAGCGCTCCCTTGGCGGTGGCGGGTGGAAATAACGGCTGGTGCGGGCGCGGGGGCTGAGCGCGCCGCCCCTCAACTTGGCGCGACTTCTGCTTCACCTCCTAGGCCGAAGGAGATACCAAGGGCGATAAGGCCAAAGTTAAGGATGAGGTGAGAAGCTCGATGTTCTGAGAAAGTTGGATCATAAAGTGCTGATGTTGGAGAATGAGGTTTAACTTTCATCAAAATAAAGAACTGGGGGGGGCTGGTCTTAATCGATTCTGACTTTTCCAAGTATTACCTGTCCTTTAACCATGAAACTTGACTGCTCTCAGCTGTTCGTAGTGATTTCCGACGGGATAGCCTCTCGTTTCTTGAGAACGGGGGGAAAAAGTGACCTAAAAACTTAAACATTAGTTCTGGGATTTTACTGCTTTGAAATGAGACTCGCTTATGAGAGTTCATATTGCATCACGTTAAATTCAATCATTTTTCTTTTTAAATAGCCACAACGGAGATCGGCGAGGTTATCTGCTGTGAGTATTCTCTTGTTGAGCAGAGATGTCCCAACACTTCATACTTTTAAGCTTGCGCGTTACCTACCGTGTCTGTGCGAGAACTGTAGGTATTCTGGAGAGCCGCGTCGTTCAGGCGAACGAAAGTTACTGGCTTAACGCGCTGCCCCAGTGTGCGGCGTTGTGGGAGTGGTGGGATAATTGACAAATCAAGTAAGTGCTTCAGTTTCAAATGTTTTGATTTGCTTTCCTAGAACTAAAATATTGGGGTTGAATGTTTTCAAAAACTAGTATGTTTCTCTTAAAGTACTTTGAATAACACAAACGTTTTTTCTCACTTACAGAAGCCGGCCCCTCCGAAGCCAGAGCCTAAACCTAAAAAGGCAGCTCCAAAGGTAAGCAGTTGTGTCAGTGCTATTGCTGAGAGGTAAACGGGTTGTCCGGTAATAACTCGCGAAGCTCTGAGTAACAGCGCGTGCAGTGGTGAAATCGAGCTGCATCGTCACTCCTGTAAGTTACGCTGAAAACTTTGAACTTTACAAAACTCGCATGGGAAGCACCGAAGTGGAGACTCTTCGCAGTTGCTGTCGGTCTCTTAAACACGCGGATGTTTGTGTGTTCCGTTCTTTTCGGGCCAACATCCAGTGTTGGTTTTTACCACGCTGGTTTTGGATTCTTGTGGCTCAGTGGCTGGATGTTGGTAATTGCAATGGCGCGCGTCATCTTGCATTTACAGAAGAGCGAGAAGTTGCCCAAGGGAAAGAAGGGGAAAGCTGATGCTGGCAAGGAGGGAAACAACCCTGCAGAAAACGGAGATGCCAAAACAGACCAGGTACAACAGCGGCGCTGGCAGCTTGCGTCATGTCAGCAAATTATTTTTTTCCCCTATCGAACACAGGCAGGTCTAGGCTTGCACTAACGAAGAGGAATTATTGCTCGATTATTTAGGCCCGTTGCTGATGACGCTACCAGCGCATCTACAGGGGTTGGGGGGCGTCGCTCGGGCGCTAAAAGAGTTAAAGCTGTCTGTTTGCCAGCTGAAGTTGCCACAGGAAAGTTACTGTTCTGCCTGGTTCTGAAAACACGTAATAAAGCAACTTCAGGTTGTCTGTTACCGTGCTTCAGGTGTGCGACTTCGTTGTGTTAGAAGGCGGGGTGGTGCAGCCCAGATACGGTGGTGTTTTTTTTTCTTTTCTGTTGCGAGAGTGGCTGCTCAGAAAAACGCGTTATCAGTTGTTTGGTGCCAGCGCGTGGTGTATATTGACTGGTTCCCCTTTTTCTTCTAGGCACAGAAAGCCGAAGGTGCTGGTGAAGCCAAGTAAAATGTGTGAATTTTTGATAACTGTGTACTTCTGGTGACTGTACAGTTTGAAATACTATTTTTTATCAAGTTTTATAACAATGCAGAATTTTGTTTTACTTTTTTTTTAAGCTATGTTGTTAGCACACAGACCGCTTCGTTGTTGTGTTTTGAGGGGGGGCAGTGGGGACAAATGTCACTTAGTCTATTTCTCGGAACCTAAATTTTAATAAGAAAAGTTTTCCCGGTCCCCCAGTTTTTGGAAGAAGGGCTCTTCCCGAGTAGCGGAGGAAGGGCTTCCTTCATGCTGTCCGTCTCCCACGTTCTGTGGAGTGCATCCGAGTGAACATCGAAGCTCCCAAGATGCCCGTTGCCGACTTCAAAACCGCAGTGTGTCATGCCCTCTGTGTTTCCTTGCGCGTCCTCGTTGCTTGCCTGGAGCCTGTCGCTCCGAACTACTCCGAACTGCGGCAAAAACGGCGTTTTGGGACTTGCCGCTCGCTCTGACCGCGCTGCCGGGTGATCCTGACGTCTGGGGTCGCGTTTGGGGTATAACGCCTCTAAAAGGAGCTGTAATTCCTCTTTTATATTGTGGATCTTCAGATTAAGAAACCCGCGTTTTAATTTCTTCCCTCTAAAAGTCAGGGTAGGTTTGTGAAGAGTTGTTAAACAACATGCTAAATGTGAAAGCGTCCACCCTCACTCTAAACGTTTCCCTCTACGACTATGAAATGAAGATTCTTCGGTTTTATAGCAACTTTTGCGTTTTGGTAGTCCATGAAGGGAGGGGAGTTTGACAGTTGTTGTAAAATGTTGCCGATTGTAGCCCATGTCCTGCCTAAATTGCCATGATTGTTTATGAAAAGTACCTTTAATAAAGCTGGATACGGTTTGGCTTGGACTGTTCTTAACGCCTTTCTAATTCCTCTTGCCTTTGTTCCGTCTCTGCTGTGGTTAGTGCCAGGAGGGCGCTTGCTGTGCGTGTGTTTGTGTTTGTCTTCAGGCAGCGTTTTGCCGGTGGCCAGGAATCCGTTTTAAGCATCTTCACTGAGATAATTAATTGAGACTTAATTCACCAGCAAAAAGCGAGATTTCCTTACCCGAAAGCTGGGTCGCTGCAGGATGTTTTGAAACTGGGCTTACTGGGAGGCCCAAAATGGAGCATGGAAGTGAATCTACTGCGATAAATTGTCTTCGTTATTGTCTAAAAAGTAGTACTGTACAAAAAGGGGAAGAATACAGCAATCTTGCCGTCGCTGCGGAGAAAAATAAATTTTGGTAAGCTTTTCTTGGTAGTGAAACCAGAACTAGCTCCGTAAAACTGGTTGTGTGTCAGGTTCTGCACTGGAGCTTGAATATTGTTGGTTCTGCTAATCAAAGGCAGCCTTTGCTGCGGCAGTGATGGAGCGGGAACCGGGATTTCTTGGGTCAAAACGCACCGTTTTCGTAGTCGCTACTTCCACCACAGAGCAGAGCCGGACCGACGGCCCCGACCTGGGAGCGTCTCCTGCGGCAGCTCTCGCCAGCGGAATGTTTTTCCACCCCTGCTCGGCCCCCGGGACCCCGGTGCCTGCTCTCCCTTCGGCTCGGGCAGCTGTGGGCCCCGCACCGTTTTCAGAGGGAACCCAAGGACAAGGAGCAGGGCAGCGTCACATCCAGGTTTGTGACCGGAGCGCTCGAGGCGGTGTGGGACGGCCGGAGGCGCAGAAAGCAGCTGGGTACAAGCGTGCAACGTGAACTGCCTTTCCCTCCTGCCTTATCAGAGCCGGTACGTCTCCTGTTTGCCCCAGCAAACCTAAGAAAAATAACGTTCTGTGGTGCCTGTACCCCACCCGGGAGCAGCGGCTTAGAAACGGCCAACAAAAGCAGCGACAGGCGTTGAGCAACCGAGCCGTCGCATGCAGCCGCTGCTCCCCAGCGCGGGGAGCAGGGAGCAGAGGCAGTTCGCTGTCCCGGCCGTTCCCCGCGCCCGGGGAAAGCAAGGGTTTACACCAACGGGCTGCTGGGGTCCCGGGGCGCCGCTCTGGTTTGCTCTGCCCTGGCTGCAGAAGAGAGCTCGTTGCAGGGAGCGGGAGCAGCGCGAGCCCCGAGCGAGGGGGCGGGTGCGGGCCCCGCGCTTCCCAGCCGCTCCGGGTTTTCGGGTGCCGGAGGGAGATGAGCCGCGAGGCCGTGGAACGGGCTGAGCCTTGGGCCCGGCCTGGGCAGCGCCGTAGGCGCTCTCTGGACGGTGAAATTGGGGTTTCACCCAGGGATAGTGATGTCATTACCGTTACACGGAAATAATATTTTAATTAAATGTTTTAAAACGAGAAATTTCAAAATAGCCTACCTTGCTTTTGTCGAGCCTTACGCTACGCACAGTTCCAAAGGCATCGGGGTTCGCAGGGGTTGCCGCCGGCCGGGTCGCCAGCTGAACGCGCTGCTGTTCGCTGCGAACGTCTGTGGTTGGAAGGTCTCTTCGTCCCTAGTCGTAAAACGAAGTGCTGCTAATAAAGTGTCATCGCAGGGTGTCTTTTTGTTGAAGATCTTGCTGCTTAACTATTACTTAATCTCTTCAATACCTGGAAGTCTGAGCTGAGTGTCGCTGTGCTGTGCGTTACCGTACAGGACGTTTTCTCCAGCCGAGCAGGAAAATTATGATTTTATGTGGTAACTGCCACGTTTCTCTGTCGTTACTCAGCCGCGCTGCTTACAGCGAGCTCCCAAGCCTCCGTACGTTTCGGATGCGCCGAATCGACTGCCCTAATGTCTTTGCCAGGCGTTGCTTCGTGCCGACGCCGTAATACGCTTTGGAAAGTATTGGTGCTTCCGTTTTTGCTGCAAAACTCCTGTATTTCCCTTTATCCGGGTCTGAAATCCGCTTGCTGAGGGGAACGTCCCCTCTCCTCCCGACGCGCGGGAGTTGCTAGGGAAGGTTCAAACCCCTTGGATGATCTGCGTCTTGGCTACGCGAGGGTGCTGCAGGTCTCCTCTGCGCGAAGCGACGCAGGTGTTGGCTGCTGCGAGGTTCGAGCCTCTTGCTGCGTCTCCGGTGTTCCCGCTGGACGTGCCCTTGTGCCAGAGTTATTGCCCTCCTGGGCTTGTCGTGACACGCAGGGCTCATCCATTTCTCCTTAAGCAAATAGAGGGTGAGGGATGCTAGAGACAGTAAATCCAACTAATTAGTTCTGTAAATTAAAAGCTAAGGAGCGGGCAACCCTGTGCCGCAATGCATGCATGCCTGGTGGTTAGAATAGCCACAAATCTGCTGCTCCAGCTGCCAGAACGCCTTCAGCTAAAAGTAAGTTTTTCTGTTAAATTGTAATCGTTTTACATGGAAAATTGTCTCTGTGTATCTGCTGGGAACACGCCTTGTGCTGCCGGGCGCCGTGCATTCAGAAAGCTGGCCTGTCGGGCGGCCTTGGCGTTAGCACGGGCTTTGTCCCATTCGTTTGCGCTTACAGAAACCGGAGACCGCCAGCGTCTGATGCAAACGCGGCCAACGCGAAGAACTGCCCAGCGATCTCCTGTTGAGGGGCGCCGGTGCTGTGCAGTAACGCGCAGCATTTTCCAACTCAAAAGACAGAGAGCGTCCTGTTTTAAATCAAGCTGAAGATCTGAGCGTTAAAACAACTCCTGGGAAGGCACAACAACGGTTCCCGCTTGCAGCTGCTGGTTAGGAGAGGCCATGGGTTGCACTAACCCGAGGTGAAAATCCCAGTCCTAGGCGCAGAGATGAGTGGCGCTGCCAGAGCTGGGCGGCGCTGGCTTTGCTCCGTATCCCGGCCAGGAATTCGTCTCTGCTGTGGAAGGCATCATCCTCCGTGTCCCGTCCGCTGCCCTTCAATACTTCTCAAACGTTGGTGTCTGGAGGACCAGCAACGCCATTTCGGAAGGGTCCTGGTAACGTCCGGACGGCTCCATCGCTTCGCTTCAGCGGTTGCTGTGTGTCTCGAAAGCTGTGTCAGGCTCTTGGGCAGCACTGGCTACGCTGGATGTGTCCGGTACTTAAAATAAGACACAAAAGCTTTTTGCCTTTCTGCTAGTTACCCCCGTTCTCAACATTCGCTGTCAATTTGCATGATAGTTTTTCTCGTTCTGCTGTCTGATGCCTTTCCCACCGTCATTTTATCTGTCCTCTTACAGACAAACTTGCCTTGCACGAGGGACGTGCAGTGAACCCAGAGCTGATGCAATACGCCAGGGGCGTCGGAGTTGCAGCCACTCGGATGCGAAGGAGAAGAGCCGCGTCCAGGGTCCGGAGCCACCGCTGGCAGTCGAAAGGCAAATGAGTTCCGTGTCCCTCACCAGGCCTTGAAGGAGCAGTTGTGTACCAGTGTGGTTTAAACGCATGTAAAATCCGTGGCTATGCCACTAAATTGTTTCTCAGTTTATTAATTTCAGCGCAAATTGTCTGGGAAATAGACCCAAGCTGCCGTTATCATTTATTTGCCTCTTAATAGGTAAGATTGCAAAGAACGGCCGAGTTCTTAATGGCACTGAAGCCTTTGGCAGGCTTCCAGCAGAGCCTGGGGATGATTCTTCTTTTCCCAATGCTTCAGGTGTTTGCTGGGGCCTTAAGAACGTTTGGATTGCCGAGCAGTGACGGGGCAAAGCCTCTGGACTCCCCAAAGCAGCGTGCTAAGTGACGCTTAGAGCCGGGCAGAAGTTAACGTGAGCTCGTTGCAGGCCGTGGGTCGCTTAACCATAATCCTACAGCACCGCCTCACCCTAACCGGGATTTTACTTTCAAGTGAGAGTGGATTGGGCTAAAAAAACCCCTAAGAGCAAGGGAACCGGATCGTGGAGGGAGGACTCCCCAGGAACGACAAACTCCTGCTCCTCCTCATGCAGTGCCCTTGGATTAACGGGCTTGAGTTTCAGGATAATTTCCTCCCGCAGCAGTTTTCATCTTGCGTTCGCAGAGCTCGGTTATATTTGGAAAAAGCGGCAGCTTGCTCCTCCCGGCAGCCGAGCCCCGCCAGGGGTGGGTATGGAAAGGAACGAGGAAGGAAAAGGGACCGAGCTTCAGTGAGCGCACGCAGCGAATCTTGAGTTGCGGGATCATTTGCGTCGGAAGAATCACCCAGCTTGATGGCACGGGGATTTCGTTGTCCCTAAATCATCCCAGATATGGTAATGCCATACCCAGGGACTAATATTGCTGACTATAATTTCTGAGGAATGGGTCCTTATCCTGCAGTTCGCAGAGATGAAATGGAGCTACAGTTAAACTCACAATTTACAGTGCGAGCCCGTCCTCGATGGCGAGGGATGGGAAGGAGACGGTACGGGGGAGCTGCTTCTGGGAAAAGTCTGATCGAGGCTAACGAGGAGGGCGTACCGACTAATACAGGGCTTTAGTAAGTTGATGTTGGGAAGACTTCTGATGTGAAAGACTGGGTGGGATTTTTTAAACTATTTTGACAATCTTTCGGATTTTTAACCATCTCCTTGCAAAGGGAATTTTTAAGGTGCCAGAAAATCTATGGTGTGACAGAAGCAACAGCAATAGAAAACATCAGGGAAAACTTCCTAAACACGCAATCTATTCAAATGCATTAAAGTCTCCAAACAAGAACATTTTGTCGTCTCGGGTGCGTGAAACCGGGCTGGAGAAAGTGCTGCGAGAAGGTGGAAGGAACGGTCCTGCGGCGGCTGCGGGTGGCTGGGGCGCGCGAGGTTCCCTCCGGAGCGTCCGCAGGAAGAGTTTGCGTTCGCTACCAGATACGTAAACCCCCAGCTTTCCAGGTTTCCCCTTCTAAACAGATTTGATAGTGGATTTCATTTTATCTTACCCAATTATCCCGCCGAGTTTACTTTTGGATTTTTAACAAGTTTCCCTCCAGGCGACGGCTCTTCCCTGCTCTCGGGGTTGCTGGTTGCTGCTGCTGCGCAGAGGTGAGCGTACGCGGCAGTCGGGAGGCGAGAGAGGAGTTACTGTTAGGTTACTATTAACCTAGTTACGCTCGGTTACTATTTTAGCATTGCCCAGACAGGAGATCTTGTGTGCCTTTATTCTAATAAAGTGGTACCTCTGCGCTGATTGTTGATGGAAATAAGCGTTACCTCAGTGTAAGAGCGGAACGTACATAGACAGGGGTTCCTAGTCCAGCCTGAGCACTGGTTGTAAACTGAGGCAATTAAATTACTTTTTCTCGTCATTTCCTTCTTACTGGAGATAATGGCAGAGATTGTTACCGTGCTGGGGGTGTTTGGTGAAGAGGTTTTGCTGGACTGGTTCGAGGTGCCCAGGTTTCCCTGCCGTACCACGATCAAATCGGCTCCCGCGCTGGCAAGCCCTGCCGAAATCGAGGAAGGAAAATGCCGTGGATCTGAATTAATTTCTTTTGCAAAGAATACCTCCCCATTGCCAACAGTAAGCTGGGCCTGAGGGGCGCCGGCGGGGTTTGGCCTCTTCCCTGCCTTCGCCGCACGGTGGTACCGGAGCCACGGAATCGCGGCGGGGAAGGCAACGGGTGGCGGGCAGCCTCCCAAGGCAGCGCCGGCTGCCTGTCTGCAGACCCGGGGCCGCAGCCTGCCTTGTCCTGGTTTAGCACAATCCAACCTGTGCTACCTGCTTTCAGAGAGCGGGAGGAGCGCTGCTCCGGCAGCCTCCGTCCCCTGCTCTTCTGCCGCCTTCGAGGGTCAGCGTGAGACAAACGGCAATCGCCCGGGCAGCGCGAGCCCCCGCGGAGCCTCCCCGACGTGTCCGTGCCGTCACCTACGCGAGCGCTTTCCCGCTTTTGTTACGGTTTTCCTCGAAATCCAGACAGAGCGCGCAATTCCTTGCCAGCTTACGGGCACAGCTGATGTCGCGCAGGATCCCATCCGCGGTGTAGCGAGCCTTTGGGCTTCGGCTTCCCGAATTCTATTTGCAGAGTCGCTGGCCCAGTCCTTTTCTTCCTCGGGCAGTTACCGCAGCTGCTGTGGCACGGCCTGAAAGCTTAAGCCTAAACTGGAGCTGCCGCTATCCGTCTCATCTCTCCTCCACTGGGGAAGGGATACTTTATCTTAAACCCAGATTTAAATAGGTATCTCTAAGCCTGCTCGCTTTTCGGCACGTTGGTGCAAAGTACTTACATCAGACTTGCTGAATCTTCAACCTGAGATCACAGAATAAACCGTATCGTTCAAAGAAATAATACTTTCTTGAAAAGCTTCCTGCGCTGTTTGTCACATCTCCTTTTGCTTCGGTATGCCAGTATTTTGAGTGTGTGTGCTTTTCCTCTAGGAGCTAAATACAGTCTAGGAAATCACACTGTAATATTTGTGCTCATTCACAGTGCTCCTTGGACGTCTGACTCGCGTGATTTTTCTGACGCTGTAAAGCTCTGCGCTCGGTTTGCTAGCCAGCAACTTCTACCAGCATTGCATTTAAGTCTCACGGGTGCCACCTGTAACGCGTACGGGGCTGAAGCAATGCCGTCATTTGCAGAGAGCTGGTTTTCCTTCACCTTTTACGTTACGAAATATCTTGGTCGTTGGGTCATCTCCTTCTAACGCGTGCTTTCCGTGTTCGCCCGGACCAAGCAGCAGTGCGTCACGTCGGAAGGGACGCGGCTGCTGCCCAGAGCTGGCGGGGATGCGTGCGGAGCGCTGGGCACCTCGTGATGCTTCCTTGAAGCTGATGCAAAAGGGAAAGGCGAGCTCCTGGTAAGCCAAACCCCTCCCTTGTCTTCAGCTCTCAGTACCTGCTCGGGGCGGAGATTTATCCATTTATTAGGGTGGGGATTTATCCATTTATTAGGGTGGGGATTTATGCATTTACTGGATGAAGTGGGCAAAACGCCACCCAGAATTATGGGCAGAGGTTTCCAGTCACTGACAAGTGTAAATGCTGTGGCATGAAGATGTAGCAAACATTGAAACCGAATGTTGCAGGGACATCTGAGTGTGCACTGTGCTGAAAAACAGGAGGTAGATTTTATTCACATGTCTGCATGAAACAGGCCCTGTCACCATGCCCCACTAGTTCTAGATAACGAACCTACAGTGATTATTCAGTGCTTAGCAGAACGAGCGGACCAAGGTTCTTACCCGTCGGCGTGGGAATGCTCCGGGAGTCTGGCTTGTCGATTAACTCAGTAAATGAACGGTTTCTATCAGCAAAGCAAGGATGAACCAGCCTTAAGCTGAGCTTACGGTTTGTGTTCGGGGAGGAAAATAACAGGTGACGCTGACAGACCCTTTCCTTCCTCCTGTCGCGCACAGAGGCAGTCGGGCTGGCAGCCCCGCAGCCGCCAGAGCGAGCATACTGGTTGGACTGGCGTGTACTGGCCCCAGCCAGGTAACACTCTCTACAGTGCCTGGCTTGCACACGAGTCAGCCGATTGTTTCAGATAAACCGCCCCAATGTCACCCCAAGGTCCTTCTCACGTGCAGTGCTCGGCACTGGGTTTGTGCAGCCGCTGCCTTTGCGCACCGGAGCAGTGCAGTGATTTGGTTTTCGAAATCAAAGGCGGGGTCCCGCCCGGTACGAGGAGCGGCGTCCGAGCAGGCGGCTCGTGTCACGGCCAGAGGCAGGCGACGACAGGGCTGCGGCCCCTTTGCACCCAGCAGCAGTTCCCATGCACGGTTGCTTTCTGTGCAATACCGGGCTTTCCTCGCAAGAGGGATTCTTCCAGCATCGCCACCTCACCCACGCTCGGGTTCTGCAGATTTCTTGCGTTTCAGACGCAGTCCCCGTCTCACACTGGGAGGGAAATAACTCGATTTTCCCCGTGACTGGTGCTGGGACCTGCAGGACCGTAAGGGGTAGCTAAGCGATGCTCCGGGCAGGCTGCTTTACCCTGCTCTTTACCCAGACTGGTTTGCTTTCTGACAGGACCCCTTCTCTTTACTGAAGCATTAATTTCTAAGGCCACAGTGAGGGTATTTAAACCCATCCACTTCTGCCTGTGCCCTCCTCTTCCCAAGCGCTTCTGGCGGCAGGCGAGCTCGTGCCGGGGGTGAGCTGGCGGGGTTGCAGGAGGGACGTTTGTCCCTCGAGCAGTTGGCTCCCGTGTTAATTCCCAAGGAGCTGGCAAACAGCTGCCAAAAAGCTGTTTCCCGTCTCTGTTGATCAATATTACCTTTCCACAAGCGTACGGCGTTACCGAGCGTTAGCAGCTAATAGCACCACGTTTCCTGCACGATTTCAAGGACTGTAGCGTACCCCAGAGTCCTTATGTTTGAGAGGAGACTTTTGAACTAAATAACGTTACACCAGATGTTATTTATTACCCATTTCCAACGCAGCGACCCTGTTTCCACCCAATCTTGTGCTGGGCTGCTGCCACAGGACATTTATCTCCACCGTTACGTTCGCGGCTTCTTGGGTTAGGGGCAAACGATTCCGTGCAGACTCCCCATCGAGAAGGAAGGCAGCAGGTCCGGCCAGGACTCTCCGAAACCTGGGAGCAAATGTCTGCTTTCCCGCAGGAAGAGGTGAAAGGAGTCGTTACCTACCCGCCAGTCTCGTTTTTGCTGTCACTGAAGCCAGTGGCAAAACTTAAACTGTGTTCCAGAGCTGGAACCTTTTAAAACGCTCCCTGCCTCTGCCAAAACCTTTGTGGGTACAACGCAGCCTGCACCGAGGCTTTATCTACCCACTGGGTGACGAAGGACCCGCCGGCCAAGTTTTTAGTTTGTCGACGGCTGTTCCTCAGCGGCTGGAGACGCTCGCGCCAGCGAAGCAGAGGAGACCCCGCCGCCCGCCGCTGGCGAGGACGCGTCCCTGCGCGCCGGGGGTTTCCTCTGCACTGAGCGGTCCTTGGTTCCTGCGATCTTTTTATGTGCTTATTCTAGGAATTCTTCAATATGAACGTTGGGAAACATTTCTCTATAGATGTTTAGCCCCCAGCAGTGAAACTTCACCGTCGGAGCAACACAACCCTGCCCGCTTCACCGCGACAGAGGAAAGGCGCAGCCGCAGCCTAACAAAGAGGCGCTCGATCGCAGGGGTGCCCACCAAGCGTAGCGGAAGAAAGATAGAAGTGAGCTGCTTGCTTTCGATCTTAGAAATGATCTTTTCTGAGCAATTCTGGAGTATGGCAATGAAATGAGAGCAGCACACAAGAATCAGGCAGGCGGATTTTTAGCCTGCTAACAGAAAACGCTTTGGGCTGACTTTGGGAAGCCCGTATGGTCACTGGCGAATAATTCTGAAAGAGGATTTTTCTAGTGAAGGATCCGGTGGTTCCTCCCTCGGCAGCAGAGGTGTAGGCGCTCCAGGCAAACCCACCGAGACGTGCACCGAGCCAGCAAAGACCCAGCTGGACGGCCCGGACCTTTCTAGTACAAACCCCACGTGCCTCTTTGGGAAGGAGGAATGCCTGAAGAGCAGCCTCCAAGCTCCCTGCCCTTATCATGAAGGTGAGAGGAGGAAAAGAGCAATTTAAAAAGTAGAAACAAAAAGTTCCCCCACCGTTAGCAGATCCTCTTCTGCTGTCAGATATTGATCCCGTCCCCAGGGGAGCAAAGAGGGAATATTCTGAAACAGCCAAGCAGCAAAGTACCGGCCTTGTATTTCTGCACCATTTTACGGTGTGCTGAGACGCGCAACACCGCAAAATATCCGAGAGCTTCACTAAGTCCAGAATCTCTTTTTTTTGTGATGCTGATGAGGGACGGACGGATTTTCTTTTGCCAGGTAATCGGGTTTCTGCCCTCCCTGAACCCGCTGTGCCTGTTGTCCGCTCCCCACCAAGGGCCGAGGGGCACCGTGCAGCTGTGTGCGGGCCGCCGAGTCCCGCCTGTGCTGCCGCGCCGCCTTAAGCGCTTTTTAAAATACAGAAGTGTTACTGGGAGAAAAGCTGGAGACCTGCTTCTCTCTGCCAGAATGATGAGGTACCTCTTTCCCCCACCTCTCTAGAAAACCTTGCTTGTATTACGTCTTCCTAGGTAATACGCGTGGTCATTAGGCCAAAATATTCCCAGTCAGGATCATTTCTCATATTTTGGAAGCTTATTTCTCTGGTTATTTTTGAGATGTGGCTTTCCAAGGCTGCGTGTGTACAACGGGCTCTGTTTTGAAAGAGGACCGAGAAGTAAAACGCTGCCGGTCGCGAGTATGTCAGTCTTGAACAAATCAGAAAGAAAGTTCGTTTTTTCCCCTAAGGACAATACTTTACTGGGCTCTTTAGGCGTCTCATCAGGATTTCCGAAATTCACTTCCAATTTTGAAATGGTTCCTTTTTTTTTTTCCACGTTGAACGATGGCGTCCCGACCTGCGCGCTGGGGCAATGCGGGACGGGGATTTGCCCGTGCCCTCCATCGAGCAGGACGAGACTTGTTCAGCCGCGCGGCGCAGGCTTGAGCGCGCAAGCGCTGGAATGACATTTCCCCCTCGCTGGAGCCGGGTTTCTGTTGCAATGTGCTTTTGTTTTCCCCTACCCTGTCTGGAGAAACTGGGACTCGTGTGCTCTGCAAGTAGCACAACACTGAGGGCATCGATTTGTACCCACTTAAAAGCCCCATCCCTTGTTTACCAGCTCTTAAACCTGAAAGCACCATCAAAACTGACGGTGCTTAGCACTGGTGTTTACTCGGCTTTCTCCCTGGCTAGGGGACGGTGAAAACAGGCCTGGCGGTTTCGCTTCTGTTTACGGTTTCTAATAGTCTCCTCTTTCATGTCAGCACTCCCTCGCAGAGCGCTACGCTGAAATAAACTACAAACATATCCGTATGCTATTCAAAAGCAAAATCTGCCGGATAACCTGCTCTAAATAACTTACCACCTCAGGGGCAAGCCTGCCTGAAAAATTAAACGTTAAACAAAAAAGAAAGCTATTGCTTGTATTTTATATGGGGTTTTGTAAAAGCCTTTTTCTGGGGTAGCTGGAGCCACACTTGACCTCTCGTTTTGCCTTTGAAGCTGGGAGCTGGAGCGGCCGGAGCCGGCGGCTCTGGCCGGGGCGCGTGCCAAGGCAGCGGTGAGCGGGCGCAGCCGGCGCGGTCCCAGCCCGTCGCAGCTCGCCGCGAAGCCGGCCGAGGGAGAGCCACGGCTGGACGGGCCTGGAAAGAGCTCCTCTGCGGCCCTGGGACGCAGCCGGCGGCTGGGGCAGCACCAGAGGCAACTGGGCAGAGCGTGATCAGCCCCGCGTAGCTCGAGTACCGAACAAGCAAGTCGCCTCCCGCTCTCCCCTCAGATGATGTTCAGAAGAGGTGTCTAGGTGTGGAACGGGTTATTTTCTGCTTTTGTTGGATGTCAACGGTTGTGGACTGCGTAGGAATGGGAGCGGAGCGCCGCTGGTTGTTCGCATCCGGGAAAGGGAAGGTAGCGGATCCGGGCAGGCTGGCAGCGACTGTGTCCATGACAACCGGCAGCTGTGGCCTGGCTCCCTCCCCATCGCCCCCCCATCGCCCCCCCATCGCCCCCATCGCCCCCCCATCGCCCCCCATCACCCCTCCATCACCCCCCATCACCCCCCATCACCTCCCCATCGCCTCCCCATCGCCTCCCCATCACCCCCCCATCGCCTCCCCATCGCCTTCCCAGGGCGCGTCCCAGCTCCCGCTGGTCCCTCTCCTCGAGTCACCTCTTGGCTGCAGCTCGGCGTTCCTGAGAGATTGGTGCAAGGCTCACAAATTACGCACGTTTCCTGGAGCCACCAGCTCAATCGCTTCTGCTAGCAAAACCCTTCCCTGCCTTGAGCCACCTGCGCTTCAGCCAGGGGCTCCTGGGAGATGCCTCAGGGGATCTGCTCGCGGAGGCCCTGGTTTACAGCAGTACCACGCAGAAGCAGGGTGGGCTTAGCAGGCTGGCAGTTTGCAGAACCAGCAGGCAAAACACAATATATAGTGCAAAAGAAAAGAGTTTCAGGTACACCGGACACCTTCAGAAACGCAAGTGAGCTGAGCAAGGCAGCGCGATGCTCACCTCCGCAGGAAGCGTCAGCAGAGGCTAAAGGCGTTCGTTCCATGAAGCAGCCTTCGGTCTGCACAAAGCCCTCGCAGGGGAGCGAGAGCTGCCTGGGCCGTGCTCCCCAAGAAGCTGCTCATCCCACAGCCTGCTGCGGTGCATTCTGCATTCCAGCGGCCGCCCGGACCTGCCTTGGGAAACGCTGGCATTTGAGGCAGCTGCAATCGCGCACGGCGCTAAGGAACGGAAAGAAATCTGTCAGAAAAGCAAAACGCAATTCTGCTGTTAAACGCAGCCAAAGTTTCTCATTTGCAGGGCCCCTGCTTTGTATCTTCAACGTGATGTTTGTACCACGCGAAGGAAAAATGTGTCCCGGGAATCAAAACAAGGTGATCTGTCATCTCTTCCTTCATGGTGGGAAAACAAAGCAGAAGAGGCAAGGAAACGAGATTGTGAATTGGGACCCGGGGGCTGGAAGACGGGCGCGGAGTTCCCGTTCCACCCCGCAGCCTGCTGGAAGCACGACTCGGTTTCCCCTCCGGTGCAGCCGGGGTAACGGGGAGCGCAGAACTGATTGCTCAGGCTTCAGAATACAAAGAGAGCTGCTGCGAGCTCCGATGAAACCACGCTCAGCGCAAACACAAAGCAGATTACGCAGGTCTGTAAGTTGTAGCGGGGATGTGGGACTCAGCCTCGCGAGCTCTTGTGCCTCCAAGCTTTTCGCATTTCCTTATATGTGTAAAAGCGGCGCAGCGTGAAGCAGGCGGTTATCGAGAGATGCTCCCGGGCTTCGGTGAAAAGAAGGGACACAGGAGCCGTGGAGCGCTGGGTTAGTGCGTGGTGAGGTGGAGGAGCACTTGGGCAGCTTTTGGAATAATGGGGAGAAACTGGGCCTGGTAACGCGGATGAGGACCAGTCCCGACACCTCCACTTCGGAAGGGCTTCTTTGGGGAGAACTGGCTTGACAAACGTCGTCAGCCTCCCTGACAAGGACAGCGTTACACACCAAAAGCCAGCCAGCGGCAGAGGCAAAAAAATCCACAATTGTATTTGAGGAGGATTTGATGTTTTTAAAGCCAAACTAAAACCGCAGCATTTTGAATTTTCAGCAAGGGCAACACTGACAAAAGAGCCACCCAGCTGGCCCGGAGCCTGCCTTCGCCGTGGCAGCGCCTCTCCCCAGCCTGCGGCTGGCCCAGGAAAACGCCCGCATATACGTTTTAATCCCTGTGTTTAGCCCCGAGAGCCACCCAAGCAGCAGGCTCTGCTGTTCGACTCCAAAGAACGCTTTCTGTACCCTGCCTTCAGGATAGGGGCTGCTTTTTATCGCCGTTCTTCAACGAGGAAATAAACCCTGGGGGGAGCGCTGCCTCGCTTCTCCTACCTGAGCATCCTGCCCCGCGCTTACCGGCGACCGCGTGCCGCGTTTCACGTCCTGACCATCAGCTACGATTCAGCCTTGTCTGCTGCGGGAACCGAGGGAAGGCGGTCTGACAGCGGACGATAGCTTCTACCAGAAGAGAGACAGCTTCCCTTTGGGCCCTGCAGCTGGGACTGGAGACCTTAGCTTGTTTCCCCAGCATGAGGGATTGCTGAGGTGTTACCCGGGCTTTCTGGGGGCATCAGTAGAATTCTGAGGGTACCGGAGAGCTACCTCAGCAACATCCTCTCCCGGCCTTTAGTAAAAGTAGCTGCAGAGATGCAGGGAGTAATCATGCACGCGTCATTTGTCGTCTCCCCAGTATCTTTAATTCGCTGGTTTATTAAAAGAAGCGGGCAGGATAATTTGGTAGTTTTATTTAGGTGCAGTGGTACCCATGGGTTTAGAGCCGTCTTTTTCTTCCAACGTAAAGAAGTCATTGCTCCCTAAAGCTGCATAATTTCCGTCTTTTGTCAAGTTCACGGTCAGCCCGCCCGTCTTTCTGCTGTGAAACGTGAAGGACTTTGCCCGCCGCCAGCCCTCCCAGGGGTGGCAGCAGCCGCGGCTCCCGTCCCCCTCTCACCGAGTTGCAGCAGGCCTCGCTCTGCCGTTCAGACGCTTCCTCCGGCTGCTGCCCGTTAACCTCGCCCTGAGACCGTGAAAACGAAGGCTTGCTCTTCTGCTGGTTACTGTACCGCCCTGTAACTGCCGCTTTTCAACACGTCAGAAGGAATTTATTTTATTTTTAACGTTTTTTTTTTTACTGTTTATAATCACAGCCACGACCTTGGAGTCAGAAATTTCCCAGGAGTTAATGCCCTGCGTCCCCCCAGCTGCTCCCGGCAGCTGCTCAGCGCCTGATCCTGCCTGGCTTCCAGGCGTAACCCTCCCTGGGGGCTGGGAGGCTTGCGGCGGGTCACCCGACGGGAAACGGCCTTTCTGCCCGGCATCCTGCCTTCAACACTCCCCGTGGGATCGCCGCCCAGGTGGGAAGCTCCAGGCGCACCAGGATGCGATGCCCAAGGTTGGCTTCGTGGGGCCGGCGTGGAAGCACGGCAGTCGCGGAGCAGCGTCTCGTTTTGTTCTCCTTCCAGAAGGATGCGGAGAGCAGCCGCCTGCCCTCGCCCGCTCCGCGCTCCCGCCCCAGCCCCGTCCGCCTCGCGCGCCACGTAGAAGGAAGGGGAGACGCGCTTTGCAAACGGATGAAGAAGGTGAATGGGATGCCGGTATTGGCATCATCCTGTTATCGATGCCATTCGAAGCAGGTTGCAGCAGGTGGAGGATGGATGTAACCAGACGGCACGCCGCGTCCCAGGCAATAAGGGGAAATTATGGACAGCTTTGGAGCTGAATGAATGACTCGCCACAAGACCCGCTTCAGCTCGCTCCCGCAGTAAGTGACACGAGTTTAATGGGCTCTAACGGGACCTCAGTTAGCACCAGCCGGGTGGATTTGTGTTATTTAATGCCTTCGTCTGGGGCTCCAACAGCTACGGCACGGGGGGCTCCGAGCACAGGACTCGGCGGCGGCAGTTCCCAGGCTTGGCTCCAACGCTTGCTGTCGCTGCGGGCATTTTCTGCACTCGATTCCCCCACGTGCAAAAAAGATGTCAGCTCTGGCCTGAATCACAAGCGGGTCCTGATGATGACTTACAGATTGGCTGCGAGTGCTGTGAAGGTGAACTGGAACTTTTCGAAGCGCTGGGCTCTGTCCGAATTCAGCGCTTTCGGCGCCCGCTGCCCTCCCTGAGCAGGTAAGGGCTGGGGGCTGCGCGGCCCGGCCCCGGGACAGCTGCCCTCGGAAGGCAAAACCCCAGCTGTGTGCGCCTTCCCTTAGGCTCGTCAACTGTTTCCAGCCACACCTCGATGAAGTCAACCCTTAGCAATGCAACCTTTTAAAAAGATTGGTTTGGGTTTTTTTTCTAACAAATAATTTTATAATGACACATGAAAACATGGTGCTTTGGGGTTTGGTAGAAAGTGAGCAGAAGAAAACTTTTTCCTAGTTGAGAAGCCTCGCAGGTGAGAACAGCCGTGAATGATGAGCACTTGTGCCTAAGGCACCTTTCCTCCGAGTCCCGAAGGCCGCAGAAAGGTGGGTACGTTTGCACCCGGGCTTTGCAGGGCAGGCGGGCGGCGCGGAGCACTGACTCGCTGCACAGCGCAGGCCGGGAATCCGGATTTCCCAGCGCAGTTTCCTGCTTTAGCAGCAGCCTGAACGGTGTCGCCGAGTTTCTGCTCAGCGCCTCTTCTTCTGGCCATGCCCTGTCGCAGCGCACGCGCGGCGAAACAGCCCGACGCTCCCGGAGGGAAACAATCTCCCAAGGCACAGAAGAGGCGGACGCTTGGTGCCGGGCAGTTTTCAGTAGATGTTTGGTGTTCGGGTGCTTCTCGGTGCCTTGAGGATTCCCTTGCGAGACGGGAGCGCGCCGTGACCGCCCCTCCGGCCTTGCGAGGAGCGAGCAGTACCTTGCCAGCAGTTTTAAGATGTTTGCATCCAAAAACTATCAGGGCAAAACGCGTAGGCAAGGGTGCGGCTGGCAGGGAACGGATCGCCCCCGTCACCCTCGCCACCCCCCGGAGCTGCGTGTGGCACCCACGCACATCTCATCATCTTTGTCCCTTAATCAACCCGCCGCACCTTGGGGTATCGGCTCGCTGGCTGCCTCCAGCTGGTGCCGGAGCGTGGCCAGAGCAGGGCAGCGAGGCTGGGGCAGGGGCTGGAGCACAAGGCTGGGGGGGCTCAGCCTGGAGAAGAGGAGGCTGAGGGGAGCCCTCATCGCTCTCTGCAACTGCCTGAAAGGAGGCTGGAGCCGGGGGGGTCGGTCCCCTCTCCCCAGTAACAAGCGCTGGGACGAGAGGGAACGGCCTCCAGCTGCGCCAGGGCAGGGTTGGGTTGGATGCTGGGAAGAGCTCCTTCACCCGAAGGGCTGCCAGGCGCCGGCCCGGGCTGCCCAGGGCGGGGGCTGAGCCCCGCGGGGGTGTTTAAAAGCCGGTGGATGCGGTGCGTGGGGACACGGGCGAGGGGCGGCCCTGGCAGCGGCGGGGCTCCATCGCCTTCACGCCCCGCCCCCCCCCCCGCACCACGGGCGCTCCCGCAAGGCGCCGCCCCCGCAGCGGCTCCCCGGGGCCCGGGCCCCGCCCGCCCCGCAGCTCGGGGGGCGGAGCCTCCCCTGGCCCCGCCCCGGCCCCGCCCCGCCGCTCCCCGCCGGCCCGGGGAGCCGGTGCCCAGCGCCGGGCGCCGCTGCCAGCCCAGCCGCGCCGCCGAGCCCCGCGGGGCCGCCGCCGGCAGCATGCCGCTCGCCCAGCTGGCCGAGCCCTGGCCCGACATGGAGCTGGTGCATCTGGACGCGGAGGTGAGCGGGGCGCCGGCCCTTCCCGGCGGCGGGGGGTGGGGGGGGGGCTCCGCGCCGCCCCCCCGGGGGTCTCCGCCGAACAAAGGAGCGCCCGGCCCGGCCGCCCCCGCCCGGCGGGACCCCCCCCGGCCGCGGGGGCTGCGGTGCCCCCGGCGCGCGGTTCGCGGGCGGCCGGAGCCGAGCGCCGCCCGGGGCCGCCCCGGGGCTGGGGCGTGCGCGGCGGGGGGCGCCGGGGCCCCGGCTCCGCTGCTGCCGGTGCGGGCGCCGGGCGTTGGGGAGCAGCGTGCTCCTGCGTCCCCTCCCGCAGAGGGCAGCGGTCCCCGCCGGGGCCCGGGCGAGAAATGTCCCGGGGTTTGGGTCTTTCTCCTCCAGGCTCCCCCGCTCTGCGCCGCCCCAGCCCCAGCCCCAGCCGCTCTCGCAGGCCTGTGCTTCAAACTCCGGCCACAGTCCTGTGCCGCTTTGCTGGGTGCCTGCTCTCCCCTCCTGCTTTGCTCTTTTCCTTCTGATTAAGGTCTCCGAGCCAGATGTGCAGGACGGTGCACAGCATCTGTCCACATCTGCAGCCTTGCATCACAGCCATTTCGGAATAAAGGGACAGCCCGTAGCAGTTCTCACCCGCGCAGAGCAGCCAGCTGAGGCACTGTGCTCTGGCACGCTTTACTTAAACATCGTCTCGTCCAAATTGGAGCTAGCAGCTCTGCTGGAGACACCGAGGGGTGCTGGGGATTTTGTCCCAGGTGTTTACTCAGACCTGGGTGCTTTTCCATCGTTTTGGCTGGATTCGATGCTGTCACGCTCTTCTGTTGCGCCCAGGGATGTTGCGGTGGTTAATCGGTCAGATTTGCTTATTCCTGTCTAAAATTGCCTCTTGGGAGATCTCTGCTTTGAAGGGAAGCAGAGTTTCACCACCACTGCGATGACAGCAGGGAGGTCAGCTGGCGATCGGAGGGGAGGCTGCCTAATTTTCATCCGCCAGGTATGGCAGGGCTTCTCCTGGAGCCCCCGGCGCGGGCGAGGGTCTGCCGGCGCCGCGGCTGCCAAACAGCTGGCACGGCGCTGCGGTGGGCGACGAGCGTCCGCTCCGAAGCATCACTTGAGTCACGAGGATGAGTTTGTGCTCGAAGGTGGGAGAGGAGGGAAGCCCTGCGGTGGCTTGATCGCGATTCCCGAAACCACGTCGCGCGCCCAGAGCCGGGGTGTAGGCTGTTGCTGGAAGACAGGGCTTTTGATTTGTGGTTTCCCTTCCTAAGTAGGAGGATAGCCTGAGCAGCCAGAAAACGCAACTGGAGTTGTAACAGGAAGAAACGAATGCCGGTGCCCAGGGCGGTGAATGCCGTGGGCGAGATTCGTTTGCTGCTTAATCCCGGGTCTCCCAGGTGCCAGGCAGGCGCCGCGTCAGCACCACGGGCTCTCTTCTGAGCGGGAACGGCCGGTGGTCCGGCGTGTTTGTCAGCCCGAGTCGGCCATGAAGACCGCGGCAGCAGCAAGGACTGTTTGCCCCATTGCGTTAGTAAGGGGTGTGTTAACTGGAAGCTGAAAGTGGAGGGCCTGCCCCGGGCTCTGGGCTGTCCCCTTCCCCCGGCTCACCTTGGCCAGAGCCCTCGGGCAGGGTCCGGAGCCGCTCGCAGGTGGTATTTCTGATCAGTCTTTACAGGTGATCCCAAGTGGGACGTTAGCCAGTTAGCTCCCTCTGTTTTCAGGTGAGCAGGTACGTGCACTTGACTCCAGCGAGGACAATAATACGGGTGTTCTTCGCCTCTGAACCTGGCTGCCATCGCCTGGGCCAGGCGTCGGGGCGTTCCCCGACATCCAGCAGCGTCTCTGCGAACAGCGGGGAGGGACTGGGGCTCAGGGGAGTTTTGCACCTTGAGAGGCTAAATTCGCCAAGGTCAGGGGCCCAAGGAGAAAGTTTTCACCGCTCCCGGGCAAGGTGGCACCACTGAGAAACCGAGGAGACTTTTCTGGAACGCCAGTTACGTAAATTGCCCTGGGATCGCTGCCATCCAGGTTAGAAACCGGCTTCCTCCAACCTTTGCTTTCTGAGTCACGGAGCAGAGGTGCTGTCACCGCGCTGGTGGAGGCATCGGTCCGATTGTTAAGGGATTCGGGGTTTTTCCACTGCGTTCCAGGAGCGTTGGCCGGCTGCTGCTGGGGCCGGGTCCCGGCTGGCACCCGCCAGTGCTCAGCCTGGAGCCGTGCCGGGGAAACGCGTGGAAGTGGGTGGCAGTGGGAGCTTGAACTGATCCGCTGCAGGAGACGAGGCCCTCTGTCCCGGGGACTGAGCTAGCTTCATAAGACTTTTTCGCTTCCCCCCCCCCGCCGCTTATATTATTCAGAATATTGCTTATGTAGTAGAAAAATCTGGCTGGGGCAGCGTACAGGCGATAGAGAGTGGAGGCGAATGACTTCATCACCATAGCGATGGATACTGTCATCGGGGCTATGCTTTCCTTTGAACTCTGGTCTTGTTACACAAACATACAGCGACACAGCTGACGTGGGATTACGCCAAACCCAACCACTTCAAGCTAATTATTTTTGCTGGGATATGTGTACCATCCCTTATGGAGCAGGAGCCATTCATGAATAACTAGCTTTTTCAAGCCTCTTAGCTGAACAATGCATAAAACAATGATCAAAAGATAGGGGAGGAAGCCGAGCAGCTTTCGTCTCTGATACGCCTCGCGCATAGACTCCTCGGTCTGTTTGGGCTACGTGAGTTCTCTTGGAGATCTTTATTTTTGCAGAATCATTTCCTTTCTCTGAACTGCGATAGGCAAGATCCATACGTCCCACTTAATAATAATAAAATGCCTTGTTCTTGTGTCAAACTAGCAGAAGCTCTGGGGTGGAGGCTTTCTTCCCCCATTCCTCCCCGCTTGAATCCTTCATGGTTCGTCAAAGTTGGGCGAAGGAGCGTCTTTGGGTACTGGTACCCTCGTTGGGTTGTGTATGGGCAGCTCAAAAGCGACTAGGCAAAACCTAGAGGCCCAGAAATAGCAGCAGGCTGCTTTTCTAAGCAGAGCTGTCGATAATCCGGGGTGACTTGTGCTGACGGTGCTAACTGCAGAGCGCAGCCCTTGATGGCAGTGGGAGCGGGCACGGTCTTGCACGGCCCTGGCAGGGCTGAGGCTCGTCCTGATTGCGGATCAGAGCAGCGCTGTCCTGTTCTGTAAATTGCTCCCTGTGCCGCAGATTACGTGGAATTAAAGGGATTTAAAATGCAAGATGTCCTAAGATAAATATCTCCCAAGTTCAGCCGGGCTGGCAGTTGCGTAACCGAATGCGCTCGTTTTCCAGTATACTTTCCTGCGTGCTCTTAAGAAAACTTCTTAGAGCAGAATGTGTGCAGAAGGGCTTCTGCGGCCCCTCTCGGGCAGCTTTAGCTGTTGCTCTCCCGGAGGTGCCCTCGCTGCCAGGCTGCTGCTCCACGTGCCCATCAGATTAGCTCCGTAATCCCCACTTCTGCTTGCCCCAGAGCAGCGCTGCCTGGAGAGCTGCAGGGACAGGCTGCTGGCCCCTGGCGAGGCTCATGCTGCTGCCTTCTTGGTAGCCCAAGCCCTGCTCCACCGCCATCCGCATCAGCTCCTTGCTTCCCTGGGCACCCAAGGGAAGGAGCTGTGCCTCCCTCCTGCGGCAGGTGTTGCCTGGTTGCTGCCTGCGGGGAGATCTTCGGGGCTGCTGTTGGAGTAGGACATTCAGGAGCCCCCTTTCCAGCCCCGAGCAGGGCGTGCTGTACGGGGCGCCCGGCACGGAGGCACACGCGCGCGCGCTTGCTGAGGCGCTGTGCGTGGTATGCGGGGGAGTGCAGGAATAAAGCATTTTAAAGAGACAAATGTCAAACCAAGAAGCCCACAAGCTCTTTCAGCTGTACTACGATGCGGTGAATGGCCGTATTTTATCTTGGGAGGTGACGAGTCTGTAGCTGTGAGTGTGTTTCCATCTTGGATGCTTACAAACGGCTCTTGAATTCCATATGAGGGAATAAGGACTGGTTTTGCTCTGGGGTAGAAGGAAAACATTTGGCTCTAAATACTGCAGTTCTCTCCTTACACATCTGCCTTATGTCAGCTTGAGAAAGTGCCTGTTTTATCGGGAGCTTCGTCCCTCTAAGACCATGGGCCTACATGCCCAGGAGACCTCCCTGGGGTGGACGCTGGTCCCTTCCAGGTAGGAAGGATTTCGGTCAATCCAGTGTGTAGGACAAGCGTTCCTCGGGGTAGGGAGCTGATGAAACCCAGCACTCGAAAGGTCTGGCAGGTCTGGAGGTAGCACCCGCTGTCTCCTAGCTTACCCGTGCGGCTGAAGGCTTGGACAGACCCCGTGTTCACTTGCCGTGTGCTAGTCTTCCCAGGGAATAGGAGAGCTCGTCCCATCCATCAACTCGCCCCTCTTCTAACACGTGCCTTGTAGATCTGTTCTCCAGACCATGAGCCAGGCACTGCTTCCCTCTGTCCAACACAGAAATTCTACTTCTGAAGCTGTTTTAGACATCGACAGCCCCGGTTTTGATTAGCAGCGGGTTATGAATTGTTGATCAGTGGCAGCTGAGCCAGTAAACACGAGCGTCTTCCCAAGTCTGGTTATCTTGAGCAGCGTCTCCCCCCTCGTTGGGGAGGCTATACATAAACACAAAATCTTACTTCACTTCTTTGCTATTCTTTGTGCTAATGGCACCGAGAGCTCCGTGTAAACATCAGGGCAACGTTCCTCTGGAAGCACTTGCCTTGCGTGGCAGTGCTATTGCTTTTTTCAGTCATTGGCTGAAAACACTTGGGAACTTAAGCCCAGTTTAAGTCGGCACTAAGGTGACTTGTGGGGCTCGGAGTGGATCCATATAAATGTCAGTATTGCAGGGCCTCTCCCCGGCCGACGTGCCGGCGCTCCGCGGCGTGGTAGGACCAAGCCGTTCTGCGAGGTGCTGCCGGCAGCGCAGGCTGGCTGCGGTGGGAGTGGGGAGCCCTAAATGTGACGATACACGGAGACTCTGGACTGTTGTCTGTGGATTTGAAGTATCTGAGAACTAAACTTGTGCTTAAATGCAGCTCTTTAGCGTTGCACCTCTTATTGCGAGCCAGCTGCAGCAGGTGGCCGAGCAGTTTAAGAGCGGCAGTGGTGACCTCCCGTGGGAAGCAGAGGAGGGTGAGCCTGGAAGCAGTCGCTGAACGTTGCCGAAGGCGAGGGCAGCGTTAGAGGGAGGTTTCCTCCGCGGCCCCAAAGCTCTCTCCAGACCAACAACTGCAAGTTTCGCTTTGTATGAAAAGGAAGGACGTTAAATTTGGCCCAAGGAGGAGAAGGGGGTAGTGTAGTCCTAAGACAAATACCAGGTTGATGGCCCCTTGCTTCTCCAGGGAAGGAGCTAGCTTTGTTTCTGTTGATTCCTGAAAGACACTAAAACCCAGGCATTCAACTAAAAATCTGAGGCTGAAATACAGGTGCATTGCACCTCTTCTCTTGGACTGTAACATCTAAAGAGAAGGGAATAAACTCGCCTTGTTCTTTCAAAGAAAGAGGACTCCCATGAATTTTTGGAGCCTGAGACTGTAGTGCAAATAGATGTCAAAGCAAAATCTTCTCGCCCTTGTTTTTCTCCACAGTCTGCAGAAAACCTTTTGTACGTGCCTATCCTGCTCTGAGTATCTACGTCTGATTAAATCCCACCCACTTTTGCTCCTGCTGGCTTCTCCAGGCCCTGTGCTGTGCTGAGCCCGATGCGCCTCCGGTTCAGCGTGCGGCGTGACCGGCTGCTGCTGCTCCCGGCGCCCGGGTCGCCTGCTGGGACTTTGTACCGGGCTCCAGCAGCGGGAGCTGGACTCGCAGGCCAGGGGTGGCCTGGAGCCAAGCAGGTGGCGCGGATTTCCTGCCGCGGTATCGGCTGCGATAGGGTAATAAATAGCTGATAAATGTTCATATTAAAGCCAATGTCATGGCAAAACCGCTGTTAACTGCACCCTAGCACTGCTTTCCCGTCTTCGCCTGATCTCCCCTGCCTGCTTCTTGCAGGAGCCCCAGGGACGCAGCGGAGGGGGCAGCCGCGGCGGGGCGGGATGGTGCAGCTGCGGGGCTGCGTCTCTGCAGCACGCGGTGCCGGGGGTGCCGCTCCTGGAGCCACCGCCCCAGGGATGCGCGCCTGAGCAGCGCGGGGCTGCCGTTCGCCCCACGAGCGATGGTCGGTATGGAAGCAGCCCTGATTTTATTTGAGGGAAGTGTGGAGAGACTCTTGGGACAAGAGCCTTTTTTTTTAAAGTTTTTTTTCCTTAGCAGATGGTGTCCCCTCGGCGCACGGGGAGCGTTCAGCCACCTGTACGATGTCCAAAAGTGGCATCCTCCCCTGTCTGTCCCGCGTGAAAGGCTCTCAAAGCCAGCAGCCTTTGTAAGGGGGTGTAAGGAGCGGTCCCATGCCTGGCGCGTGCTAATGGCAGGTTCTCTTCCTTTGCAGAATGGGCAGGCTGCTCCAGAAGAAGGTGGGAATCCTCCATCCAAGGTAAAAATGCTCTGGGGTTATGTCTTCAAGTCATCCCTCTGAGCTGCCTGTGGGGGTGAGCTGACGGGGGGAATGGGTTGGGGATGGCTATTTTTAAATCCTGTAAGCTGCTGCTTTGTAATCTGGATGAGTGCATGTGGGAGTGTAAGGGACTGGAATAGGGGAAAAGATTTTCTTCCTGTCCCTTTGGTCATCCAAGCATATCTGGCAGGTTTCCCAAAGGGCCACCTCTGCCCAGCACGCAGGAGATGGACTGGAGGCCATAGCAGAGGGGGAGAAGCGAGAATCCCTGGGCTGTTTCAGTGCCGTGTTTACACCCTTCTCTCTGTTGTGATCTTGCCAGATGGGATGAGAAATACAAGAGTATTTGATGGTTTTGGCACAGCGGCCCTTGCTGAGCGCCTGGTATCTGTTTATTCTCTTGCCGTGGTGGGGCTGGGAGAAGCTCCACTTCTGTCGCGTTGCCCTCTGCGTCCCCGCTCACATCAGCAGGGAATGGCAGAGGGAACTGAGCTGCTGTCTCCGTGTTTTGGGCGAGGGTCTTGGTCTGCTAGACCTTCTTCCAACCCCTAAAGCTCTTCCTGCTCCACACATGAGCAGCGTGATGTTGAAGAACTTGATTTCCCTGATGTGAGCCCTCTCCCAGTACGAGACTGAGGACCGATGTTGTTAGCATGGGTATTTCCCAGTTGTGCCCATACTTCTCTGTCCTGCAAGACACTGTGCAGGGTAGAAGAGCCATATCAGTGCCTTGAAATCAGAAGCCTTTCAGGATTTCCTTTTCTGATACGTATGTGCTATAACTGTGAAGAATGACACTCATATGTTTGGCTTGGGAGACCTTGCTGAACGGGGCGTCGGGAGTTTGTCCTGTGCCTTGCCCTCGGGGAGCACCCTGGAGCAGTTTCTCTCTCTGAATCACCGTCCGTGTTAAAGGCCACGGGGGCTTATTGTATTGTTTGCCCTGCTCATTACTGTCGTATTTTTAGTAAAAGAAATTTAAACCTAAAAAACAATTGTCTGCTTTTCAGCCAGTTATTCTCCAGGAACTTATGCTGGAGTTCTGGCATTGCCATTGCATCTCAACGACCTGTTCTGCGTTTCTGTCCCAGTTGCTGGACCGGCACTTTTCCAGTGGCCTGCAAGAAATCTGGCGTGGGTCAGATGAACTCGGGTCAACGAGACTGCGCGCTTCCCTCCCCTGAGAATAGGGGGTTTGTGTTCTTCACTGTGCCTGCATCTCTGGCATGGGGAGAAAAAATAATCTGTCTCTTCTGGTTGGATTCCAGCTGGGCTTCTAAGACTTGAGACTTTGCCTCTTTCATCTTCAAACACTTGGCTAAACTGCCCTCCCGTAAAAGCCGCCGAAGGATGTTGCTTTAAACATAAGTGAAGACTTTTTGAAGGACATCACTGGGACAAACCCTGGCCGATTCCATCTGTAGACGCAGCCCCACAGAAAGATCATGTGCTAGAGGCCAAAAAGCACTTGGGGTTCTCTGTGTCCGTCTGTCCCTCTGGGGGACGCGGACGTGAAGTCCCCATCGCAGCTGGGGAGCTGAGCAGAGCGGCAGGCAGGTTGTCCCACATCCCACAGCGGGGAAACCGCACGGGCCCGGTGCTACGTGCAGGTGTCCTGCTTTCCACTTTTCCGAGGCAGCGTGGCCGAAATGCCTGCGAGCGCTGTCTGACAAGCCCATTTTCGGTAACTTTTGAACACGTGAAGCCCTGCTCCGTGCTCCTGAAATAACCTCGGTCGTGTTTTCCAAGTTTGTACAAGGTACGTTTGCTACCAGCACAGCCAAATGAACTGCCTCCTATAAACACATACCTTCCGCTTCAGGGCGAGCTCTGGCCCTCTCACCCAGCTGCGATGCTGCAGATGGGAAGCAGGCAGCGCACCGAATATCTACATATTTTTCTGTTCGTTTGGGGGTAGACGTCAGCAGCGATTCTGGCACTGGCTCTCCCTACACCAAGGACTAAGGAAGGAGAAGGAAGCGGCAGTGAACATCTGAGGTTGGCTGTTCTCAAGTTGAAGGTTGCTCAGGATCCCTCCCGTGCCCTTCTGTTCTAGCTGCGTGTGGAGAGCTGCGAGGGGAAGAGGCACTTTTATTCTAGGTTTGTACTTGCTATCCTTTTGCAGCTAATTCTGTGATCCCTTCTAAAAATAGCCTGAAGCAGCGACAGTGGCGATTACTCAACACCCACGCAGAAGTGCCATCCCTCCCCCTGTCCCCGTAAGTAGGATGCTGCCAGGAGTACAATCGGTATTTGCCTGGGCCATAACCAAAGACGCTTTGCAAAGGAGCAAATCCAAGAGTTCTTCAAAAGAGTTCGGAACTTCGCAGCTGGTAGCGCGAGACCGGTGCAGCCCAACGCCTCCGCCATCGTCTCACCTGCCGTTGTTGCACATTGGGGCCTCCGGGCGTGAAACGTGACGGTCACTGCGGAGGTAGCGAGGGGATGGTTTGGGCCAGGCTGGCTGTGATCTGGTGCTTTCTAGCTGCCTTTGTAGCTCCAGCTCAGCCTCCTCCTGAGGACAGCTGGTGCATTTCACAGCTTCTTGTGGCTTTTATTCCTTGTGCGGATTCCCACCTTTCAAGAACAACTGTGGTACGCGTGTCCCTGCAAGCATCGCGCCTCAGTGTGTTTATCTGAGTATCTTGGAAATGCCTGCAAGATCCTACAGCTTGGGCCGAGAGCCGTCTGGAGCGTCTGCCTCCCTTTGCATGGTCACAGGGAAGGGAGCCTGGGTCTGCAGTCAGGGCCATCCCAACAGCATTCCAGCTCTGCGGCCCTAAGGAATTCCAAGCCAAACCCTCTCCTTGTGCGAGCACAATCCTAGGTTGCTCATGCCCCAGTCCTTTCTTATCTGGATGTTCCCAGTGGGTCCCCACTGTAAGAGTTTGCAATCTGCCAGGCAACCCTGGCTGCACCCCTCCAACCGAATTGCTAATCCAGCGCTGTATCGAACGGGAGCCTTTGGCAAAGATAGGTACTGGGATGGCTTTTTTGTCTTCCTCTCCTCTTTGGTGGTGTTTGACCCTGTTTAAATTTGATGTTGGCTTTAGGATAGCAGCACGGCTGGTGCAGGGTTTGAGTGCAATGTCTGCAGGACGCTGAACAGAAGAGCTGCTCTTTCCCATTCGTATTGGTGGTAGCGGAGCGGGACTGCTGCTTACGGAGCAGGACTGCTATCCTCATGTCCTCCGCGTTTCAGGGCGCGGGGCTCGCTTTCTTCCTGCGACAGCCTTGGGTTCACCTCAGCTGCGTCCCCGCGCCGGGCAGGAGCAGAACGGGCGGTCTGCTGCCTTGCGCTCAAAAGCTGCTCTGCCCCGGCGCTGATCGGCAGCGCTGTGCGTTGGTCTCTAGGTACTGAGCCTCGTTCTCTCCTGTGTTCCTTAGGTTTTAATTGCCAGGTAGGCTGGAGATTGGTTCAGCTGGGGAACGGCAACAGAGGGCTTGAATTCAGTGGAAAAATGGAACCTCTCATAATTGGGGTTTTACAGCCTGCTCTGCAGCCAGCTTGGCTGAGAGGTGAGCTTGTGCTCCCTGAAGGTGCCAAGCGTGAGGAATTATGCATGAAAGTACAGCACCCAATTAGTGAAATCACTTCATAACGAAGAGCAGAGGAGTGGATTTGCAGTGCTGAGCGTGCCCACTCTCTCTGGAGGTAACGCTGGCGCAGGCTGGGCGCGCTGAGCAGCTCGTTCTTGGGTGATAATCACAGTGCGCAATGAAAACTGGGGAAGTGGATGAGTAACCTCTTCCAGCTCTGCTTCGCACCATAAAAGAGACCTTTGAGACCAGAGCGAGGGCTTGCTCTGCAGTGCGCGCCAGGCACGAGGTGCCCCACCTTAGGCTGGGGCTTGCTGTTAGGCAGCAAACCATCGTGGGATGCAGCAAAGGGGAAAACAGGGCTCTTTCCCAGATCTGTGTAGCTCCTGCTGATTTATCCTCGTGTCCTGACCAAGTAAAGCTTGCAGAAAGATCTGCAGCAGCATCTTCAGCAAGGGAGGCCCAAGGCAAGGAACCCTCGACATGGACACTTCTGGCCAGAGGTGCACACCTGCATCGCCAGCATTAACATCAGTTTGTGTCGTTCCGGGTGAAATGCCCTGTTGTAACGCTTTAGCGATGACAAAGTGCAGTTGCGGTCGCAGCTCTGAATTGTAATTCTTTGGGATGAGTTGGAGGAAGGAGGGTTGTGGCCATCTACCTGCGATAGCTGAGGCGTGAGGCTGCTCTGTGCCAGTCCTCTGCGCGGCTCAGTAGCAGTGCTCTGCTGTTAGAAATAAGGCTGGTTCTTATTTTTGCTAAACTCCTTACGTACCTGCTGAGGTACTCGAGCCCAGCTCTCGACTCCCGCCTGCAAACTGGATGTAGCTGTGGCAGCTTTCCTGCAGGCTGGACGTCACTGCCGGTGAGGAATCCTGCTCTGACCTCCGGACACGAACTGGGAATTTTTCACGCTCCTCAGCGGGATGTAGAGAGGAAGGCTCTGTGCGGCTCCATCGTGGCAAACTGCATTAGCGCTTGCTCGTGGCTCTGCTTTCCAACAGTGCATCTCGCTGCTTCACCCAGCCTTTGCGCTGGGGGCCTTGCCGCAGGCTTCGCTGACCGGCAGAACACCCACTGGCAGTCGTCCTGGCTTCTCTGGAGCCGCATCGCTGAGCGGGGGGACGGAGGAGGAACTTGAAGCACCTTCTGTTCACAGCCCGGGGGGGGGAAGAAAGAGTCATCTGAGACATGCTGGCCACCAAAGGGCGAGTCCTGCGTGCCCACCCGGCGCCCAGGCGATGGAGGGCTCTGGTTGCGGAGGCTGCGTGCTGCCAACGTTGCACGTGAGCTCCAGCTCCAGGCTGAGCGCAAGCCGTGCTGACAGCCGACGCGTCCAGTGGTGTGATCCTCCTCGCTCCTGGACACCGCTCCGATCGCGGCCTCTTAACATGAAGGGTTTTAAAACAAACAAGTGAAATGCTCAGCTTTGGAACGGGCCTGGCGTGTTTACACAGCTGCTGCTGTTTTCCCCAAGAACTGGAAAGCTGTTGAACATGGGAAGAGACCCGCTTCTCTGCCCGCTGCCCCTCTTCTGTGGCGTCCAGCCGCTCAGCCAGCAGCGCTCCGGCTGCTCTGGTCCCCAGGGCTGCGCAGCACCCAGGGACCTGGTGGGAGCAGAGCATCTCGAGCGCGGCATGGTGCTGCCTGGAAATCTGCCTTCCCCTCTGCACCGCAGGGACGGGGCTGCAGCTATCGCCGCTCTCTTAACAGCTGGCTTTTTCAGCCTGTCAGTGGTAAAGCTCTTAGTTTAAACTGGCTGCTCCGTCTTGTCAGTTGAAGTAATCAAGTGGGTTTGTTTTTAACGTAATGCCTGACAGCTGCCTGGCTTGTTCCTGCCAGCGCGTTTGCTCTTCGTCCTTGGCAAGGCTGGGCTATGGTTAACAGCAAGCTTCTCAGCTCTTAAAAAAAAACAAAAAAACCAAAACCGAAATAAATGCCTGTTTGAGGAGCAGAGTCTCTGATGAGCTGCAGACTCTAATGAATAATTGAAGAGGGTCAGTTTACAGGACTTGCACACGAGGAATGCAGCGGAGTCTGCAGAGCTGGCGAGCCGCGCTCAGGCAGCCCTCACGCACGGCGTGCCGACCCATCAGAACTGCTCCGCTTCCTTCTCTTCCATTTCCATCCCCCTCGTGGGTTCATAGAGACAGCCTCAAGCTCTGTCTCCAGAAAGCCTCTTATTGGGGGGAAAAAAAAATCTTTTGCTGTGTGCTGGACCTGGAGGAAACCTGTGTTGTCCATCTCCCCGTCAGTTACAGGTGCTTCCCCCGAGGGACGGAGGAGCCACGGCTGCTCTCCTGCTCGAGGGAAGGGCAGATGGAGATGGGGTGGCGGCAGCTCCCTCTGCGCCAGGGACAGCAGCAGAGGGCTGGCACCGAAGAGGACTCCGAAGAGCTCATACTGAAGGACTTATTCACATTTGATTTTTTGAAGGGGTCAGAGTGGGCTCGGGTCTCTGGGGTACGGCACCCCGGCAACTGGGAGCTTTGAGTCCCCTTGGCTGGGTTTGCTGGGGGGTCGCTGGCCCCACAGCTGGCTCGGATGCCGATCCGGGACAGTCCCTGCACACGCAAGCAGTCTCTCTGAAGCTCCTGCAGCTTTACAAGTCTCAGCTTTATTTGGAAGCTGAAGCCTAGTTTTGACACAAGCTGTAAATTCCTTCCATAGCTCCAGGTGAAGCTGCAATAACTTCTTCCCCCCGTTGCGCTGTGCTGCCTGCCAGGGGCCGCCACGGGGCTGGGGGAGGCTGGGGACCGCCCGGGGAGGATAGTCCCAGCTGTCCCCAAGGGCTCCTGCCTTGCCCGGAGCCCTTCTGCTTCGCCCTTAGGAAGAGCCGCTCGCTGCGTGCCCCGGGCTGCCTCCGTGGCGAGGGAGACATGGGCATTGCCTCCCAGAGACTCTGGCTGATCTCATTGCCACAGCGCTCTGAGGCAGAAAGGGTTTCCCAGCTGCAGCGTGAAATCCAGGTCCTTCCCTTGCCAGTCCTGGAGTGCGCAGCCGGGAAATGTCACCCCTTGGATATGGAAAATGAAGGCGTTTATCCCTTGTTTGCACTTGAAACCTTGGTCTCGGCAGAGCTTCTGGCACGGCTCTGGGAATACTGAATGGACTGTGAACACAATCTTTTTGTGCTCCCGTAAGCACTCTGAGACGTGGCGGTATTGATTTCCTCGCTGTCAGAGAGGTGTATTTAACCGGACGGCTCAGGCTGGCCTGGTTACGGATGGGGAATGTGCAGTGTCTGCTTACAGCGCGGGGGAGGCGATGGCCCTGCGCGGCCGTCGGGCCAGCCAGGGAGCACCGGGACTGGGGTCAGCGGTCGTCTTTGGGGGCCACTCTTAGTGCAGCAGCACTGGGAGAGGAGCCCCAGGGTCTCCGCATGGACAGAGTGGGGGAAAAAAGCTCCTTAAAATAGCATTTTTCGTATCTTGGGGGAACAGGACAAAACACGTTATTCCCAGTGGTCAGGGTGACTGTAATTCCTGCACTGCGATGATGGGAAGGGGATGGATAGAGATCTTCACGTTGCGGTCCCGTCCCTGGCACGCAGGGCAGGCGCGTGCCTGTGTCACGGCTGAGCCCTGGAGGGGGTGGCCGCTGGCTGCATCTGTATTTTTTACAAGCGTTAAATGAAAAAATTGTGCTTTGCTACGGCAGGCGCTCATCCCATGCGCTCGTGCTACGGTGTTGGTAACGCAGAGCTCAGGGTGTGTTTTGGACATGGGGTTTTTTAACACTGATAAAGTTCAGAACCACCGTGACAATGTGACGGTCACTTGTCTCCCAACGTATCTCGCACGTTTATCCTTCCCGGAGGGTAGGAGAGCGCTGGGTTATTCCATGTACCAAAACCTGGTAGGTACTGAGCAAAGGCTTTACTGAGTCCTGAGACCACTTTTCGTGTGTCTTGCAACAAGAAAACTGCCAGCAGCACGTGTGTTGTGGGAGGAGTATGGAATTCCTGCATTCAAGAATAGTTTCCACATCCCACGATAACTCCAGGGGCAGCGAACAAGTCTTGGTTCTCGTTGTGAAACCAGCGTTGTATTTTATAATTCAGAAAGAGTTTTCATCTTCTGTACTGGAAGTAGCAAAACTGCATCGTGCCTAGGTGGAGGATAGTGCTTTAATGCTGCTTCCTAAGAGTAATGTTCTTCATTTAGAAAAGCCTGGGACGGGGTCTCCGGGTTTTACCATCATCAAAGCACGAGCTGATCTGAATCTGCTGAGAGCGGACCTCTCCTCCTTGCTGGGAAACATGTGCGGGGCTGCCGGAAGGGGAGGCAGTATCCTTTGGACCTTCTAAATGGAGACAAATTTGTTCTGTAGAAGCTGCATAATTAAGTAGTTCCTTATCTCCTGGCAGTTAAAGGTGTTTTCCTCTCTGGCATCTCATTTCACTGGGTGCAAGGTCCTGCGAGTGCTTCTCTCGCAGCTCCACGGCAGGCTGCGGAGGCACAGGAGAGCTATCGGGAAGTCTCGGTGGGGTTTGGGAAGATGTTTTGCCTGAGCTTGTATCTTGAGCCTGAACTGCTCATTGTCAGCTGATGCTGGCCAGCTGTGGCTTGTAGTGCCTGGAAAGGGTGGAGAGATTTTTTTTTTTTTCCATTTTTTTTTAAGAAACTTGCCAGATCTGGTGCCAGAATGCCCCTGGAGAGAGCCAGGAGCAGGGAGAACGGGGAGTGCGGGGGGATGCCTGTGCCTGAGCCTCCCTGCTCTCCCCATCCCACGAGGGACCCGAGCTCTCTGGCGTAAAGCAGCTGTTTTGGTGCTCCCGGTCCAACGAGTTGGGTAGCAACAGATGGAAATGGATGTCGTGAAGCAGAAGGGCCTGCCTTGCCACGGGAGCTCTGTTGCGTGAGGCCACCTTCTGCCTCCTCCCTTCTCGAACCGCCGGCTCTGCATGAGAAAACATCTCATCCCTTTATCCATTCCTAGATCCCCCCTGTCCTAGGGCTGCTGAATCTTCCCCCAGAGGTGTCTACGAAATGGATGTTTATGAAATGGGTCCTTGCTGCCCTTGCCCTCCTGTTGCAGAACAGACGTCAAAGATGCTCCGAGTGCCACCTGCTGGAGCGTGCTGGGGGGGAGCGGTGGCCGGGCAGCCAGCCTGGCGGGTCCCCGGGCTCTTTGGGGTGACACGGCCCGGCCCGTGGCTGCAGACACCGGTACCTGTCACCGCTGTCCCACCACGCTCTGCCGGGAAGTCCTGTGCTCTGTTACTGCGGCTCTTCTCCTTGTTGCCAGAGCGCATCGGTGTCTGTTCGTGGCCTCCAGGATTTCGCAGTGTTTCCTCCCTGTGGCAGCTCCGTCCACCTCCGTGGAAGGTGATGTGGGTTGCTTTCTTGTGTACAAGAGAAGTAAACTTGCTGGTGAGAGAAGGGGCCCATGAAAAAGGGTGGAACTTCTCTGTCTAAGCACCAAACAGGGTAAAACTGCACTGTCTTGGTCTGAGTTTTCCCTTTTTAGGGATTTTCTTGTAACCCCCATTGTGGGGAGCCAAGATCGCTGCTGGGAGTGGCAGCAAAGCCCTTCCCAAGGGTCACCAAATTAATTTTGCACTGAGCATTTGGCTGCCTCTCTGCGTGGAGAGGAACCGCTCCAAGGAAGACAGCAGGGTGCTTCTAGGATGCTCGGAGTCTAAGGCTTTTGTTCAAGCCATACGGAGGGAGGTTCCTGGCGTTACCCGTGCCACGACGGAGTTGCCTGTTCAGTTCTCCCAGCTGCCTTGGTCCCGTAGGAGTTTGTGCACGAAGGTAGCAATGCACAGGATTTCCAGACGCCAGCGTTACCGGCAGCCTCGCTGTGCGGAGGTCTGACTGTGCGTCCTGGGTTTCTTCTCTTCTCCCTCCCCTGTTTTTGGTTTGGTTTGTTTTTCAAAGACCAATAAAGCAGTCCTCGGAGGTGGCGTAGGGCGAAACGTGCCTCTTCTCCAGCGCAGCGCTGTTCCCTCTCGGTAATTCCTTCTTGCAGACCTCTAGCAGGAAAGCTCCTGCCAGGAATCCGCCCCCGTCCTTATCCACTTATCGGGAAGTTCCAGTTGCCGAAGTCTCCGGTGCTCCTTAGTGTGTTTGTAGAAGTGACTTTGTCCAAGACTTCCATCTTCAAAGCCACCCCCCGGGCTCTGGCTGCCTCCTGAGGCTTTTGTCTGTCAAAACAGCAACGGCCCTTGTTCAGCGTGAGCTCAGTTCAAAGGACTGACGAGGCTGTCTCGTGCCCTGCAGATCCTCTTGGGTTGCTCTAAGAATCTCCCTCGTCTTTTACGCTCCGTCCGTGACCCCAAGCATTTATGCTCCTCCTGCAAAAGCTGTTGCTGATTCTCTGATGTCTCATCGGGGCACGGGCTCACCTCTTCCCTCCATCTGCCGCCTGCTTTTAGAAAACCCCCAGGACTGAATTCTTCTGCAGCTTTTCCTGCTCCGAGTGTGGTTGGAAGTGGCTGAGGAGCTCAAGTGAGCGGTCTCGTGTCTTTTCTCCCCGACCTTGTGCAGATGCGGGCATGCACATGCTAAGCAAAAGTAACCCTGTCTTATAAAATGCGATGAAACGGTGGTCAGACCTTTGCTTTGCGCGGGCAGCCCTGCCGCGGTGCTGGATCGGTGATGGTCGGGATGGTGCTGGAGTGGGAAAACGGGAGCCCACAGGGTTTCCTACCTGGAAGGGAGGGCAGCTGTGGGGCCGAGGAGCCGGCGCGGCCCGGGGAGCGTGGGCTGGGACCGAGCGCGTCGGAACGTGTGCGGGAGGACAGGACAGAGTCTCCTCTGGGGCAGAGAGGTTTTTAAATCTGCTCGAGGTTTCAAATTATTATTTTTTTCTTTAATTGCATGTGTGGTGTGTGTAAGCACGAGAGAGATGGCTTTGGTGTGTAATCTTTGAATATAACCTTGATACTGCAATGCCCGCTTAATTAGATAGAGTGACACTCATGAACTCTCCCAGGTGTTTTGTTTAACTTCGGCAATTGAATGAAATCAGTACGATTTCACAAAATGTTCTGCTTGGCTGGACTTCTCTTTTCAACTTCTCTTCTAAGCTGTAGCAAGTGGCCGGCCAGGGAACGTCTCCTTTCCCGACGAACCCGGAGCCGCAGCACCGGCTTACCCGGCCCGAGCTCTCGCTCTGCCCTCCCAGCCGAGCCTCAGGAGCGGCAGGGGCCGGCGCGGTGACCCTGCCGCCTGCGGGACCCGCACCTCGCACAGGTACAAGCTGACGTTTCTCGGCTCCCGAGAGGTCCCGAGCAGTGGCAGGCTTCTCGAGAGGCGTCGCTCGGAGGGCAGGTTTCCTGTGGGGGTAGTGAGCATCGCCCGCCTTGCTTTCCTGGAAGTCAGTGGATGGCAACAAAGCGAGTTAAAATCTGCAGCTGCTGATACGACCATCTCGTCGCTGTGGGCAGCGCTTCCTCTCGTGTCAAAATGGCTCTGCCTCGAGGCACAGCTCCCTTCGCTCCGTCCCATCTCTAAACGGGTCCAGCCCCTCCTCCGTGCCGGCCGGTGGTCCCTTCAGACGCAGGCACCGCGAGCGGAAGCCCTTCGCTTGGCGAGGGCGTCTGCTCAGGGCAGAGCCGTGCTGCTCGTGGACGAGCGTCCCCCAGGATTTCTCAGGCTGGGGCCGAGTCTGGGGGCTCCCGGGGCACTGAGGGCGATCCGCCCGAGAAGTGCAGGCAAAAGTATGTGGTCCTGGCCAATTCGTTGGTTGCAAATGAGACCAACCGTCAGCCTTGCCCAAATAAGGCCCTTGCAGGAGGGGAGGCAGTGGCTGGGGAGGTTTCTTTGCTTTGTTTGTTCCCCTTTTTGAGAACCACCACTTTGAAAAAAGTTCCAGACAGAGCAGCCTTTGCCTCTCTGCTCTTTACAACAGCAAAAAGCACACTTGCTTCCTCTGCAAAGCTGCACCATCTTTGGCTTCCCATTTATTTCAAGCTCCCTCCAGAGCAGGAATTGCTGCTCTGCAGGGAGGTCATTGCATAAAATAACTTAATGCAAAAGTTCAGGCCAGTGCAGCTCTCCCTCCTGAGGCTGGCACCCAGGAGCAGTCTGTGCTGGGGGGTCCGCGCGAGCTGCAGCCCCGGCAGCTGCACGCAGTGGGCATCTTCTTCATCCAGTGGCTCCTGGCCAGCAGCCGAGAGCTCTGCCGAGCCACCCCTTGGCCTAGCGCGGGGCGCCGGTCCCGCTTCCGAGGCGTGCTGGCGTGACAGCAGCTGGCTCTCTTCGGGCAGCAGTTCTTCACACCATCGCCTTCCTGTTTATGAAACCCTGATCCTTCCCCCCCCCCCCCATGCTGTTCCCAGTGCTCACTGGGATGTAACTGGATCCTGGCAGGAGGCAAAGGCAGTCCCTGGCTATTCTGATTTAAATCTCTAGAGCTAGCGAGTGTCCTGTTTTATGGAGCTGATGTTGGGACTTGCTGGAGCTTAGCCCTACGGTCTTGTCTGCTGGCACAGAATTGGATGACAGCAGCTTTAACCTGTGCTCTGGGAACCATTTGTATCTGGCACCCCTGGGTCTGGGGATCGTCTTTCCTAGGACGGACGTGCCAGCGACAGCAGGTTCACGCAGAGTTTCCAGCCGGGTCTTGGCACTGCAGTGCCAGCGGCTGGCCCGCTGCTGCTCGGACAGCATCATCCCGCTTCTCCCAGGATCCAACTTTTTGCTTTACAAAAATATGGAATAAGGCCTAGAAGCAACTTAATTCTGCCCTAAAATCATCAAACTCGCCCGGGACGTCTAAGGTCCCTTGGAACTGTGATGGAGGAGGGCCTTGCCTCAGCTCAGCCCACGTGTCCCCTGCCCTTAGACCCACAACCTGCCTATTCGCATGCAGCTGCCTGCACCGCAGTTTCCTTTGGTTTGTGCTTCTTGCTTTAGATTGATCGCCTTATGTTGGGATCATTACCTGCTTGTTTGGTTCTGGTCCCTTCTCTTGGGAGCACAGACAGCAAAGCAGCAGAGGTTTGCACTCCTGCAGCAGCCTTTCCCTCCGTGGCTGCCGACTGCATCTGAAGCGAAGAGCCGATGGCTTCAGCTTCTGACCAGGGCTGGGTTATGGTCTCTCGGTTTAGCAGAGGGCTGCAGGATGGGACTCTTCCTTGTGAAAAGCCTCAGGAATTCAAAGTGCTGTTTCTAGGGGAGGAAAGGGGCAGGCAGGCTGAGCCAGGTCCCTGGCAAGGCAGGACAGGGCGAGGATGCAATTCTTTGTGCCCACATTAACACACAGGTCAGAAAACTGATCAGAAGAGAGGCCAGACCACGAACCAGGGTACTGCATCGTCCCATCTCACGCTGAAGCATGCCTGCCTTCTGCAGCTGCTTTAATTCCTTGCAGGAGCCGCAGCTGCCCAAATGTAAGCTCCAGCTTCTGTGTTTCTCTGCTGCAGAATTATTGTGAGATCCCTTGTGCCTCCTGCCACTGAGGAGGGAGCGATCCCCCGGGAAGCAGGCTGTAGGAGTGGGAAAGAGCTATCGGGATGCTCCGTGGAGACACACCTGCAGCCTGGCAGCAGGCTGAACGCCGCAGTCCAGGGCAGCACTAAGCTTAGCAGTTGCAAAAGTTGCATGGATCTGGAAAGAAGTTCAGCAGGAACTGTGACTTTTTAAGGTACAGAGCGGGGACAGCTAAAGGGATTCTGCAGAACAGCAAAGGACCTTGCAGTGACACTGGTGAAAGAGCTGGGTAACTTTTGAAACCATCTAGGGCATCTGCTTTGCATAGATGAAATGCAGATGGCCTCTTGACGGGAACTGGGAGCAAGCACGCGGCTCACTCCTTTCCTTGCAAACATAGAAATTGGGAGAGAATTGATTCAGAGCTGTAGGGCTGAAGCCCTTCATCCCTCCCCGCTCCAGTCCCCGTGTCTGTGCTGCCTGACTTGGCCGATTCCCACCTCCTTCCCCCTCTGGCTGTGTTAAGGCATCCCTGGCCGTGTAAGAGCAGGGTGCAGAGCAGCCTCACGGGGCAGGAGCTGACCCCGAGCAAGCGGGCAGGATTGTGCAACCCTCCCATAAGATGTCAGTGCGCAAACCTCACGCGGGGCCTCGCAGCAGGTCCCAAAGACCCGACACAGCAGCCGACCAAGCGCGACTCTGACACGGGGCAGGGGCAAACCAGGGAAGGGTGCAGAAGCTGCCTCCTCCTGGCTCCTGCCCTGGAGACCTGCGATCCAGCTGAGCCTACAGGGAGGAGGTTTGGGCCAGCCTCAGCGTTTGTGCTGCGCAGAGCAGGGCCAGCTTAACTTTGGGGAAGAAAGCTGCACAGACTCTCAGTTGCTTTTTGCTGCTTTGTGCGGTGGCTGAAATTGCTCTTTCTGCGCCTGTTCTCCTGTCTGTGACACCGGGACCACGCTGATCCTCTTGAAAAGCCTGCTGAGATTTGCTGATGGAAAGAGCCATGCCTAAGCACCCGTAAAGCCATCCAGCGTTTTCATTTGGCTGCTGGTATTGTGCAGCCATCGCCACACAATGCAATTTCCCCATACGAAACCACAGTTTCCTTTCAGCGAAAACTCCCAAAATACATCCCAGTGACGTAACTACTACACTCGGGGTTCTCGTGCTGGTCTGGGCGCTGCGGAGTGCTCTAAGTTCGGAAGCCAGCTTGCAAAGTATGGGAGAATAGCAGCCTAAAGGTTTGGAGATGCTGAGGCTCCTCTTTCGCAGCAAGCCAAGGATCCAGGAGGCAAGTGTCTAGCTGATAAAATATCTGCTCTGCATACAGTACTGTGCTCTGTCTCTTCTGCAGGACATGAGAAGCTGGTGAATCGCTGACCTTAGAGAGCCAGACCTCACCCAGTCTTAATTAACGACTTCTCTTTTGGAAAAGGCATTTCTGGTGGTAAAACTGCTTTCTAAGAAGTGTCTTTCCTAGGTGCTGCCAGAATTTGGGAGTGTTTTGGGACCAGAACATGTGTTGAAGCAACAGAAATTAAAACAGCTTCTGGTTAGTTGTTGATGAATAGGAAGCGAAATGCCAAAAGCGTAATCTGTTTCTAGCTCTTGCAGGTTTTTTTTTCCCTTGCATTTAGATGTGACTGTCTCAACCAGCAAAGTGACAAAACGCGAGCAAAAACAAACCTGTCTCTTGGCTTCTGGCTTGTAAAATCCTTCCTCAAAAAAGGGGAAAGTAGGAAGGAGGACTTGTATTTTGAACTTGGCGTTGGGAAAAAAAACCCACCCGTATGTCTGTCCCCAGCCCCTGATCTAGGGTGACTAAGCCGTCTGGGCAGTTCGAAGGCGGCATTGGGAAGTTCAGAAGAAGTTGTCTCCTCCTCTGCCTTGAGCGACCTCCTGGGCTCAGACCTGGCCGGTGGCCAGCGGTGTCCTTTTGTTTTCCGGGAGCAGCAAATATCATTTCCCCGTGGTGCAGGAATCTGTAAAATGGCCTCCCCCGAGGCGGTGGGTGTCAGAAGATGGCTGGTAGCTCGCAGGAGCGGTGTCTCGCGCTGGTAGGGTGGACCTGCAGAGAGATCCGTGCTTGTGGGAGAGGAATCGGTCCGTCCCCATCCGCAGCGGGGTTTGGTGCCTGCTCGCTGGTCGGAGCAGCGAAGGAGCCGTGAGGGAGCTGGTTTCCCTGTGGGTGGGTGTGATCCCCGGGGGGGAGCCGCTGAGGTTTTTGTGATCGCTTTTGGGTGCTCGGGAAGGGGTTTAGTTGTGGCTTTGGTAGATGTGTCAGCCGGCTGCCCCGGGCATCCGCTTCCCGCAGCGGGACAGCCACCTTCTCCCAGACCGAAAGGGATCTTGGCCGCTCCCGCAGCCAGGGCAGCGCGATGGAGGGGAGGAAGGGGAAGAGGCGACTGCGAGGGCCCCCTCCGATCTGATTCAGTCCTTCCGGAGCTGAAAATCAGTTAATTCTTAACTCTAATCTCACTGTTTTCAGGCAGCTCCTCCCTTCCCCAAGGCTCACTTTTCCCTCTCTCGCCGCTCCGTAGCTCCTGTCCTACTTTCAGGTCGCTCTGCCTCGCGCTGCGCCCACCCGGTTGACGCTGCCGGCGCCGAAGAGCCCTGCCAGCGCCGCGGGCTCCGTCGTGCTGACAGACGGCTCGGAAAGACACAAGAGAAGTCACAGCCCGAGTCTTAGATCCCTTCCGTCCGCAGTCACGAGTTTTGTCTCATCTGCAGCCAAAGGCTTGAACCTCTCGGAGGAAATGTTTCAAATCTGACTTGATTTTTTGGGGGGTGATTTTTCTTTTCAAACCTAGCTCATTATCTCAAAACCAGGTGAAAAAGTACCTAGATGTGATAGCAAATCTATGTATGTTCATTAAAATACAGCAGGCTTGGGGACTGACCTTGCAAAAACTTATTGACTTTGCAAAAACTTACTGACCTTGCAAAAACTTACTTCTTCCCTTAAGTTGAGTTTTTTGGGGAGAAGGAACCGCATCCCAGCTGAGAAGCAGCTCTTTTCTGAGCTCCCTTGAAATGCTTCTGCATCTCTCCCCATGAAGGGCCACAGAATTGCATCTGGCCCCGGAGGCAGCATAAACTGACATTTCTAATGCTGCTCAGGGACCTGTGGGAGCAGCTGGGCTGGCCCGGCCCTGCCCTCGGGGATGTGGTGAGTTTGGGTATTTGAATATGTTCCTCCTGGTTGCTCTGGAAAGGCTGAGCGTGCCCCTGGAGAGAAGCCCGCTCTTGGCCACGGGGGTGTCAAACTTCCCTGCAGACCCCGGACAGACGCTCCTGGAGTTTGTCCAGGTGTAGCTGAGAGTAAAAGCTGACCTAGAGGTTAATCAACCTGCCAGAAATGAATTCTTTCTCCTTGGCAGTGGTGCTCCGATTCTTGGGGCACACGTGTGACCGAGTGCCGCCACCGTGTCCTTCTCCACCGCCCCTCAGAGTTTATCGAAGCCTTTGACAGCAGCTGGCTCCGGCTGCTCTGCAGCCACCAGCGCAGCTCAGAACCGCATCCCGAGGAGCGATGGCTGGTGGGACACCGCCAGTGACTGCAAACAGCTCGCCGGGCCGCGCTAAACAAGTTCGTTGGGAAAACTTTAGCGGAGTATCACAGCCCCTCTGTGCTGACACTCATTTATTGTCCCGCAGGCAAAATCAGACATCACTTGGATAGAGAAAGACCTCGTGGACGCGGCAGACAAGGTAAGAGAGCCTGCTGCGGATGTGCACCGCGAGGAGACTCACGCGTTTAATCTGCACTTTGTCCCATGACGGGTCGTCCCACGTGTGCGAGGGCGTAAGCGGTGCTTGCAAGGACCTCTCTGAAAACCAGACCTGTTCTTGCAGCACGCCCCTGCCAGCCCATCTCGGCTAGGTGGGACTGCTAATACAGAAAACAGCTATTACTCACTTGCTCACGTGACATCCTGGACTTGACTTCATCCTCCTCCTCCTCCTTCCTCCCCACACCAAACCCCTTTCCGTGCTGTCATTTGTGTCTCCTGTGGCTTTCTGATCTTGTCAGCTTGCTGGGGCGGGTGCTCCAGTGTTTTAGTTGCATGGACGTACAGCGGGGTTTTTTGATTGCTTTTCGGAGGCTCCTCTCCCCGCGCCAAGTGCCTGATAACACAACACGCAAAATTGTCTTGGTCGGGACGGGGTTTATCAGATCTTGCCGGGCCCACATGCAGAGAGCTGGCTGGCTGCAGCACCTGCACGGCTTCACTGAGCAATGTAAAGCTCCCTTGGAAGCGGTGACGCTCATCTTTCGGCACCGTTTGTCATTGTGGACACGGTTTCTGCTTCACTGGGACCGTGGCAGAGTGAAGGAGGTGCCAGCATGAACCCAGCCCTGGAGACTTGTGCTCAGCAGCGGCACGGTGCCGTTTCACGCTGCTCTCTGGCACCTCCTCCCAGCTCCCTTGCTTTGGACCTCATCGGCTCCTGAGGATCCCTCTGTGGAGCTGGGACCAGCTGCCTTGCTGGTATTAAGTAATTTGTTTCTTTCGTTATTGGTTCTCCAAGAGCACGTTATGGGGGCAGAGGAGGCAAGACAGTCATAAGTAGTCTCTCTGGGTCCAAACCAAGATCCTCTTTTCATACTCTGCGCTCTCTGGAGCAATTCAGAAATCAGGGCTGACACAGGGTTATTTCTAATTGCAAAGGTGCGTGGGTGTCTTTTTACTCGAGGGGTTTCTTACCCGCACTTTCTGGGGTCTTGCTGCAGAAAACATCTGTCTGTCCTGACCCAAGGGAGAGGTCAAAGGGGAACAGGCTTGGAGGGGGAAGGAGGCAAAACAAGCGATCTGAATACCTCTTCTCTGTCCTGCCAATGAAGCCGAGCGGCAGCGGGCTCAGAAGCTGTCTGCATCAGAAATGCCCTTAAAAATACCTCGCATGGAACTTCCCAGGGTGGCTCTTGGGCAACTCCAGCATCCGTGGCAAGGGCTCTTGTGCAGCACAAAGCAGCCAAAGGACTAGATGCAAATCCTAGTGATGCCAGAGGACTTGCCCACGGGATCGATGCACCCTGCATCCCATCATGGGTGACCCATCATCCCTGTGCCAGTGTGAGAGCAGAGAGATGTGCAGCTTTCTGAGGTGGTACCAGACTTCTGCGTGGGGTTTCATGAGCTTTTCTCTTCCTTTTTAAAGAGTAAGTGGCGTCTCAGAATATTCCCCCGTTGTGGAAATACCCCCAGAGCTCACAGCCTGGCATGAGATTCATGCAGCACTGGATGGAGGTCACTTTAACTAGACCGTGTATGCTTTCTGTCAGCGTCTTGTCTGAACCAGGGAACCCAAATGTGAACAAGGAGCTGTGAGATTTTTTTTTTTTTAAAAGCAAAACCAAAAAAAAAAAAGCCCCAACCACAAGCGCTGTTGCTGGGGAGTGGGAGCGTGAACTTGCCTCCGTGTGACCGAGTCGCTCGTCTCCACTGCGCATCTGCCAGCCAGGCTTTAACCACCTGTATCTCCTCCATCCGGCAACCTCAAGCGTGGGGCGTCCATGCAGCGCCGCGGGAGCCTCCCTGGTCCCCGGGAGCCGGCCGTGCTTCCCCGGGAGCTCGCGGGGGCGGCGGTTACTGGGGCTGTGCGATGTTGATCGGGATGGGAGAATGGAGAGGGACCCTAAACTTCCTCGCATCTGCGCCTTCCTCACGCTCTGGCTGCAGAGGAAACATCGAGCCAAGCCCTGCAGCCTGCAGCTGCCTGCCCCCGGCCAGCTCTCCAGCCCGGTCAGTACTGCCGCTAGCTCGCTTGCTTCACTTGGTGTCGCTGGTTGCTCATCCAGGTGGGCTGATGCTTCCTATGGATATTTGGAGCCGTCTGATTTGCTTTGCTTTTCTTTTCTTGCTTTTCTGGGACAGTTTGCTTAATGGTGCTATTGGAAGGAACTTATCTCGGTGCAAGCAAAGGCTGCTTGTGCTGCAGCTCGGTGGCACGCAGGTGCTTTTGTGCTGGAGACTTGTTCTGGTGTGCTGCTAAGCAGGCTGCAGGAGCTGGTCTCCAGGGTCCTAACTGTTGAATTGCCGGTTACTGGATGAGTCCATGGGAGGAAACCTCCCCTCTGCCAGCGAGATGCCAAATGGCATCCCAAAGCTTTTCTCAGGAAGCTACCAACAGTGTCTCCGCTGATGCCACTTTTGGTCTAGTTGGCGTGTACATGTGTTTGCAGATGTGGTCTGGCTGCCAGGCTGCGTATGCAAATCTCTGCCTGCCTTGAGATCCAGCTTGGGCTGCCGTAAACCCCTTGCAGTTAAACACACTGGGTCTTGCTACTGGCCAAGGCGAAGAATTCCCACAGCTGTGAAAATACCTTGCTCCGCAGCTCCTGAAGAGCCGTGGTGGGAGGACGGGTCCAGGTGCCTCGGAGGTGGATACAGGAGCTCGTTTTAAATGTCCCTCCCCGCATAGGTGTGTGATGCTACAGGGTGAAATATGCACGGCTGTACAAGCGCTGATGCTCTGTAGACCTGGTTTCTAGTGGTTTCATGAAGATGAGGGGGAGGGAAAGAGCCTACAGCTTCCACTGGTGCCGTCCCCGGGTCTCTCCCTGCGGTGGGGTCTCTCCCTGGAGAGCCGAAGGCCGTGGAAGGACTAGCGGGAGGAAACCTCTCGGCTGACTCCCGCTCAGGCTCTCGGCTGGCAGTGGGAAGCCGTTCCTAACCGACAGCTCTCTGCCGTGGACTGAGCCTCCAAATGACGCCAGAAGTGTAAGGTGGCCGATTTAAGCTGGGAGATCATACGGAACACGAAAACTTGTTGTTACAGGGGTTGTAAGATCTTTCTTGTCTGTGATCACCGAGACCAGCAAAAGGCAGGGTAACGCGGGGGGAGCTGCTGCCCCCGGCCCTCTCCCCCTGCTCGGGCTGTACGTGCGGCACCGCTGGGAGCGTGGGCTTCTCTGCTGGGTCTTGGTGGCTGAATAATGCAGGATCTTGAGAGAGCAAAGCTACCAGCATGGAAACAAAGCCACTTCCTAATCTAGAGAAAAGCCAAGCGTGAGAGCGGGAAGGGAAGGGTGCTCGGTGCAGGTAGGCAACCACATCCGCGGTCGCTTGGCAAGGCCACCCTCCCCGAGAAGGTGCTGGGAGGGTGGGGGGTGGGCTGGGGTGCAGAGGAGAGGCAGAGCCCGAAACCTGGTTCCTGTTGTTTTTAAAAGCTGCTTCGATTAGGTGGGTTCCAGACCAAGTATCTGAATAGTTTTAGAAAACAAAGCATCACTTTTTTTTCCCCCAGCGCTGCAAGGGGAAAAACTAAATAGTAGTTCCAGCTTTGTGGCAGCCGCTGATGGCCACATCTGCCCTAGGGTCAGAGAGCAACCGAGTGTAATGCCCTTTGGAACATAATTGCTGGCCTTCAGGTCCAAATAGCAACCAGACCGTGTCTGAGACTGGATAACGAGGGACTGAAGTGCTGAGAAGCCTGGACTTGCTTACAAGACGTACAGCTCCAAGGGATTTCTGGCCTGAGTAAGGCTCATGTCCGTAGAAGTGGGAAGCTGAGCCCAGCCTGCGCTGCGGGCGCTCCCCGAGGTCAGCCCGGAGAGGGGCTGGAACAGAGCTCAGAGGAAACCCGGGTACAGATGTACTGGCTAGGCACGGTCAGGAGAAGCAGAGGGAAAGGCACAGCTGGAAGGCTAGTAGTATAAAAAGTCTCTTTATATTCGGGCTGCAAATAGAAAGCAGCACAAGGTGTTTCTGTTGAGCCGAACTCTGGGCCAGAGGTACGGACCAGCTGCACCAGAGGCATGGATGAGGTTTGCTGGGGCAAGGAGGTGTCTCGGCATCACCTCAGGGTCCGTGGCTGTTCTTGTGTGCTTCGTTGGTGAGTGTATTCTAGATACTGCTGATAAAATCTCTTTTTTTCTTTTTTTTTAAATAAAAGAATGTGTTTTAAACAAAACATGTGCCAGAGACCTTGGCTTCCCCTCAATCTTCTTGAAGGCTTGAGTCTGCTAAAGCATCATCTGTATGTGCTGAAGATGCACTAAGACTTATGTTGCAGAGTTGCTCAGATTGCTGAGCAGATGGGCTCCAACATGTCTGATTTTTGCCAGCCCTGGCCGTGTTTTGACAACAGAGCCGTATTTTTGTGTTGTGGGATTCTTAGTGGCATAAACACTCCTGTTTTTGCCACCAGTGCCTTAAAAAGGAAGGTGCTTTTCAAGCACTCTTCTGAAATGCAGTTCAAAGGCGTGCAACGCCTGCGGTGCGAGGAGCGGAGCCTTTGGGGAGAGCGCTGGATGTTTAGCACGGCTGCCCGGTGCAAGCCTGCTGATCACTTACTTATTCCAGATGTTGAAGCCAGGAGATACCTGTGACAAGCACCAACCTTTATGGTTCTCTCAGATGTGGTTCCTGCGAGTCTGTACCTACAGTCCTTGCTCCTTAATCTGATAAGGCTTGCTTCCCCTCCTTCGGGAGTGTATTCCCAGTCAACCGTGTCCCCTCTTTTTCAGGGCGAAGGTGTTGTGAAAGAAATCAACATCACGCACCACGTGAAAGAAGGCTCCGAGAAAGCCGATCCTTCGCAGTTTGAGCTCCTGAAGGTGCTGGGACAGGGCTCCTTCGGCAAGGTGGGTTCGCTTCGTCCGACGTGTCATGCCAGATAAATGATTTTGATGACAAAAGGGACTATCCCCAACGAAACCGCTTTCCCGATTCCCACCAAATCGCAAGAATCTGACTGATGAGCCCACTTAGCAAATGGTTGCTTCTAACGTGAAAGGAGCTGTAGTGATGCCTTCTCAGTAAGGGCCAGCCTGGGTGTCCAAAGCTCCCCTGTAATTCTTTTTTCAGATGATCAGGAGAAAGGAGTAGCAGCCTGCTTGCAAATGCAGGCGCCGTGCAGGACACAGGGGCCGCCTGCGGCTCTCTAGCTGCCTGCCAGGCTCTCAGTGGACCTGGGGACTCGGAGGACTCGGACGTGTTCCTCTCTTCTCAGAAGTGATGCTGTGTGCGTCTGGTTTTGGCCCCTGTTCACGGTCCAGTTTCCCTCTGCGAAGGGGGAAGGAAGTAGCCTGTAACTCTTATCATCTATTTCAATGTGTAAATAATCCAGGTCTCTTAGAGGCCATCTGCTCGCACGTTAAATCAACTTCACGTCAGTCAGTTCCCAGCGCCGTCAGCAGGGGCTTGTACGGAACTGTGGGCTGCTGCCTGGGCCAATGCAGCCGTGGCTCTATGCAAAAGAAAGGCAGTGTCTTTTTGAAGCTGCCCAAAACCAGGGAGGATGCAGGACCTGAACAATCAGGGGCTGCTCCGGCTGCCGAACCAGCAAGTCACCCGCAGGCTTTGTGGTACGTTGTGCTTCAAGCATCAGCCCCAGCCCCAGGGGAACGATGGGAGCGAGCAAGGGCTGGAAGGCTGGAGAGGAGGAAAGTGCAGTGCAAAAGCACGAGTGCTGTAATGGCTGGAGACGGGGGATGAGCGGAGCCTACACACAGCACTTTCCTGAAAACCCCACGAGGTTTCACATGGAGAGCTCGAGGTACATCCGCAGTCCTGTGGCCAGCTGCTTCTCAGGGCTACTGTGAGCTTTGCCGCTTCGGGAGGCATCCAGCTCCTACTGCTAATGTTTAGTGCCTGGCGAATGTGGTGTTCTTCCCCCTCAGGTCTTCTTGGTGAGAAAAATAACGCCGCCAGATAGCAACCACCTCTATGCCATGAAAGTGCTCAAGAAGGCGACCTTGAAAGGTAGGAGGCTCTTGCTGTGATGCTTTTATCCTCCATGTCTTAAAGAGCTCTGGGGAAGTGTCCCAGCCGTCACTGCTGGCCCCAGGGTGACGGGGTGAAAAAGAACCATCTCCCTCTCAACCAAACAGCCTCCTTTTCTCTCCGTCTATAAAAGACCCCTGTTGCAGTGACGGAGGTGGGAACAGATCTGGCTGAGCTGCCTGGTACCGAAGGGCTTAAGGCTGGGACAAGGCTGACACCAGGGCACCGTCTGCCTTTTTCTGTGTCTGAGCTGTTCCCCTCTCTTCCCACAGTGCGTGATCGAGTGAGGACAAAGATAGAGAGGGACATCTTGGCCGATGTAAACCACCCCTTTGTGGTGAAACTCCACTACGGTGAGTGTGGAGCTAGTTGGGACACTGGGAGAGGGGCTGCAGGCTCGAACAGACACTGACTGCTTTTAAGCACCATAAAGAAGGATGCTACGACAGGCGCTCCCGCCACGAGCAGGTAGATGAGCACGAGGCATCCAGCAGCAGGCTGCCTGGAGGATGCTGAGAGCCTCCCGTGGTCCCTAACGGGCTTCTGGAGGTACCTGAAATGGAGAAGAGGCCTGGATCAGTCTGTATCCCTCAATGGCTGTGCTGCTCTGGAGCCTTCGCAATCCCCCCAACACAAATCCTGTCCTGGAAAGGTCTTTGGTCCCGTGCCCGCTCTAGCTATTGAATGGGGAAGAGAGCGTAGACCGGGAGAAGAGGTTTAAACATCAAATCCTTGGGATTAAAACATTAAATCAGGAGAAACTGAGAAGGCAGAGTTAACTCGTCAAGCCAGAATTTGGCAGGATTAACGCTGACTCTGAGGACAGCGAGGACAGCTTCCTTCCCCGTGAAGTGACCAGTGCCTCTCTCGGGGAAACATCACTGGCTGAAAGGGAGCCAGCCCCCCATAAAATGAGCGTTTTCTGCAGTGCCAGAGTGCTGCTGGTGAGCTCCCATTTCACCACCACGGACGGGCTATCTCATTTACCCCAAATAATTAGCCCTCCCTGTGTTTAAGCTAGTAACCATGCAGGGCATCTGCACGAGCGGAGCCATCGGGATTTAAGTGATTAATGTAACACCACGGAGCCTTCCCTCAGTGGAGCGGACTGATTCCTGCTCCGGCTTGTGTTTCAGCATTCCAGACGGAGGGGAAGCTGTATCTCATCTTGGATTTCCTCCGAGGAGGTGACCTTTTCACTCGGCTTTCCAAAGAGGTGGGTATGCGCTGGCATCTCGGTGGGTTGCTGAGGCTCTCAGTCCATCTGGGCTTAATTGCCGGGAGAAGCGATTGACCCTTGCAAAGTCTGTGAGAGGGGTGAAACCAGCTTCCAACCTGCTGCTAGCCCAGAGCTGGCAACGGGAGAGGGTGTCTCAGGAGCCCTGTCCTCTGGCAGAAAAGCAGCAGCACAGGAGGCAGGTCTCGGCTCTGCAGCGGCTTCTGCTGAGCATCGCGCTAAGAACAAAAGCAGGCGAGAACCATGTTCTGCTGCAGCGCTGGCTGGCTGTGTCGCTGCGCTGGGACAGGGCGAGGGCAGGGAATGGGAGGGGTAACGAGGAGTTGTGCCAGGTGAAGACAACTGGGAACATAACCTGGGTAACGTAAGTGAAGAGTTTTTTAAAAACCTGCCTGCTGCTTAGCAACCTTGTTTGTTTTTTCTGGCGTTGCTGCTTAATTGATACTTCAGGATGGCAGGCGAAGCCTGGGAAAATTCAGTACAAAAGGGCAGAAGGGAGCAACATGGATGCAAAAGCTCTTGCGTGGGTGCAGCAGAGGTGGTCCCGCTGCCGCGTTGTAACCCCGGCGCCTGTCCGATCCTCTCCCTTCCCGCAGGTCATGTTCACCGAGGAGGACGTGAAGTTCTACCTGGCAGAGCTGGCTCTGGGGCTCGACCATTTGCACAGCCTGGGAATCATATACAGGGATCTCAAACCAGAGAAGTACGTGCGGCACAGCCGAGGCAGGGAACCGAATCCTTTGGTCCCAGCCTGCGGTCGGCAAACGGCGCAGCCTCCATCTGCAGAGGCAGAGCTGGGTGATGCCCATCGGCCGGGCAGATGGAAGGCGGCGGTGCCGATCGAGCAGGCTCTTGCTCCTCGGCTCCGCAGCTGGGGCCAGGAGCGCTGCGGAGGCAGCATGTGTGCGCCGCGTGTCTGAGCAGTAATCCTTGGCAGGCTCCGGGCTCCAGCTTTAAGCAATTGAGAGCCTTCGGAGGAAAAAGGCACCAGGCTGGGCCTCCACAGAGGCGCATACCAGCTGTGCGACTTGGTTATTCTTACTGGGGTGTGGGGGGACCAGAGGTGGTGTAACCTGTGCGGGTCGTTCGCTCGATGTGAAGTTGAGGGCGTAGAGCGAAGGGAGCCGCTCTTTGTCCCGCTCGTGTCTTGGTGATGGAGCTTAAAGCGCTGGGGGAAGGGACAGATAACTTTCTGCTCTGGATTCGGGGAGCACCTCAGACCAGCCTCTGCCGTGGGTGCTTGTTCTCACCGGCCCTTGTTGCAGACAGTAACAACTTGGTTTTTTCGTTCATGCTGTAGCATCCTCTTGGATGAAGAAGGGCACATCAAACTCACAGGTGAGGGACTCCACAAAAGCCTTGTGCTCCAGCAAAGTTGGTTCTTGAAATACGGAGCTCCTCTTAGGCCTCTCGGCTCCGTGCGATTGCTCAGAGCACGTGGGCGCATGCTGACAGTTTTTCTCTTACGTAGATTTTGGCTTGAGTAAGGAGGCTATAGACCACGAGAAGAAAGCCTATTCCTTCTGTGGGACGGTGGAGTATATGGCGCCAGAAGTTGTGAATCGGCAGGGCCACTCCCACAGTGCTGACTGGTGGTCGTACGGGGTGTTAATGGTACGTACCCCGCCGGTGTGTTTGGGACCGGGCTTAGCGGCTGCTCCAGCCGCGGCTCTGAAACTCCCGTACGTGATGCTGCACGTCTCGCAGGCGCGCTGACCTGGGGATGTTCTCCGGGCTCCCTGGAAGGAGCTGTCCCGGCGTCCAGCCCCGGACGTGTGTTTCTCGGGGGAGGCAGAGCTGCTGTCCCAGCGAGCGCGGGGTGTGCGGCGTGGGGTGCCCGGGGTGTGCAGCGTGGGGTGTGCGGCGTGGGGTGCGTGGGGTGTCGGTGTCGGCCCCAGCGCTGGGGTGTCGGTGTCCATGCAGATCTGGTGCCACCGTCTGGCGGTTGCTGAATCTGAGGGCTCCTGCAGGAGCGGGCGCTGGTTCGGACGTGTCCCCGCTGCAAACCTTGTGAACCCAGCTCCTTCTGAGAAAATACGATGTCTGCGATCTTCTTCAGAGCTAGGCTTTTGATCACTCGCAAGCTTTTCGCTCGCTTTGGCGAGCTCCCAGGTGAAGGTGCACTGGGATCTGTGCGACCCGCAGGCGTGCTCAGACCTGTGACCTCCCCTTCTTCTCCCTCCCTCCCAGTTTGAAATGCTCACCGGCTCGCTGCCCTTCCAGGGGAAGGATCGCAAGGAGACGATGACCCTCATCCTCAAGTAAGAGGGGTTTCTCTTTCGTGTAGGTACGGGAGGCGAGCTTCTGCTCTTTCACTGAGCGTGGTGCAATTTGGGGGTTCTCGCAACTTAATGGCATTATTTGGCAAGCGGTTTTGTATCAACAGTTAGTCTGAAGGGTGCAGCGTAAATGCCAAACAGATGATTGTACTTCGGGGGTGGAGGTGCTGCAGTCGGCTTGCGGGTTGACGTCTTCAGACCTGCAGCCGATTGCGTAACTTCCCCTCCAGAGCAAAGCTGGGCATGCCGCAGTTCCTCAGCGCCGAGGCACAGAGCCTCCTGCGAGCCCTTTTCAAAAGGAATCCAGCCAACAGGTTAGGTAAGGCATTTTTTTGGCTTCTGAATACACCCGATGCTGTATCGGGGCCTCTCACGCCCTCGTGGGTCAGCAGCATGTTCACACTTGCGCTCGGTTAATGGGCTCGATTAATTACAGCCAGGTTCCCCGTAATACCGGGCTGCGTTGCATACGTGGTAGCCTTCGCTTCGTCGGTGGTTTAACGCAACGCACTCCACGGGTGCCTCTTTCAGGTTCTGGACCAGATGGGGCAGAAGAGATCAAGCGCCATCCTTTCTACTCTACCATTGACTGGAATGTGAGTTTTGGAAATACAAGAGCAAACTTCTCCATCGCTCAGCACCAGTAATGCAGTTCTGCTGGCTGCAGTAGCAGCGCGGTCGTGATGCTTGCAGACTAACCAGCTATGGGAGAGCTACCAGTCCCTGCTCCATCTGTTCCAATAATCCTTCCCGAAACTAAAATTCTGTTTGTCGTGTGGATAACTCTTTCATACCTGAGTTGCCTATGATCTCACCGTGGTTTGAATTTACTCATCTCTCAACAGTGAGGTGCAGGTTTTAATTGGGGTTTGGCATGACACGGATTGTCTTCCACCAAGTGGGAAGGACTCGGGGAGGCATTTCTGGCAAGGAAATACCTTGTTTTGTACAGAGGAGCAGGGCGATAACTGCACCGGCATTTCCCAATTGCTTCTGGCCAACTCCCTACTTTACCACGTCATTTTGTTTCTTCCCTGACTTGGTAAGGGATTTTGAAGATCGGTCTTTCAGTGCTTTCGAGGCACCCAGCAAGCTGCTAGACTGAACCTCCAGCAATGCTAGTAAAGCTTATATCAAATTTTTGCTTCAAGAAGCAATTTAAAAAGGCTGCCGGTGGGAGCGCGGGGATACGAACGTCCTCCCAGGGCATCGCCTCCGGCTGTCCCGGGAGAGAGGGCTGTCGGCAAAGCCCCGGGGGGACTGAGGGGGAGGTGGGAGAGCCTGGCGAGGCAAATGCTTTGTCGGTACTGCTCTTGCAGCGGGGCCACGTACCTACAGAACACTTTTTTTTCTTGATTTAATATATGGTAGAACTTGTAGTGTTTCCCCACAAGCTGACTCAAAAGCACCCCCTTGGCCAAGAAGCCGAGGGAGGACTGCTGAGCTGTAGTTAAATGCTAAGCCACAGAGCTGTTTCTAGTTTCACAAAATCTCTTCTCGGCCTCTCATTCCTAGCAAGGCTTCGCACCCTTCTGAGCGGGTACGTGAGCGTTGACCTGTCGGAGCACTTCTGAGCTGTCTTGTTTTGCAGAAGCTGTACCGCAGGGAAATCAAACCGCCCTTCAAGCCTGCCGTCGGCCAGCCAGATGACACCTTCTATTTTGACACAGAATTTACATCGCGTACACCAAAAGGTTTGTATGAATTCGGGCAAAGCCAAAGTTTCCTGTGTGAGGCGATACTGTACGGCTTCATACTGGTTTGCCGGTGCCAGCAGGGCCAGGTTTGCCTCCTGCCAGCGCTGCCAGCTCCAGATGGTTGCGGCAGCGAGGAGGTGGCCCAGCCGTAGATACGTGGGGTGGTACGGGGTAAGATCAGCGCTGCATGGTGTGGCTCTTTTCTCAAATAAACTAGAGAGGAGCCAGAGCTCCTGGGGAGCGGGGGGAAGGCTTCTGCTCCCGCAGGGCTAGCCCTCTTCAGGCTGCCTCTCAATTCCTGCTGCAGATTCCCCAGGCATCCCCCCTAGTGCAGGGGCCCATCAGCTCTTCCGAGGCTTCAGTTTTGTGGCGACCGGATTGATGGAGGATGGCAAGGTGAAACCTGCCCAGTCACCTCTGCATTCGGTTGTACAGGTAAGAAGTGGGGACGGAGGAACACCTGTTTGAAGCTGCAGAAATACTCCTGCAGAGCGGGTCTGCAGGACCCCTGTGCCACCTGGAGCAGAGCTAACGGGAAGCCTGAGGCAGCGTCGTTCTGAACCCTTGCATCCTGTTGTTCTTCCCTTTCTATTGACTGCCACGGGCAAAGGTCCTCAGGGCCCTGCGAGTCTGCTTTCCTCTCCCAGGTGGACCCGTGCTAGCGGGAGGGCTGCGTAAATGCCCGGGGGTGGAAAGGTGCCACCGACATGCACCCTGCTAGATGCAGGCAGCGTCAGCCCACTGACCTACATCTGCCCCGCTCCCTTCTCCTCCCTCTCCCCCGCCGGGAGGAGCAGCTGTGGGGTGCAGCAGGCAGCAGTCTGCCAGCTCGCTCTGTCGCAGTGAACTCCTGCGGTGGCACGGGCCCTGCCCTGAACCCTCCCAGCTCATCACCTCTCCGCTCTCCTCTCGCAGCAGCTGCACGGCAAGAATGTCCAGTTCAGCGACGGCTACGTGGTGAAGGAGGCGATCGGCGTCGGCTCCTACTCAGTGTGTAAACGCTGCGTTCATAAAGCAACCAACATGGAATACGCAGTCAAGGTCTGACATTTACCATCTGAACCGAACTCCCCCATCAGATTTCTGTTTATCCCCGTGAGGACCAAAATAGCATCCAGGAATGAAATCGCTTTCCCTGCTTGCGTAGGGCCTAAGTGGACAATTTCTGTGCTGCTGGGCGTGTAACTGCACGAGCTTTCTTATCTAGGAGTAGCGGGGCAGCAGCGTTCTCTGTCGGGGGGGACCGTATCTCACCTTTCTTTGCAAAGTTTGCTGTGGCTGTGTCAGCCCTGAACGAAAAAGCCAGGCATAAGACTGGGGCTTGGGGATGCAGAACTGATGAAGCAACTCAGGGCCTTCTAGAGCTTATTGCTAAAGAGGGCAGGGACAGGGAACGGCTCCGGTGCAGGATCACTGCAGGGCTGCAAACACCCAGCTTGTTTGCTTTCTCCTGGCCCGCCTCCCACCCCGCTGTGGCCAACGCTGCTCCGTGCTCTTGCAGGTTATTGACAAGAGCAAGCGAGACCCTTCTGAGGAAATAGAAATCCTCCTGCGATACGGGCAGCACCCAAACATCATCACCTTGAAAGATGTGAGTGTCACCTGAACGGCTTCTCCTGTGTTGTGGTTTAGGAGGTGCCGACTGGTCCGGGGGGGCCCGATGCAGCCCGGGGGCCCGGCTCCACGCGTCGCTCTGGGCTGGGGGAGCATCCCCAGAGCCACCCGCATTGCTGACTTCTGTCTGCTTCTTGGTGGCAGAAGTACCAAGGGGAAGCTCTGGAAGCCCTTTTTGGTTACCCCTCCCTGTTTGCTTCGGTAGGTGTACGACGATGGGAAGTACGTGTATCTGGTGACTGAGCTGATGAGGGGAGGGGAGCTGCTGGATAAAATCCTCAGACAGAAATTTTTCTCGGAGAGGGAAGCCAGTTCGGTCCTGCACACGATCTGTAAAACAGTGGAGTATCTGCATTCCCAAGGGGTGAGTATGGTTACGTCTGGTTTCCTGGGAAGCTGTCGGGCATTGCGCTAGGCTCCCTCTCCTCCGGGGAGTAACTGTGCCTGTCAGGACCATCATTTCTTGCTGGTGGTGCTGTCTTGGCAAGCCAGCCGCGGGGCCAGAGCAGGGGTTGAGTGTCCTGATGCAGCTTCAGACCTTTGTCTTCCAGGGGTATGAGAACGGCTCTTTCTTTGCTCCGCAGGTGGTTCACAGGGACTTGAAACCCAGCAATATTCTCTACGTGGATGAGTCAGGAAACCCCGAAAGCATTCGCATTTGTGACTTTGGCTTTGCCAAGCAGCTCAGGGCTGAGAACGGCCTTCTCATGACTCCCTGTTATACGGCAAACTTCGTGGCACCCGAGGTAAGCACCTTACTGACCGGAGGCCCTCGGTAGCTCTCGCGTCCCTCCCCAGCCTGTGCTTGGCACAGGTAGGTCTGCCCCGTTCCTACCGCCAGCCTGCTCCGGCATAGCCCGTCCCGCAAGAGGTAATTACAGAAATACCACTTGTAGTAACGAACAAATAGGGGATCTCAGGTGCAGTCCTCCAACTTGTGCTGTCCTTATGAGGGGGTCTGCTTGGGGAACTGAGGCTTTAAAGCCCCAGTCATTTCCTAGGCGGCTTCCCTTCCTGATTAGCTGACCTGCGAAAGGAGGGGGGATGACTTTCCACTCGCTTATCTCGGTGCGGAAGAAAGAAAAAGAGCAGGCGCGCAGTGCGGTGTCACCGCACTGGAACACGGCTTCTTTCTCGCTTGTCGTTTCGATGTGCCTGGGGGGTTCCTCTGTTCCACGAAACAAAAATCTGATTTGGATCCTCATCTTTAGTCCGAGAGGTTGCTGTTTGGTAGGGCTCTAGGAGCTTTGCCTACAGACTGCACACGGGGTCAAGGCGCTCTTCACAAGCTGAAGTGAGCTCAACAATGAGAACCGAACACGGGTTTTTTTCCCTTTGCTTGTTCTGCTCAGGTACTAAAGCGCCAAGGCTACGACGAGGGCTGCGACATCTGGAGCCTGGGAGTTCTCCTGTACACGATGCTCGCAGGGTAAGCGCCGCTGTCTCTCGGGAAGGCAGCAGCTGGGGCTGTGACCGCCTTGCGCTCAGCCACGCTCCGCGGCGGCCGCTGGGCCTCTGCACCTCTCCTCGTCGGTCGCTGCTACCTGGAGGTGCTCCCCGGCTGGGTTACAGGGCAGTAAATCAACGGCTCCCTCTTCTCTCCCCAGCTGCACTCCGTTTGCAAATGGTCCCAGTGACACTCCAGAAGAGATCCTGACCCGGATAGGCAGGGGCAAGTTCTCCGTCAGCGGAGGCAACTGGGACACTATTTCTGACATGGCCAAGGTGCGGTTTGCTGTTCATCTGCGTTGCATGAAAGGGTCGAGGCCAAGCACGGCCAGTGGCCACGAGGCAAGGTTAAAGCAGGCTGGGGAGGGAGGGCAGAAGAGAGCGGAGCAGAGCGGCAGCGTATTTGAGCCCATAGCAGCTCAGCAGCGTGCCTCTCCCCGCTTGGGTTTAGCTCTGGCTGTGAATGTTTGCGTGCAACACCAACCTCGTGCTTGGCCCATGCGGGGTTTGCTGCTGTGTTATACCTCCCAGGCCTACCTTTTGGTTTTCATATATTTTACACAAAAGGAGATTGATGTCTGGGGACTTTAAACTTGGCCTCTGACTTTAAATCCTAATTTGGGGGTGGACAGGTAGTATTTTTGCATTTAAAGTATGAAATCTTCTGAAGTCTAACTTTCCAAATGATGCCCTTAGGATTTGGTATCAAAGATGCTTCACGTAGATCCTCACCAGCGCCTAACAGCCAAGCAGGTCCTGCAGCACCCGTGGATAACCCAGAAGGACAGCTTACCCCAGAGCCAGCTGAACCGCCAGGACCTTCAGCTTGTGAAGGTACAAAGCCGGGGCTGGGCCTTCAGCTGGTTCCTCGGGCACCGTGGGCTCTTTGGAAAGCAGCGGTCCAGGCAGGGTGATGGTGGTGTGGGCAAGCAGGATGGATGGTTGGGGAGCTGTGGGCCGGGGGAGGCAACACAAGGCAAGCTGGTTTTTCGGCAGGAAAGCCTGCGTGTCAGTACGGGAGGGAGATTTAAAAAAAAAAAAAAGAAAAAAAGAAATGCTTCAGGCTTTCTTTGTGGGTCTGGCTACTCTGGTCCCTCACTTGTAAAGCCGGGAGCCTGAAATACCTGTTCTGCATTTAAATGACTTCTCGTGCCTTCTCTCCAAGGGGGCGATGGCTGCCACGTACTCTGCACTGAACAGCTCCAAGCCAAGCCCCCAGCTGAAGCCCATCGAATCCTCCATTCTGGCACAGAGGCGGGTGAAGAAACTTCCTTCCACCACGCTGTGAGGCCGGGGCGGTCCGCAGCCGCGCGGCGCGGTCGCACCAGGCTTTGCGCGCCCACTGAAGGCGGGGGCAGGAGACTGGGCGGTCAGCGCCTGCACGGGAGCTCCCTTGAGGACTTCTCAAAAGGCCAAGTGCCTTTCTGTTTCTGAGAGACTGGCTCCTCCTTGTGTGGCCTGATCTTTGCTGAGAAAACTTCACTGTAAAACTTCTTTGAAGTGTAAATTGTCAATTTTTCAAGACATCCATCTGTGTATATGAGAACTAGAATGTACAACTGATGTCAAGTGGCACAAAAAGCAGCTGATTCACCCCTTCCTGCGTAGGGCCAGATATTTGTTGTAGCTACGTCATTTCTTAGAATCAATCCTCTCCAACGCCGTTGCAGCTGAAAGACCGTGTAACGTTCGGGGTTTAGGTTTTGGGGTTTTTCCTCCCTTGAACCTTTGGATGCCCTTCCCGAAGTCAGCCCTGCCGCCTCCTAGCCAGCAGCACTGGCGCTTGGAAAGGACTTCCCTCCTCTTCACTCTTTGTGCGTGTGTGCAGAGTACAAGGTCGATTTTTCAGACTCCGTTTCTTCCTCTCTCCTGCCCGCCCCCAGCCCAGACGGTTCTCTGAACAAAGTAAACCACGGGTTTTCCAAACCGCCCCCGCGGATGCTCGGCTGCCCAGAATACCTGCTAGGTTCGGCTCGTCCCTTCCCTCTGCCCTCCCATCCCCGTGTCCTCCCCGTCGCTCCCCGGGCGTTCGTCACCCGCGCAGGTGGAGAGTCCGAAGGAACCTTCTCAGCAAAGCTGAGGCTTTGGGCTGGCTCTGGCTGCTGCTTTTAACATTTTTGGGTTTCCTTTCCTTCAGCAGGAACCTATGAAACAAACCATCCTTTTTTTAACTTAACTTTGTTCTACAGCTGGTAACTCAGGGTTTCTTTCTGAATTGTATAATAAATGTGTCATTCAGTTGATGTTTTTTTACTGACTGACTTTTATAGAAGTCACAGAGTAAGCGACCCCGGTCGTTTCCCCACGTCGTACGGGGACAATGATTCTTGCCTGCCTTTTGGGAGATCTGCAAAGCTTTTTCATCTGCCCAGTGACGGGCAAAGCAGCAGCACTGCAGCGGGGCTGCACGTTGTGCCACCTTCTCTCGGGTGCAATACTCACTTTGCAGCGGGACGTACTTAGAACCAGTTGTGGGTATGGCAGTAACAACAGGAGAGTGGGCAGGCTGCAGAGGGGAACGTCTTATTCTCGGGACATTTTAGCGCTAACAGAAACGAATGCTCGGAGGCAAACTGTGCTAGAAATAAATTCCCCACCCGTTCTGACTTGCAGGGACTTGCTGGAGCTCCCTGGTTCGGTGGTGGCCGTTTCTCGGGAGGAGCGGGAGAGCTACGGGGACTGCAAACGCTTGCGTGCTCAAGGATGCGACTGAAGCCAGCAAAGGTTCTCGTGTGAATTTCTGCTGCTTTTGGCTGATAGTACAATGAGAGGGGAAACTTTCTTTTTTGCTTTTCCCTTTTGCTTAGTCCCAGTTGACTCTAAAATGGAGAATTCCATAAAAAAATTTCCTCTGAGCTGTACAGCTCTCTCCTCCTCTACCCTCATCCAGGCAGGTCCTATTTTACTCCCCAGAGCAGCCAGTGAGAAGCTGAAATAGTCACAATTCTTTGCTATATTTATTCCAAGCACTGCCCTCGTGTCCCGTGCGCTGAGAGGAGGCGGCCAGTGCCAGTGCACGCTGGACCTTCTCACTGGTTTTGCCACCGACCCCCAGCAGAACTGGATTTAAGGTTTTGCTGGTAGCTGGGGACGGGGACACTCCATCACACAAAATGCCTTCCTTAAAAATACTTGCTTTCTCCTCTGGCCCGATGTTTGCACTGGTGCCGACGAACCCGCCTTACACTTCCTACAACCGTGCAGTAACTTTCCTGCCGGTGAAAAGGCGTGCAAATTTTAGGTAACTGAACCAAATATAATAAACAGCTTCTTTCTGGAGCTTGGGGTCAGTCCCTTCGGGCACTGCTGGGATTGAAGCAGACACTTGGACAGCTTTTTGGAATATTTCCTACATTGGAAAGGGTGCAGTGTGAGACGGTGGATGGGGTTGGACGCGTTGGTGGTGATCACCGCTCCCTGGGAGCCTCCCAACGGTACGGACCGTCAGGATGGGTCTGAAACCCAGCGTTCGCCCTGCTTGGATGGTAGCTGGCTTGTTTGTATGAAATTGTAAATGTTTTCAAATATCGGTCAGGAAAAACATTACAGCCTTTGCTTAATCCTCCCTGTAATGGTGCTGGTGTGAGGCCAACTGGTGACAACTCAAGGATGCGTAGGACAAGCGGGTGCAGAGCTCTGTGGGCACAGGGGGAGCAGCCCCCGGTTGCTGCAGACCCTGCCTGGCCGTCAGACGATACCCGGAGCGTCAAACCCCAGTACCCGGAGCATCAAACCCCTCCGCCTCGCTGGGGTCCTCAGTCAGAGGAACTTTGTGCTTGGTGCAGCTGTAGCTCTTGCACCTACGCCACTTTGGAGAACAGAGTGAACAAGAAGGGCTACACCTTGTTTTCTGGGTTGCTTTTAACCAAGTTGTTTTGAGCGATCCTTCCGTAAGTAAAAATAAGTCTTGATTTTTAGTTCCAAATCAACCAAGTGCTGTTACTTTTTTAATTCCAGTGCTCAATAAAAATGCACTTGTTGATCTTTCTGTGTCTGAGAGCGGTAGGTGTTTTTAACGGGTTGGGTGGGCCCCCTCGTTCCCTTTCTGGTTTTGGCCAGTATTAAACCTGTGCCAAAATACAGCTGGGACCAACCACTGTCCTCTTAACGGGAACTGGGTTATTCCAGGTGAGCGTTGGGCCGGGGTCAGGCTGGGTCTCTCGTGCCTGTTGGGGGAGCCAGTAGGTGTTTTGGAGAAGACCAAATGCTCTGCTCTCACGAGGGTTTGAGGTCATTCGGCTTTAACTTGGGACAAAGAGGATATACAGCTTACCTTTGTCTTGAATTGAAAAGGGACAAAAATTTATTTAACGTTCGTGCATAAGGAAATCTTGACAAGGAAAACTGCTTGTGTTATTTCAGGTGTTTCGTAGCTGACTTGACCTTTAAGATTTTGTCCTGTACATCTACCCGAAAGCTCAAGGGACAGAAATCCCAGACTGCAGCCCCCAATAGCTGAGTCTACCTGGAATTCACCTGTGTGGAAATCGCATGTTAATCCATACACCAGGAGCCTGAAAATAATATTGAGCAGGTCTCTATATAATGCAGCCTCTATATAAGAAAGGTTAAACTTCCCTGTTTTGGGGTGTAAATCGGTGACATTTTCTGTCGTAGAAGAGGCTGACCCAGCTGAGAGGCTGGTTCCCTTCTTCCCACTGCGTAACGCAGCCGTGCCTTCCTCTTAATGATGTGGTACTGACCTCTGTCAGATCAACCGGAGCATAAATGAATGTATTTTGGCCTGATAAACACTCCCATCATGATTATTTCGGCTGTCTTTAAAACTGAAGGCCAGTAACTTTCTCAGCAATCATCTCTTTTTTTCTTAGTGAAACTTCCCTCAGCAATCTGCTTTTTAACTTGCCATCCACCTAATGCAAATACCTTCGTCAAGCCCCCGTCTTCAAGTTAGCTCACGTAATTCTTTTTCCTGCGTCTTTTGCCATTTGTGGCCAGCGAATTGTGCAGCCGGCGGCCTCCCGGGTGCCCCCACCTCCTCGTGGCAGCCGCTGCCACCTTCCCAAGAACGCGGAGGCTTCGGAAATACTCGGTGACCGCAAGTGCGTGTGGGGCGGATGCTGCGCTTTCATGTAATATTCAACAATGTAATCCCTCTTTTAACGCAAAGAGAACATTTAAAATATTTCAAGGTCTTCTTTTGCAAGTACATGGGGGCTCTGAATAAAACCTTCATTCATGCTATGAAAGCTGGAGGTCCGCTGCCACTCCGTTTTCTTGCCTCTGGTTATTAAAACATCAAGCTGTCTTACTACTTAAGCTGAGCTAACTTGCTGCCTTCCTCCTTTTGTGTTACACGGGAACACCTGCCATTAGTACTAATTCCACTCTGGAGAGAAACTCCCTTTCAGATATGCCTGTCTGAAAATAAATTGACATGTAAAAGGTCTCTTTTGTCGAGAAGCGCGTGTAAAGTGCTGGGGTAAGAAGCCGATCGCTTACAAAAGGAGCCCCTGACTCTTTAAATGATGAGTGTGGAGGGGGGTTTAAATGTTAAATATGGAGGGCGATACTGTAAACGGGCTGGCAGGATGCGGCTAGAGAAGCTCGCGGAGCTGCATCCTCTCCGTGGGATTAGACATGAAGATTTTGGGTGCTTTTCTGTTGAAAGCTCCGGCGGTAAAACCGCTGCATTCTCTCGGGGTGAGTGGCTGGGCTCCGCAGGGACCCGCGTGGAGAAAACTCCTTTTTTGAGAAAAAGTGGTGGTGGTAAGAATTCCTCCCTGCTTTTTAACACGTGCAACAAAAACTAAGGGCATTGATGGCGAGTCCTTCGATTTACGTGTGTAATGAGCTCCAGGGCTCTGTTGTTTTTCCTGGGACAAAAGTTTGCATCACATCCAGTACGGAAGCAGCAGAAGAATCCTTGGTTGGAGTATTTATTCTGTCGTACAGGCAGCAGTGTGAGACAGCAAAAGGTAAATATTTTTATTTTTAATGGGAAGAACGGTTTTCTTTGAGTTCCTCATACCCTGTGGGGTCTATGGCTCTCTCCTAAGAGAAAGTTTTTAAGCGGGTTCTCTGGGCCGAGCTCGGGAGTGGAATGATGCTGCTTCAAAATCTGCTCCAGTGCTGAAAAGACGGATGGGTCCGTGACTGTGGATGGAGATCTCAGTTCTGTGGCTCTCAGCTGCTGCTCATTGGCTTTCTGGGTCTTCCAGCAAAGGAATCGGACCCTTCGTAACGAAGATCAAGTCGAAATAAGTTCAGGGTTTGAAAGGGCAAAAGTGCAATGTGCCAGTTACAGAGACCCCCTCGATGAGCTGGCGTCACTTCTGGTTTATCGAACAAGTACAAGCTCTCGCGTGCTGCTTAGCTCAAATGCGGTCTTATTTTTAAACAGCAGATGGTGTTAGAAACCTGTAACAGGTGGAACCTCTTCGGTTTTATGCGAGAGATCAGAAGTAGCAGCAATTGCTCGTTTCCCTAGGGGTACTTTCCTCACCAGATGAGCAGCAAGCTGGCCCTCTACTTGGGTATTTATTACAGAGGGAAAAACTTTTGAATCACACATGTTCATATGAAAGAAAGCAATTCTGGTTTGACTTATTCTGGTTATAATAAAAGGAACCTGGTAATGGTCTCCATAATCCTCTGTTAGCAACTCTGAGAGAGAGGTGTAGCAGGAGAAGCGAGCTGTGTGCGCTGGTGTGCCTCAAAATCCAGCTCCAATCTGCCACTGTCTGTTGGTTTCTTGTCTGTGATAATAGCACTTCGCATGCTTAAAGTGTTTTATAAACATTTAATTACTGCAGCATTTGACTCCAAGCCAGGAATTTCTCATTCATCTGCATCTCGCAAGGTTTGTGAAAATGATTTTCAAATTACAGAATTACAAGAAGGGCTGAATCCAAACTTCAGTTAAGGAAACCTCCGTTAGCTGGGATCTGTGGGCATCGCCTGTCTCTGCTGCCGCACGTGCGAAGCGAATGACTTCTTCAGCAGTGGCAACGGTAACGTGGGTTTGAATGCCTGGAGATGGGAGGATTTGTCCGTACCCCAGGACAGGGAGCTGCGTTTAATCGTATTAGGGAAACGATATGCTGAATTCTCAGCTCCTACGGCAGGCGGGGATTGCGGCTATGTCTAGACTAGAGCCGTGTTTGATCCCTGGTCCCCACCGTGTCCTCTGCTGCCGTAAGCAGTAGGGAATTATTTGTTAAAAGTCGCCTTTTTCCCCACCCACCAAACTACTTGTAATTTTAACGTCTTCTCCACAGCAACCCCCAGATCTATTTTTTAAAAAAGGCAGAGAAACGTGGGTCTGCAGCGCGATGTGTCTGCTGGGCCATCGCACGCCCACAGCCTGCCTTCCGCGGTGGCCCAGCCTGCGGGGAAGCCGCGGGAGTCGTGGGGTTTGGGGCACCGAGTGGAAGTGGCAACTAAAGGTAAAAAAGCTTGTATGGGATTAATAATTTCTGTCTCACTATCTGCCTCTTTCACCAGCTCCCTTTTCTGCCCAGCAGATTTTAAATGCAGGCTGGGTGTGCAGCAACAGAAATCATTTGCTTTCCATGAAAAACAGAGTTGTTGGCTGGCTGCGCGTGGATGCGCGCAAGCCGTCGCTTCTGGGCAGGGCAGGGAACCCAGCGAGGAGCTGGTCCTCTACGAGACGCGCGTGAGCTGCCCCCGCGCTCGCCGGCTCGAGGAGAGGTTATCCTACGCTACCCCGGAGAAAACCGAGGTCTTCAGCATTTCCAGTCTTCCCTGTAATTCTGTGAGCCTCCTTTCATAACTGCCGCTGCTGGCGATTAGACCCTTTTTAATGAGACAGGCCCCAGCGTCAAGGCCCCAGGTCGCTTGCTGCTACGCTCGCTGCTGGGCGAGTCGCGAGCCCCCGATGAGCAGCGGCTCACGAAGTAAAACGAGAGTCCCTTTTCCTGCTCTGTTTAAAGAAAGGGTAGGGAGCTCCTCTGATGTTTCATTAAAGCTGGCTTTTCTCCTCGTGGCAGAGCAGATTTAATCAGACCCGCCTCCTAGTTCCAGCTGCTGGGTTTGAACGCTCTGATCTGTGCACTGGGTGCACGTCTAATTATGGAGGCAATTCCCATGGATACCAAGAAGAATTGTCTGTACCGGCAAAAATGATCCCAGCTGGGAAAATGGTGAAGGAAAATGTGTTGAAATATTCAGGAAGAGACTTCAAAAGTTGCTGGAAATGTAAGTGAAAAACATTTCTGGTGTTCTTGCACGCCAGTGTGCAAATCTTCATTGTTTTAATACCAAGATAGAGGTTGTTCTCGCTCTGGTTTGCAAGCGTTGCTGCTGTTTGCTCTGCTGGGGGATTGAGCAGCACAGCGATCCTGACTTTGCCCCCCGCCCCCGGTACCTGCATCCACTCGGCGCCGCTTTTCCACCCGCGCTTTTGTGCCCCACCGGTCCCCGCTCACCCTGCGGCACCAGAAGGGCGCTTCGAGCGGGCGGCCCGGGGTCTGCGTTCGCGAGGCAGCGCGCTGGGCGAGGTCATTCTGGTTCCAGCCGCGGCGCCGGGGCTGCGGTAAGTTACTCCCCTTCGTGCCTCGTTCTTCTGAAACGCAGCAATTTAAATAACTTATTTCTGTATAAATTTATATTTGAAGGGTCTGTTCAAGGAAAAAGAGCGCTCCCTGGTTAAAAAGAGAGGGGGAAATACCTAGTCATGCACTGCTCTGATGTGGAAAATTAAGCAAATATGATTTAAAATTATTTTGTAATTGTTCATCTGTGAGGCCTTATGTTCAAACTGCATGGGGGAAAAAAACAGATTTTTTTTTTTTTTTTATCTACACAGATAAAAAACTCTTTTTGAGTTTTTTTTTTTGCTTTGGGTTTGTTTGGAGGTTTTTGGAACATCCTAATCAACTGCACAATAGTTGTAACTTGTATTTATGTCACTAATTTATCTCCGGCAGGAGCTCAGGCACTTTTCAAAACGTTGCTAGCTAATACAAACCTACAGAATAGGAAAAGCCGCAGTACCATTAGGTTGGATTTCCATCTCTTTCTCATCCAGGGCACCTGCTCCCCTTTCTCCCCCCCAGTCTTCCCAGCTGTCTGTCTGTCTCATTTATGTCAATTAGAGATTCAATGCTGCCTGATTTAATTGGCCTGACTTTCCCTCTAATAGAAACCCAAGTGAAGGCAGGCAGGCAGGCAGGCAGGCAGGCAGGCAGGCAGGCAGGCAGGCAGCTCGCTCGCTCGCTCGCTCGCTCGCTCGCTCGCTCGGCAGCTCTCCAGGCAGCTCTCCGCAGGCTGCCTGGCCGGGGAAGGAGTCTCTCCCGCGGCTGGGAGGGCTGGCGCTTGTTTGCGGAGCACAATAACCTGTTTGTTACCATCCGCGATGGGGAGGTTGGTGACCTCCTAACGGGATGGGACCCAGGCAATGATGTCATTTGAAAGCTCGGGGGTATTTCTGAGCGGTTAAGGAATTCGTGCAACCTTGGGTTGGCTTTTAGTGTGCTGTAGAGGTCGAGATTTGCTGCCCGCGCCGGCGTTCCCTCCTGCCAGGAGGCTGACTCCACGTGCACCGAGGTCAGTAAGCAACACAGCTTCCACCGACCGCAGCTGCAGAGGGCTCTCGCCCTTCCTCTTCGGCCCGAGCCACCCCAGCAGCACTTAACCACGAGCGCGGCTGACCGAGACCTGGGTTTCACAGGGTTTACACGAGGGCCTGACCCTGTCCCCCCTTCGGGCAGCAGCCCTGGAAGCAAACCAGCTCAGATGAAATCTTTGCCGTCCCTCCGCTCCCCCTCCGACAACTGAATCCCAGGAACCAGACCTGACCTACTTCTCCTCGCTTGCGTCTCCCTGACAAATTACACGGCCTTTCCTCAGCTCTCGGCAGAAATGCGCGTTTCCCAAATCGCTGGCCCAGAGAGGCATCAATATTAAACAGCAACAGTACCATCTAGTGACTTTGGCTTACAGAGAGCGTCGTTTAGAAGGGGAAGAGGAAAGCTGTGAATTAGGGAGACCAAGCGAGGTCTCAGATTTGCAAATGAGATCCCATCTCTCGGTTCATTTGGACTTGGGAAGCAAATTGCGCTGATGCTGCAACGGTCTGTCTTCAGAGCGCGGTGCTGCGACGCTTCCTTGGGAGACAGTCCCGTTTTTAGCCTGCTGACTCCCCGCTGAACCCAGCCCTGACCCACGCTCCCTTTGCTGGTAACGAACTAATTGATTTAATGTGTTCACAACTTCTCGCACACCCACTCGCACACACAATGGCAAATCCTTGCAAATGTATGAGATGAAATGTAGGGCTGTGACGGTTTCTCAGTCCCAGGAAATGTGCACTTTTCTGCTCCGATGAGCCGCTAGTGAAATCCTGAATTGGATGCGTGAAATAAATAGATACAATTCAATTTACTAAATCAAAAATAGGCCCAAAACTGAGCGTAAAGGTCCCCCTCCACGCCGATCTGAAATTACATACTCTCCTTCACAGCTGAAGGGAGGAAATCAAATTAGAGCATTTCTTTCTCCATCAAAGGACACTAGTCCTGATACAGCCTTGTTACGCCTCGCCACCGTCTGTCGTGCGCAGGAGTCATCCCTGTAAGAATTCCGGTTGAACGAGACGTTGTTTGGAGGCAGCAGGTTAACGACGGGCTGCGGCGCGTTCTGCGCCTAAGGTGGCCGCTTTTCACAGCTGTTTTGCCACACACGTGTGCACGTTACCTCTTCCCGGTGAACGAGGCTGTCGGCACAGGCACCGAACGCGCCGGACTGGGGACAGGTGACACAAACCCCAGTGCTGCAGGACTTCAGCGCTAAACACCCTATCAAGCCTATTAAATGCCACTGGTACCGGCAGAAGAAATTGCTTTGCTGTCTACTCAAACGTGTCCCCTCTTTGCTGTCAGGAGCGCAGCACTGCCCTAAGCCCACTCAGCCTTGCTGGTGGGCTGATGAGTGCCTGACAATTTTCTGGTTTTAAATTAAACAGAAAACTAAATTAGCAAATTAATTGTTTGCCGTGTTTTTCCTTGGTCCCTATCAGCTGCCTCAGGACCTGCAGCCAATCCAGAGCCCCTCGCCGCAGTCCCGAGCAGAAGGTGGAGCCCTGCACTACGTCCCGCTGTCTACTGGGTGTCAGTCACGTTAATTTTAAATTACTTTTGTACAGCTTGGTGTCAAAACGATTAAAGCATGAAAGGAAAAACTGAACTAGAGGGAGGGAAGGGGGAGGGAGGGAGGGAGAATGAATAATTTACCTTGCATTTACAGCAAGGACACTTCGATTTCTTTAACTCCTCAACTCTGAGAAGCCTGAAACTTTTCTTTCCTCGCCCGTAACCTGTTTGGGACGAGGCCTGAGCAGGTGTTCTGCGTCCTCTGAGTCTACAGGGAGGCAATAACTGCTCGCAGCACAAAGCCGTGGGTTTTATCTCCGTTTCCTCCCAGGTAAGACTTTCCTCCGCGCTGCACTCGCCGACTGTTGCAATCCCCAACGCAGGCAAAGCCACCCACGTGCAGACCTTTCCTCCCTCCTCAGCGCACGGCTCCCAGCTGGGTTTACTCCATAGCCCGCACGGACTGTGCGAGATAATTCCATGCTCAGAAAATACAGAAAGGCATCATCAGATACAGCCTTAAATGGGCAAGAATGAGCGCTGTAGGACTGCAGCACAACGTCCCTGTAGCTCTCTGCATCTCGTTCACACAACCGACCCACCTGCATTGTCAAAATTTCGGGTTTGGGGCACAGGCTGCTTTTGCCTCTCTTCTTAACTCCATCCACGGCTTCCTTCTCTGTCCAGCTACTGGATGGTATAGTCAGTGGTCTCTGAAAGATCATTCTAAATCTGCTGAGGCCAGAACAACAGCAAAAAGATTTGTAAGAGGGCAACTCAACATAACCAGAAAATGTAAAACAAGTTTAGCCACTTCTGTTGATGTCTGTTGTGTCTTCAGCTTATACATAAGAGCATCTTCCATTCATTAAAAACGGGGTATAAATATTTTGAATTATTTTCTCTTGAGGGACTACAGCTTGCAGTGAGGTGCCTTCGATAGATGATCGCTAGGAGGGAGACAGAGCTGTCTGGGAAACAAGAGCGGCTAGATACTGGAGTGTAACGTATCCTGCAGGATGTGCGTGGGCTTGAACCAATTTGTCAAATTTGAGCAAAGAAAACAATTCCACTAATGGGTGTTTTCTGAAAAATGAGCATGCTGTCTTGGCAATTTTAGTGCTGTCTTGTGCCATCTTCTCCCTGCCTGTCCTCAGCAGCCACAGAGAGGAGACACCTGTGTCTTCCCCCTGCATTTTACTTCTCTGGCCTTAGGACTAACACAGCCTTGCCAGATCCCAAGCAGGCCGTGTGCCGGGTTCAAAAGCGTGCTTGAAATTTCCTCCTCCAAAAGTACTCGCCTGGCTTCTCTAATGCGTGTGCTTTGGCTCGGTAATCCCCACCTCTCCTCCTCCTCGTGGCCGTAGCTCCGGTGACCTGCAGCGTCGTCTCCGGTGAGAAGGTGGGGACGGCGAACCCAGGCGCCCTCGGCTCCTTCGAGCAAAGGGTGCCTCCTCTCTCTGCCCCCCGTGTTTCTGGTGCCTGCGCGGGGAGCACGGACACGGCGTGGGTTTGCGCGGGTTAGGAGCTGTGACCGGACTGCCGTGTCACACAGGCTGTCACTGCAGGCGTGGAAGTGTTTCTTTCATTCATAGTGGGATTCCCTTCACGTGACAATGTTTCTTCAGCTGCTGATTCACAAATACATCATTTAACTGACTTTTTTTTCCTTTCCCATTCGGGAAGCTCCTGTAAACTTCCCTCCTCCTTGCCACAGGCCTAGCAGGAGGTTTGAAAGATGAAGAGCGGAGCCTGTTGCCGTGCGCTTCAGTAACATGGCTTCAGACGTACCGTGTGGGAGCACCGAGGATCGAGCGCTCCGGTATGATAACCACCGCTTTCCCCGTGTAACACGCGCTTAGCGCTAGAACGGCAGCTGTATAAAACTAACACCTCTTTTACGAGGTTCTGCTAGCCCGGAGTCAGAGTGATCTCTGCTCACCTGAGTAACTTGAAAAATAAAACCCATTGTCAGCTGGAACATTAAAAATACAGGTGTAAATACTACCCCGGATTGGGTAATTATTTAAAATAAAGCACAATTCTCAACCAGATTATCTTTTTTTCCCCTAACCGAGCGGGGCTGCCCTTCTACCTGGCGCAGGGGAGCTAACAAAACAGCAGGAGAGGGATTTGTATCGGATCCACGATCAACAATACTGTTAAATCACTTCCAACTGCAAAATCTTTACCTATCAGTTACGAAACGGTTTCAAATTCTAAACTCTCTGCCAGCCAGGTAATTAACATCATTAACTGAACAAACTTTGGCCAGAATAATCGATTTATGCTTAATCACAGAACCCGAAACTTTCCAAGGTGTATCTTTACATCTCTCGGAGTCGTGCTGAGGACGCCTGCGTCGGGCTGCGGCTGCGGGAGGCACGCCTGCCACTCACGCAGCTCTCGGCAATCACCGAAAACGCTCAAGTGGTTAATATGGAAGTGGTCAATACTGGAGTGGTTTCCATAAAAACAAGAGGACAAACAATAACTTACTCAGACTAGAGCACGCCAAAAGGACAGGACATTTAGGAACGAAACCCAAGCAGCAGTGCAGGCGCGGCAGCGGCCCGACCCGCGCTGGCTGGGGTGCCCCGTGACCCCACGCAGCACAGCACCTCTCCTGCCCCCGTGAGCAGCGTCACGGGCGGAGCCCGAAGTCACGGACCCACGAACTCGGAGGACATTTCTGGACATCTGTGGACATCTGTGGACATTTTACAAGGGCGGTCCATGGACTGAGGGAATGAGAGCTGTGTTCTATCACGGTGGTTAAGGAGGAGGTGCTGGGTAGTGTGGGGCCTGAGCCTGACGTGAGTGGTATGGAATAAGCGGTGGAGAATGCGCTGGTTTTGGCTGGGACAGAGTTCATTTTCTTCACAGGAGCTAGTGTGCGGCTATGGTTTGGATTTGTGCTGGAAACAGCGCTGGTAACACAGGGATGGTTTGGTTCCTGCTGAGCCGAGGCCTTTTCTGCCTCTCCCCCGACCCGCGCGCGGGCTGGGGGCCCAGGGTGCTGGGGGGACACGGCCGGGAGAGCCGCCCCGGCTGCCCAAGGAACATCCCACACCGTACGGCACCGTGCTCGGCACGTAAAGCTGGGGGAAGGAGGAGGAAGGGGGGACGTTCGGAGCGATGGCGTTTGTGTTCCCAGCTCAGCGTTAGGTGCGACGGAGCCCTGCTGCCCTGGGGACGCCGAGCGCCCGCCTGCCCACGGGAAGCAGTGAGGGAATTCCCTGCTTTGCTTTGCTGGCGTGCGCAGCTTCTGCTTTCCCCGTGGAACTGCCAGGTTTCCCACGTTTCCGATTCCCCCCCGCTCCCGCCGCGGGAGCACGCGAGCGGCCGGTGGGGCTGAGCCGCCGGCTGGGTGAAACCACGACGCTCGGTTAAGCGCTCACGCAATGAGGGAGCGGGGGCTTTCCTTTCCCGCTCCGACACTTCAGTGTCCTGCAGTTGGACAAGGAGAATTTGAGTTCTTCATTTTGATGCGCTGGGGTTTTTTTAGGCTTTTGATAATCTCCCCATGATCACTTCAGCTACCTACCAGGCAACGCAGAGCTTTGCAGTCCAGACTATTGAATCGGCTCGTTGTTGGCAGACACTTTATCCCCTTGAAGTGCCCAGGATGATTTATTCTTATGGGACGTGCAGACAAAGTGACATTTTCCTGTCTCCCGCTATCTAAACACAGGATTGCAATTACTCCAACCCAACTAGCATCAGAATGCGGTGCGCTATCGGCTTTTCAATAGCGGCTGTTTATTAGCTTTCCCCAGGACCTGCCTTTTTTATTGAGGGAAAAAAAAAGGATCTGGAAACAATCGATTCTCAGCCAAAGTTTTTTGAAGTTGTTTTTAATTTGCTGACTTGCTCCAAAGCAAGCTGTCTGTGTGTAAATTCGCAGATCCGCTGATGAGTAATCAGTGAGTTTTTGTGGTTTAATATTTTGATGGTAGAAGGGAAGCAGCGCAAGACCGACAGAATAAATACATGTATTTACAAGACGGTCTGTACCGATTGGAGCACAAAGCACAAAATAATAAAAGTGCAACAAAGAGAGCGACTAACTAAAAGTCAGATAGGAAAAGGGAGCCGAGGCCTAAACCAGAGCCGAGCTCATCTTTACTTGACGGGTGCTGGGGCGCAGCGCCGATAGCCGCTTCCCTCTTTGCTCCCTCTCCCCAGCGTACCCTGAACTGCGCCCGTGACCGCCGAAACGGGGGAACCAGGCAGCAGCTTCACGGAGAGCAGGAGGCCGAGGACAGCCTTCACCCTCAATTTACGTCTGGCTTCTCGGTGTGTAAATGAAGCCGCGTATGGGTTTAGGAACGGCGTTGAGGAAATGGAAGCGTAGGAAAAGTGCTGGGCATCCAGAATCAGGAAATTTCTATGGAAGTGCTCGGTGGCTTACAGGATTTACGGGTATCTACGTGCTATAACGGATCCTTCTCTTCCATATAATTTCATTACATGTTGCCTGCTTTTCCTGAGTAGTGCCAGCATCCCCGAAACTCAGGGATTCAGCAGAGGAAGGGTTTTTTTTTGTGTCAAAGAGTTGCATTGCAACGCCAGAGAGGATCAAAAACACGTTTAAAGGGTGGTAAACTCTGGGAACCGGCAGAGCCGGAGAGAGACGAGCTTGTAAAAGGCAGCAAGCTGGGGAAGGCAGGGGAAGTGAGGTCCGTGTCTGCTGGGCAGCATCACTAAAGGCCGTATCTAATGCACCACGCGGTATTTGCGGATGCTGGGCGTCCTTGTCTCTGTATCACGGGCATTTATCAGCAGACTTGCTTTCCCCTCCTGTTTTTCCACTTTATTTTTTTTGTGGCTTGCAGACACTATGCATTTTTACTCATCTCGTTAAACAATGCGAGTACTAAAGCGTAGACCCCAAAGCCCTCTCAGCTGCAGGTATCCTTTAGCTGGGTCTGATGGGAGCGAGTTTCAGCGCCTCAGCAAGCCGCTCTCCGGCAGCGGGGGGAGCGGAGCGCCTCCCCACCCGGGGGGGGCTCACCTACTGCACCCGGAGCAAGAAGCGCAACACCGGGGTGGGAGCTGCCCCATTTCCTCGGTTTCTCCACCCAAGCCGAGACTCGCCCTTTCCTCTCTGCCACCCGAAGCTCCGCGCAGGAGGCGGACGGCGCTGCCGCGGCCCGGGGGCTCGGCCGGCCCCGTCCAGCGGCGGGCAGAGCCCAGCGCCCTCCCGCCGCGCCGCACGCCTTGCCGAGCGCAGCGGCAGGCAGAGGGCAGCAAAGGGAGGGTTTTTACTGTTTTCCTTTTTTTTTTTTTTGTTCTCAGCCCTTTGCAGTTGGAGCTTTCCAGCCCCGATTGTGCTAAATGCTCATGTACCAGTGTTTCCATTTGCAAACTCGGCCTCCCCTCCCCCCGGCGCCCAGCCGCTCTCCCGCGGCCCCTCCGCCGCTGCCACCAGCCCGCTCCCGCGGCGGGCACCGGGGGGCCGGCAGCCGCCGGCGGAGGGGGGCCGCCTCCCCCGGCCCAACGACACACGGGGGGAAGGCGGCCGTTTTGGCAGCTCGCCGCTGCCCCCCGTGCCCTCTCCCTGCCAAGGCCGCGATGAGGGTCCCCCCGTCCCCCGGCCACCCCGTCACGTCCTCCCGCTCCCCATCCCTCTCCTTCGGGGGTCCCGAGGGGCGCTGCCCGGGCTGCGAAGGGGGAAAGGGCTGCCCCCCCCCCCCCCCAGCCTGCACGGCCGTTACGGGGCAGTTCGCCCCTCACTTCTCCGTGCTCCATCTGCACAGGAAGAGGGGGCGGGGGCCCGGCTGTCAGCGGGCTCGGGCGCTGTCCGGGCTGCGTGTGCGCGGCCCCGGGGCGGCGGCGGGCGGGGGGGGGGGGGGGGCTGTGCCGCCCCCCGGCCTGGGACTCCTTCCCTCCCGCTCCCCCCCCGCTCCTAAGCGGGAGTTTCCAGGAAGCGCTGAGAAGAGCCGCAGCACCGCGCAGCCTCTCGCACAGCGAGCTCCTTCCGCCGAGACCGTGGCAGGAACGCCAAGTAGTCCCAACCGCCTCTCCGCCCTCAGCCGGCAACAGGCTCCGTCCCGCTCTCCCTTAGCGGGGCACCGTTACAGAAACGGGGAGAGAAGCGCCACCATCCCCCGCCCTGCCTCGCCGCCTTGGCCGGGATAAAGCAGGAGGAAGCGGGGGTGGGGGGGAGGGGAGGTGAAAAAAACCGAGCGCCGGCTCCGGCGGAGGGGTCCGGAGGCGCGGAGGAGTGAGGAGGCACGGGGAGCTCTGCGCGAGGGAGGGGGTGAGCGGGAAAACGCGGCGCGGAGCCGGGAACAGCGCCCCCTCCCCCGCACGGCCCCCGCCGCCTCGGGGCTCCCCCGCGGGGCCGGCGGCAAAGTTCGGGGAAACTTTCCCCAGGTTGAGGGGCGAGGGTCTGGGGACGTGCCTCAGCGCCCCCGCCTCACACGACGCGGCGTTCTCCTGGCAGGTGAGCGCCCTCGGAGCAGTTTCCACACGGGCCCCGGGGCTGCCCCTTCCCCCCGCCCCGCCACCCGCGCTCGGTTCCCCGCACCCCGGGGGCCCGCGTTCCTGTCGGCGCACCGGGGCCCTCCCCCGGCCCTCGCCACCAGCCGGTCTTCCTGCGCCCTACAGATAAGGAGCTGGGCTCACCCCACCCCACCGATGGCCACCACCGCCCCACGGGCAACTTGGTGGCTTATTTTTTTCTGGATCAGCAGGCCTCCGTCGCCGGAACGCACCGCCACGTTCAGGGAAGTTTGCCCCAGGTCCCCCTCCCCCGGGACGTTTGACTTCGCACAGGACCCCACCGACCCTAACGCTGCCCCGAGTCGGGAGCTTCTCCTCCTGCCGTTAACCCTGCAGGGAGAGCAGGGCAAGGAGCCGTGGTCTAAGGCCCTAACCCCCCATCCCCTCCCCCTATCCCGGTTACACAGGCTTCATGTCCTCCTATTAACCCTGTGGAGAGAGGACAAAAGCTAAACTATGATCCTGCTCTGCTTCCCCCATCCCGCTCCCAGCTACATGAGCTTCACATCCTCCCGTTAACGCTGAAAGGAGAGGAGAACAAGAGCTGCTGATGATTGTAAGGCCTTGCTCTGCTTCTCCCCACCCCCTCTGCCAGCCCCATCCCCCACTGCAGCTCCCATAGACTTGTATCCCTCCCATTAACGCTGAAAGGGGAGGACAGCAGCTCTGATGGGTTTTTCTCAGGCTTACTCTGCTTTCTCCCCCCCTACCAACCAACACCAGCTCCACAGCCCTGCGTAAGTGCAAAGCGTGCATCTGGCTCTGCTAGCACATCGGCTGAATGCCCCCTTCCCTCTGAGCTCCACAGCCCTGCGAGAAAAAAAACTGATTCCCCTCGGTTTGCTTATTCATTATAAGGGGTTGGTAGTGTGCTTTTTAAAACGTGTGGTCTCTTGATTTAGAAGCATCTGTGCTTTAAGAATGAGGTTTTGCCTTCTATCATCTTGAATGTAGCTCCTCATAATAATCTCTTGAAGTGCTCCATTTTTGTCCTTAAAGTTCTATTTTATTACCTCTTCTGGATCAGTGAAGGTCGGTTTAACCCTTTATGTAGGAAAATCAGCAGTCACTTTAGAAAAAGCTTGCCTTTTTCTTTACTGATTCATGGTTATGATAATATTTTATTGAGTGAGGGGGGTTTTCCAGACCAGTCCTGATGCATGCTGAAAGAAGTGTGTGCTTCAGCACTGATGAAAGTCATGTATGAGTTAATGAGAAGCTTGCAGAGTATGTGAAGCAAGAGAAAATCTTTAACCAGCTCTGCTGTTCCTGCTACATACCACAAACTTGTAAGCTGTAACCAGAAGGTGGATTGAATATGTGTGAAATGCTGCAGTAGGAGACTCTTGTAATTGCATCACAGGTGGATGCTCACTCAATTAATGTATTATCATTTTCAAAATACCCTGAAGTTGGGTGGTTTTGGTTGGTGTTTGTTTTTTTTTTTTTTTAAGTGTTTTGAGACTTCATATTTCAGAGTATGTTGAAATCCTTGGATGAAAGATGCTACAAGCCTGCAAAGTAGTATTTTCTGGGTTGTTGGGTTTTTTTATTTTAAACAATCTCTTCTTTTTCCAATGCTAACTGCTTCCCGGATTAATAGATTGATCACACATAAGAGACTCTCAGGTGCTGGAGGAATGGTAGCCGTGGTGTCAACATTCTAGTTGTGGGACTTGTAATTTAAGAAATGTATTGTCATAAGGAATAAGATCAAGGCTGAATCCTGCTTGCATGTAGGTCCAAATATAAAATACACTTTGGAAGGAGTCCCCGGTGAACACTGAGAGTAATTAAGTAAAAATAAAACCTTTCACTCAGCCCCCCCCGCCCTTTTTAACACAGACAAGTAAGCGCAACGCTGTTTTCATTACACCATTTTCATTATGTGTCCTGATATTTCTTAATTTTGTATTGCATCTTAAATCCTCAAGTGACTTATAATTTCTGTGATTTGGGGGTATTTCTAGACCATACTTTTAAAGAAGTCATCTCGCTGTGTCCCAAAAGGAGCTATTGAGCAGTCATTCTCATAAAAAGGACTGAACTTCTCCCAGCTTTGCCTTTCCAAAGACCTATTTTTTTCTGTAATTTTCATACTTAATTGCTGAACTCCTTTCTCCTTACATTAAGTAAATATTTATTAGTACCAGTTGGATTTTTTTTCATCTCTTTAAAAGAACAGAGCCTTGTCACTGAGACAATCACTACATGCCGTATCGAGGAGATGACATAAAAAAGGAGTGAAGTAGAGTTGTCTTGTGCTGGGAACGTCAGTGCCATTTTTGGAAAACAATACCATAGGAAATGGAAATGAAAAATACATTTTATGCTGGTGGGAACTTGTAATGAGGCTAAGAGAGGATTTGATGTCTCAGAAAAGCAATCATTACAAGGGGAAAAGCGGGACTTTATCATCCATTTGTAAAAGTTCTCTGGCTGAATATCCTTTTGGGGATCTGAAATTTGGCTCAAGTCTGTTTATGAACATCTGTTGAATGGAATTTTAAAAAGGCACAGATTATAATCTTAGTTTCTGTTGACTGTTTAAGATAATAAAATAAAACAAAATAAATGTATCTGCAAGTACGTGCTTTGGGTTTTTTTTAATAATGAGCTGCATGAATGTTCAGTAGTCTATACTACTGATTACCTGGTTGTATATGTGCTTTCCATACATTTTTCTCTTTAGCATATAAAATATAGCCTCTACCCCTTTCTGTAGCTGTTTAATTCCATTTGAATACCTTCCTAGTAAGCTTTCAAGTTTTATTTTTTTGTAACAGGAGACTCTTGGATTTTGGTGTCTCTGACATTTTTTGCACAAAGAATACAGCGCTGAATTTGAGAGGAAGTTTTGAGAACTGTTGGGTATTCCCAGAACTGTGGCTGTTTGCTTAGATTCGCATCCTGCCCACCTGTCTTCTGCTAGGTTTCTGTAAATGCAATCGCTTTGTGTCCGCTGTCTGTGGATAGTACTGCTTCAGCATCTATTTCTGCGGTGTTTGTGACCTCCTGTTATTCAGGGAGGTCTTCACTGTAATTTTCCCCCCCATTATTTTGCCTCTTCTGCCGCCTGATGTTTTTGCTGTTGTTTTATATTCCAAGCAAGGATCCTGTGAATGCTTCAGCTCAAAATTTAGGTCATCTCCGATGGAAGAAGGAAGACCTAAAAAGTAGAAATAAGATTTCAGTGTGCCTTTAAAAGTGACAACTCTTTTGGAAAAAACGTACGCTCATCTGTATTTTGTGGCTGTATGGACTGGGAGGAACGGAGGGGGCCTTTCTTGATTCCAGAATGAAAGCTAAGTATCTTCATGTGAGCATGGTTTCTTTCCCCTCTGCTTTCCTGGTCTTTTTCATTTTCACACCTGCTTTGAGCTTTAATCATTCAAATTATTCATAGACTTGCCCTGGAAAAAGAAGAGAGTGACCTCTTCTCATCTGGAGTAGATGGATTTACCATCAATAATTGTAAATGGACTTGGATGACTTAATAATGGTTTTTACGCTTAAAAATTTTAATTCTGTGATTTCATTGTGTTTTAAGAATTCTGCGCGTGGTCTTTTCCAAACCGGTAAGCTGAAGTTATACCGTAGAGGTTTATTTCTTGCAAATTATCTCTTAGCGTTGGGCTCCCATCTACAAAGTGCTGATCATCCCCCATGAACTGCTGAGTCATCAAAGAGCATGCGTCTTTCGCAGGGGCAGGCCCGTAAGCTGCAGTTGTCTTTTTTCTGTAGTCATATACAATGTCTTTCATGACAAAGAACCTCAAGGCAATTTATGAAATCAACAGCCCCACAAGTAATGCCGTGCCTGTTGGGGGCTACGTGTTCCCATGGATTACGATTTAGCAGGCCCTCGGCCTGAGGGTGTCTGAGGGGACGTAGAGCCAACTGCTTTTCGATTCGTGTGTGTTGCTATAAGCAGCAAGCTGGAATTGATAGGTATCTGTTGCTATTGCCAGCAACTCTTGTTTTTCTGTTACTTTAGTGGCTTGATTTAAATTATGAAAAAACTTGTGAATCTGTTTTGTTTGTTTTCTGCTCTTCCTAGCAGCTATCTGCAGTTTTATATGTATTAAATGTGCTAAGCTTCATCTGGCCTGTGTGTATAATAAATACCTTGGTAAATGCGATTAAGTCCAGTTTCCTCTATTAACTCGGAAGAGATTTGTTTCTTATCTGAATTGTCCCTCCATTCAGAAGGAGAGGAGCCTTGCACAGCCAGAGTTCACCTCATCAGTCACCTAGACAAACTGAACTTGGGGCAGAAAAAGATACAAAACTAGGATAGTTGTGGTTTAGACTCACTGAACTTTGTGGTGTTCTGCTGTGGAGATGGGCTTGGCATGAGACCGAGGGAGCCACCTGTCACCAAACGCATCTTCACGATGGAGGGAGCGCCACGAGGGTGACTTCAACAGGCTCGGTAATCACGCAGTCTGTTTAGATGGTCGTCCCGTACTACTTTGGTGCTGTCGTTTGCACGCGGTGCTGCCATTTTCTCTCTGTTACGCTTTTTCTGATGCTTGGAATGCAATGGTATTTTTCACTAGCTGCAGACAGGTTGTTGGGCAGTTTGGTGTCTTTCAGCGTGCTCCCTCAGTTCACAGGACAAGGTATGCTACTTCCCGCACCGACATGGTATTCTCTGCAGCTGCGTGGAAGGGCCACTTCAGAAAGCAGCAGCTCTTCAGCTTCCCAGGTTTTATTGACCGAGTTTAACCTTTGGTGATGAGTAAGCAGACATGTTAAGAAAATCTGCGACCCAGCCGTTCCTCTTTGCAATTCCCGAGACTTGTCCACCAAACTCTGCACCCTTGCCTATCTATATTTCAGTATCCCTCTCATCTTATGGCAGTTTCTGGCTTTTCCGTTGGAGATGGAGGCGTGTAAAGACATCTTTAAGATGGCAATATTTTTGGCGCAAACAAAGAAAGAAAATGCTCTTCAGCTTCTGAATGTAGGTGCTCGGTGCTTTTGTAACACCAGGTCACTAATTGCTCCTTCCCCTCGCCTGCCATATTTGGTAGAATATTCATTGGGATTAATTCTAACAACTTCATAAATTGGTGATGTATTTCGCAGGCCTGTCACTGGCTAGAACAAATCCTGTAGGAAAAAGGGGAAAAAGGAGTTGCTTCCTCAATTTCTAACAACTATTTGAAATAGAAATGTTTAGAATGGTTACCATTTTCCAACTATTCCTTCAACTGAATTGCAGTCGTCAGCTAAGCCCCGCTTCCCAAGCATGCCTCCCTTCAGTACATTAAAGTAGTATTTGGTGGCTCCCATTTAACAGGGTTGGTCTGTTATTGATAACCTGTTTATCAAAAGGTTAGAAAGACCTTCTTGGTCTTCACCCGGACTCTGCTATGATATGCAGGTATGTCGTAACCTTCTCGCTAATTAACAGGCTATATCATGGAAGACAGGGCAACCAGACAGCAACCTGTGCGGCCACAGTAACTCACGTGACGTGGAGTGCAGGTTCTGCACCAAGTGATGCTAATGCGCAGGCTACGTCTCTTCCTAACCCCATCGTAACGCCGCGGCTCTTTCTGATGATTACAGCTCTTCTGATCAGTTACCAAGCTGTTCTTTGTTTGGTTTTCTGCCCAATTTAAACAATTTATCTTGTCTTTATTCAATACAAGGTTATTTTCTACTATTAGGTCATTTATAATGTCTTCATTACTTATTGGTTACAACTCTGAAATAGTTGGGGGTTGAGGGGGTTCTTTCTGAGTCAGAGAGTGATGAATATCTTTGCTGGCACCTGCAAACTCTGTCCTTGTTTCCTCCGCTCCTTCCATATTTACTTTAAGGACCCTTCAAAACAATCTCATCTCCCCGAGTTATGAGGGGTCTTTCCTTCTCATAGATCAGAGCTTCCTGTTGGTGCCTTGTCATTTCTGAGTAAGGAAAGTCTGATATCTTCCAGCTCAGTTGCTGCTTCATCTCCTCTGCTGTCCCAGGGGCCTTGCACACGCTTTCAGTTCTGCCTGACGTTTTTGATTTTGAGGTTCCCTACTATTTACATTTCTTCACATATATCCTCTTCATACCATCTGCTACCTTATGTTTTGCTTATCTCTGAAATTTAGTAACCATATTTCGTGCAACGTTGTTCTACATTATTTTCTTAAAATTTAATTAAAAGGTTCTGAAAGAACAAAGCAAATTAGAATTCACCCTTTCTGTGTAGACACCTTAACTGATGAGGGATCAACTCAATAAAGGCCTTCAAATGCCTCGACACAGATGAGTTTGTAACCAAAATTTTGTACGTTGTTCATTCAAAAGGTATATTACTGGATCGACTGGGAGAGTTTTATTACTGACGAAAGGTAAAGAATGCCGTCTTCTCTCTAAATTTGTCTTCTTTGGAATTCAGCAATTCCACTAAGTAGTATTTGCTTTTGAGTGTGTGGCTGTGCCTTGTTAGATAAAAGCTGCAGTACTAAAACTGCTTCGCTGAACTTAGCTCCTGACCTACCTTCTGAGGCCGTGTCTACAAAGGGATGATACATCAATCTAGCTTGTTTGATCTAATTACAGCTATTTAACTATATTGAGCACAAGTACGCTCACCCCGCTTTGTTATGCTGATTTAAGGTATTTTCTCTGTTCATCGGGTGCACGGTTCTTTCTTGTATTAATTTACCTCTGAAAATATTCTGGGCAGTTATCCCTTGGCGTGGTGTTCTGCTACTCAGCTGTATGCTTTTCTTTCACAGCGTGCTGACAGGGAGTTCTCACAAATTTGGGAATTCTGGGGGTCAACCTGACAAATGACTATTCCTTTTCTCTTGGCATCCATTGACTTTTGCTTATGCCACTTCTTTTTCCAAGTGCCGCAAGGTTGCATGAGTAAGAAACTGGGAAATCTATTACAATGCGTGTTCCTGGGAGGCTGCACAGGTGGAAGGATTTAGTTCTGCAGCTTCATAGCGCTTTTGCTACCTTGATAACAGAAGAAATGCACAAAGAGAAACAGTAAGATGTAATCAGCCTGCTACTTCTGTACAGGATTTATCTGGAGCAGTTTACTCCATGGTGTACTGTTTCTGGGTGTAGTCAGCTAGCAGTGGCTGATAGCACGGGGTACTGGTGCTGAACTGGGATGGCCGGTAGCGGCAGCCAAACATCAGGATGACAATATTGCATTCCTAGAAACCTGTGCAGATCTCGGCTGCAGAGGCAGAATACAAAACAAAGACTTCCCTTACCACGCAGAAGCCCGTTGCCATCTGCGGAAGAGCATCGTTTCTGATCGCTTCCAACTGAAAACTAGCCAGTTTTGTGTCAGGGATATTGTCATGGGTTTTTTATGTATATATCTGGAGAAGGTGCTGATCTTCTGTGTCATAAAGCTTGGCAACGTATCAGAAATTACCGAGAGCTTTTCCCAGGTACAGTCCGTGAATCAAATAAGGGTTGTGGGGGTTCAAGGAATAAACATGGTCTGTCGAGCCAGGAGAAAGAATTTATGTACACAGAGAACAACTTCTTAATGGTTGTACACGGCCTTGCTCATCAGCGTAGGTGATTTACCATTGAATGGATGGGAAATGAATGTAGAATGGTATTACGAAACTTCTTCAGGCCAGACTCGTTAGAAACTTGGCCTTGCCCTGATCTGTACGACATCTGTAAGAGGCAAGGAAAGATACTGAAAGGTGGGTAGAAGCAAGGAATGGGAAGACGCTTCCAGTGTTATGGATGTCCAGTGAAAAAGCCTCTGCAAAATAGCCATTTAATGAGGAAAAAGTCTGCACTATGATTTTATGAATGGAGCAAGTTCATCAAAGAAACAGCGTTTGACTTTATTAACGATTACTGTAGATGATGCCATGCTACTGTGGGCTGAGGTGTAGCTGAGTGAAGATCTCCAACAAAAGCATATCAAAGTAGTCTGACTTAGCAAAATAAAATTGGTAAAACAAGCAACATTTAATCTGAAATGCCTTGTAAACTTTAAACTCGGAGTGCACGTGCATTTGCGTAAGTGACGCACTTGTAACACTCCCTTGTCTCTTCTGGAGCTGGAAGTTGCAAGAAAGGCCTCCAGGGAACCTCCTGAAACGGCAGCCTGAGGCAGTGGCCCAGAATGGTGTGTTCTTCATCTAAAAGTCGGCTTTTCTAATTGAAATATTCCTTTCTCACCAGTATTTTTCTTCCTGGGTTTGCTATAATAATAAATATAGCTGTCATAGCAAGAGACATCAGGAGGTCCTTTGGTCCCATCCTGACTCTGAGACAGGAGGAGAGATGCTTATGTGTATCCCACACAGATGTTTGTGTATCCTGTCCTTAAAACAGCTGGAATGCGGGGCATTCTACACCTTCCCATAACAGAGTTTTCATGGTTTAAACAAACGTCACTTTTGTTACTCTCCCAAATCTTACTGTGAATTAAGTCTATTACCTGTTCTGCTTTCAGTGGACACGAACATTTAATTGCTGACCTTTATTGTAACAAAATGGACCACTGGTATTTTGTTCCCTCTCAGTTCTCACAGAAGCGCTCTCCTTTTTCTTTTTTTTTTTTTTAATTTTTTTTGTTAAGCAAATCCAGTATTTCTATTTGTTCTTGGGGGTTAGATTTCCTCAGCCTCCCAGCATTCTTGTTTCTCTCTTTGTGCTCTTTCCAGTTGGCTTATATCTGGTTTTATTTTTTTATGTGGTCCCTGAAAATGGATACAATATTCCAGCTGAGATTTCACCAACACTGAGTTGAGCAAGGTAATTGTCATGGGTGTCCTACATAAAGCAGCCTTATTAAATATTTCTGTGATGTATTATCTTTATTGCCTTGACTCAAATTCAGTTTGTGATCCATTATAACCACTGGCTTCTTTCGTGCAGTACTGCTGCCCAGGCAGTGACTCCCTCCTTGTGCATGCTCATGTCTTGATCCCTGGCTGCAAAATTCTCTTGAAAATGTCATGCCTGAAAACGAGGGGAAGAAAAAGATCTGCGGAGGCTTTTCAGATGCACTGTTCTTGTGAACTCCGAGTGGGTCAGCCTGCCAATGGAAGAGGAATTGTGAGATAATGGTAGTTTTCAATACTGGATGGAAATTATAATATGTTTTGTTGTCTTATTACTCAGAAAGGGTTCATTTCATACAAGTTCTAATATGAGCTGGAGTAGGAATGTTTGCTTGCAAATGGGAAAGGACATAGTACATGAGTCTTGGATTGTAGTTTTCTTATTAAACTTTTTCACTCTCCTGCTATTAACAAGATAAGCAGAATAATTTGTTAATGTCTCTCTTAAAAAATAATAGACGTAGTTGCTAGAGTTGAGATGAACCAAAGTTAAATCTGAAAGGCATTTGAAGGAAGGAGAAATCAACACCAGAAAAGTTACAGGATTCTGGTTTTGTCCAAAACATTGATGGCACGAAGATACGATTTATGGATGTGAGGTGTCCTCTTGGTCCTTCATGCAGTTATCTGGTCAGAACACTGAGAAAACGAAAAGAAAAAAGAAGGACACACACACCCCCCCCCAACCCGAAGATGCTTTTCGGCTCCATGCCCTTGCCTGTAAGCGTTTGTAGAAACGGGAAGAGGCGGCAGGTACCAGGAAGGAGTCTTTGACATCGTGGAACTCCGCGGGTTCAAAATCACGAAAAACATCTCCAGTGGTCAAACAGTTAAGCATAGAAGATCCCAGGAAGGGCAGCCATGGTTTGTTTGCTAAAGAGAA